>NC_092126.1:63368422-63676672 GCF_043159975.1 Macaca nemestrina | reverse complement strand
CCAGATAAGTCAATTGCTAGAATTGGTAGCATTTCAGACCTTAGTAAAAGACAGGAAGACCTCTTAGTATCTTTATCCCTGCTTTTAAGGGTTTGCTCTCCCAATACAGAATCCTATTAACAGAAGGCAGGTCCATGGTTGTATAGAGAGTACATACCCTGGCAGAGGCTTTACTCTGTGGATGCCACGATTTATTCCTCTGTGATTAACAGGCAGTTAGATGTGATAATATACGGGGAAGCCCTTTGAAATGCAACACCAACAGATATAAAAGATTATTTCCTAACCTATAGCAGGTGGGAGGCATGAATTTGCTCAGAGATGGCAAAGAGATCCCTGTTTGTATTTGCCTCAAGTACAGCTTCAGGAAAAGCTCACAGAAAGGTTTTCCCTGGGCCCACAATGGAGCTTGCAGATTACATACCCTAGATGATCTCTAAATTACCATTCAGCTTTCAGGTACGATTCTAACCTCATCAAAACCACACATTTTATGGCTTTGCACACACCATTATCCACATTATTCAGGTCTTCCCAAGCCTTTCAAATCCTAACTCTCCTTTCTCACTACTTCTAATGTAACACAGATTAATCTCACAAATTGAGAAGCCTTTTCTACCAGCTTCTCTGTTTTCCCTCTTGAATGCAGAGATACAAACTAATCTCAGGGTTCAACACTCCTCCTCCATCACTCCGAGCAGCAGAAGAATTAGCATTAGTATGGAATCAATGCCAAATGGTCCACGTGTTAGGACGTGGGACAGTTAAAGTTGTTAGGTCCACTCTGTGTGCTCCTTTTGGATTCCTCTATTTGAATCACTAGAAGTTACTGGTCCTCCTTTGAATTGCCTCTTCCCATATGTGAAAAGGTTGTGTCTTGCTTGGCAGGACTCCTGTCTTGTGAGGGCCTAGGCTAGAAGGCAATGCTAGTATACTCTCTTTTTCTCCCCCTGGGGTTTATTTTTCTCATTGCATAGGAATGGCAAGAATCCAAGAAAAAAAATTAGCCCTTAGTAAAAGGGGCCCAGGCAGACTTCTTTTAGTCTAAGTCATAGACCAGAAGGATAAAGCGAATACCCACTCACAAGTGGTTGAAGCCAACCCACCAGACCTCTAGCTTCCATGGAAGGCTCTGGGGTCAAAGCCCAGCACAAGGAGGAAGGTGCATTTGCTAAGAAGGTCTGCTCTGCAGAACCTATGGCAGTGCTACATAGCTATGGTTGAGGTTTGGTGACCTGTCTGGCTACCCCTCAAAATCTCCATCAGAGATACATAACATACAACCTCACCCTAAATCTCATTACTCTGACAGTGACATACACTTCTCCAAGAACACACTTAACATTAACCTTTATTCAGATTTCTTACTTCTATTTGGCCAAACATAAGAGATTCAAAGGATAAGACTGTTAATATCAAAATAGTACACTTGTGGTAGGAAAATGCCAATGAAAATCCCAGTTATTTATGAAGCTATGCATATCTCTGATACCCAAAGCACCACACATGAAAACTAACTCTTTCCTCATTACAGGTGACTGGATGCTAACCTATCTTGTTTGGTCAAGCTCTTTAATCTCCAAATGAGGTATAAAAGTACCATAATGTTAAAGTAATTTATACAGTAAGAGAAGTTCAAACTTCAGTTCCGGAATCCCCAAGTTCAAGAAATAGCTTGAATTTCCAAAAGAAATTGCTTACCATGGTGCATATCATCTTGATTACCCATGGCAGCCTGCAACCAAGGTGCAACATTTAAAAATAGTTATTTCAATTTCTCTCAATAAACAAAAGCACAACTAAAAGAAACAATAAGAACTTATTTACCAAATATAATTATTAGGAAACCTTTTAAAGACATGTACACAAAAATAAATAAATTAGATTTAGGAAATAACTGGGTTTAAAATGGAAAAGAAAATAAAAGCCATGGAATTAAACTGAAAGCTTGAAAGTTTCAGGCTCTGGCCAGGCGCGGTAGCTCACGCCTGTAATCCCAACACTTTGGGAGGCCAAGGTGGGCTGATCACTTGAGGCCAGAAGTTCATTTGAGGCTGGCCAACATGGCAAAACCCCATCTCCACTAAAAATACAAAAATTAGCCAGGTGTGGTGGCGCATGCCTTATTCCCAGCTACTGGGGAAGCTGAGCATGACAATCACCTGAACCTAGGAGGCGAAGTTTGCAGTGAGCCAAGATTGCACCACTGCACTCCAGACTGGGTGACCAGTGAGACTCTGTCAAAAAGGGGAGGGGAAGGAAGGGGAAGGGGAAGGGAAAGGGAAAAGAGAAAGAGAAGGGGAAGGGGAGGGAAAGAAAGTTTCAAGTTCTGAATATATTTCAAGATTGAGAAGTCATCATAGTAAGCATCATTGTTCTTCCGACATGCTTAAACAGAACAGCCAGGCCCTTCTTTCACTTGTGACTTCAAAGAGTAAATAGTTAATATTCATGACAAGATCTATCATGACAAAAAATAAATACTTCAGCCACAACCCCTTCCTTTCTCCCAGGATTAAGGGGTATTAACTAGGTCAGTACATCACCTTCACATTTTTCACAAACCCAGAGCTACTTCTACAAACTCTGAAGACTCCCTCAACCCACCCACATGGGCAGAATTTAAAGCTCCTGGGGGAAAAAGAAAGGACTAATTTACAAGTTGCTATAAACATAGTTCTTAATGTCGCATTGTTCTAAAATCTTCTAAAAACTCCCCAACTCCTTGGCTTCTATGACAACTGCGGTTCCCTGATTTTCCCCTTAGTTCTTTGATTTCTTCTTCTCAGTCTTTTTAAATGGACTTTTGTCCAACCTCTCTGTAGGCAGTTCTCTGTTTGGCCCTTTTTTCATGCTAAACTCCCTCCTTGAGAGAGGGCTTGCTTACTTTCACGGCTTTAAAAAGATAAAACTATCTTCAGGCTTATGTTTCCAGATTTCTATCCTGAACCCAGGCAACTCCTGAGCTCCAGACAAAATTTCCAGTGGATCAAAACGGACATCTACATTAGACCAGTGCTAATATCTCAAATGTAGTAAGTCTAAAATTGAATTTGTTAACTTTCTTCCAGAGCCAGCTCTTTCTTTTCCATTGTCTCTTAGGTAACAGCTTCACCTTCTACCAATTACTCCAAACAGAAATCAAGAAACCCCCATGTCTATCATCAGCACGTATGATGTTTTATACCTATGTTCTCCATTTCCTTTCCATGCCATGGCCTTCAGGCAAATCCTCTCCCTCCTTCATGCAAATTCCTCCTCACTCCTCCTACACTATCACCAAAAGCCTCTCTGCCCCATTCTCTTCCATCTTGAGCTGATCCCTTACCTTACTATTATTTATCTCCTCTTCACAAAAAAGTTTTTAAGGTCTATGTAGAAAATGTAAAATTATTAACAAAGCACTCAGGACCTTGACAATCTAGCCCTGTTTGTTCTCTCTTGGCAGCCTAATCTTCTACCATGTTTCTGAATACCCTTCACTCTTGCCACTGCTTGTATATGTTGTTCACCAAGGTTCGGCCTTGAACAATTCTTACCCCACCTTCATATTTGTATTTTTATTCAGTTGTGCCTTATTCATGCCATTCCCTGAGCTCAAAATGAATTCCCCCGTCCTCTACCATAATTGTATTCACCACTTAAGCTTTAGCTGAAACACTAGCCTCTCTGAAATCACTCTCTGCACTGCTATACTATTGCCTGTCCCTATAAGACAGTATTTATGGGACACTACTCATCATTACAGTTAGTTGTTTATGCACTTAAATACCCTACTTGGTGGTAAACTGTTCCAGAGCAAGGACTCTGTCTTGGTAATCACCATATGCCTATACTATTTATCTCTGTGTGTTCACATTAAGTGGACAGGCTTCCATAAATATTTGGTGAAAAAAATCTCATCAGTCATCTTTGCTTCTGTGTTACAGTATCTGTTTCTAAATGTAACATATACTTTAAAAAAAAAAGAAAGTAGTAATAAGTAGACTACATACAGTCTCAAATTCTTTCAAGCAGACTTTTCCTCCAAGTTTATGAGTATTTATAAAACAAGGCTCCAAGAAACTGATAAACAACTATTCAGCAAAAATTATTTGTTTGTGTGAACAACACCGTATTTAGTTTTTATAGTTCCAAATGTAACGAAGATGCATATTCCTTCTTGGTAGGCCATTTTAAAGTCAAACTTCCACAATAAAAGCACTCTTACACCATGCATTTGATAATAAATAAACATAATATAAACATAGCCTACTACTTAAAAAAGAAAACCAACAACAAAGTCTCTTGAAGACTTGATTGTAACCATTATGGGGTCATTCGAGTAGAAAGACTAACAAAAACTCAAAACTTTTAAAGTTAGACAGTGGATACATTCAAACAGGCTAATATCCAAACACAGACAATACCACGAATTAAAAAAACTTCTTTCTTTGCTGAATATGCTCCTTTTGCCCCCTTCAGAATCATTCTCTCCCCTTCTCTTCTCTGCTACACTCTGCCCGGAGAGGCTGACCTGCATGGCCTGCATCAACGGGGCTCCCTTACCTTCTGGATTCTTGTAGGTTTGGCTAAGGGGAGACAAGAGATCAGAGGGTAGGAGGAGAGCAAAGCTGGGGTATTCATCTCCTTGGATTCTTCCCTGACAGACCACAAGCCGTGGCTGCATTCCTGCTCCAGCTGGGCATTCCCTCCGTCGTATGTGCAGCTCCTGCTAGTTTCCAGGAACATGATTCCCTCCTCTTGCCCTTACATGCTTGGGGTAGTGATAGTTTCCCACTGTTGCTAGCCCAGGAACACTTCATTATCCCTTTTTGATTATCTTTAACTCTGCCATGCTTTAGTATTAATTAAACATGGTGACAATACTTAAAAAGGAATTTGGCTAGAGAGTTTATGACAAAATCTCAGCAAAACACTTATATGCACAAGAGGGAAAACATTATATTGCCAAGAGAAATGAAGAAGTATACAGAAAATAAAAAATAAACTTGAGAGAAAAAGAAAAACATATGCAGATAAGTTTTTAAAAATAATTTTATGATAAATTCCTGAACATAAATTGCATAGTTATTCTTAGTTTTGGATATGATTTGTTTTAACTACTTTCAAAAAGCTAGGTACTTCAATGAACAGAAAATATGTAGACCAGAATTAATATTAATATTGATAAGAAAGTTTTCTTTAATCTTCATCCTAAACTATTTATTTCTCACTATATTTTTACAAAGCCCTGCTACTGTTCTACTCTTGTAGTCTGAGATATTATCTCGAACTTGTATTTCTACTGCCTTCCATATTCCATGCCTTCCATGTTCCATGGGAGCTCTGCTTTTGTTCCTTGTAAGTATGTATTATATTCTGCTTCTAAAACACATACACTGGTAAGCAACCCCTAAAATAGTCCCCAATAATCTGAGCCCCTGCTATTTATGTAATTGCTCCCTTGAATATGGGCTGGACCAAGTGACTCGCCTCTAACAAATAGAGGATGGACAAAATGATTATTCTGGAGTTACAAAAAGACTATGACTTCCATCTTAAGTACTGTATCTTGCTCTCACATTTGCTTGTTCTAAAGGAAACCAGCTGCCATGTTGTAAGCTGCCCTATGGAAGCTTATGTGGCAAGGAACCAAGGGAGGCCCCCAGCCAACAAACAGTGAGGAATTCAGGCTCTCTGTCCAATATCCCACAAGGAATTAAATTCTGCCAACAACCACATGAGTGAGCTTGAAAGTGAATCCATCCTGTCAAGCATTCAGATGAGCATTCAGCCACAGCCACCACCCTGACTATAACTTCATCAGAGCTACTGAGTCAGAAGCACCAGGTAAATTGTGCCTGGGTTTTGTTTTGTTTGTTTGTTTGTTTGTTTTGTGAGACAAAGTCTCACTCCACTCTGTTCTCAGGCTGGAGTGCAGTGGCATGATCTTGGCTCACTGCAACCTCTGCCTCCCAGGTTCAAGCAATTCTCCTGCCTCAGCCTTCTAAGTAGCTGGGACTACAGGCATACGCCACCACACCGAGCTAATTTTTGTATTTTTAGTAGAGATGGGGTTTCACCATGTTGGCCAGGATGGTCTCCATCTCTTGACTTCGTGATCCACCTACCTTGGCTTCCCAAGGTGCTGGGATTACAGGCATGAGCCACCACACCTGGCCTGCCTGGGTTCTTAACCCACAAAAATTATTATACAAATGTTTGCTGTTTTAAGTTGCTAATTTTTAGGGTATGTTGTTATGCAGCAATAGATAACCTAATATACATACTGATCCAGACACCTCACCTTGTTTTTTAAAATGGACACTCCTACAGAAATACAATTTGTAGAATCTAATAGAAAAGCACCAAGGGAAAAATATAAAAATTTAAAGCTTCAGAACACATGGTCTTTCCTAAAAAAAAAAAAATAATAATAATGTTAAGAAAGGGCAGGAAGTAGAAAGAAAACTAGCAAAAATTAGAAATTGTTCAATGAATAGAAGCCCAAAAGGAAACAATAGAAATGAAAGGCTAAAACCAACGAATAAAGGAAAACTAGGGCTAAGATTGTAAAAGGTTTAAATGAGCAATTAAAATGTAAAGCATTCAAATAAAAAGAAAAATAATCTTAGAAAAAATGATTTTTTTAAAAAAAAAAGTTTTTAAAAAATGTTTTGTCTAGTTCTACTTTTCCCATCAAAAATCAAATGAGAATAGGGTCAACCAATACTAGAATTTTAAGAACAGAAAACTGTGTTAAACTAAGGAAGGGAAAGAAGTAATGAAAGATAACATAAAAATCTAGATATATTTCAATCTGCAGATTTTTATGACTTCCTTTTGGTATACTAAAATAAACTGCATATGTCTCTTGAAAATCACTTGTTACAATCGTTTAAAACAAAGCACTTGCAATGTATATAAATATGATTATGATTATGATTATGACTATTAAACAAAGATAGTCCTAGACCTAAAACTTACTGATTTAAATGCAAGCTTAACTTTAATGATGGGGGTGTCACCAAAAAACTAGTTAAATAAAATACATATCTCAGAACTATTAGATGGGCATTCAAAAGACTGGAAAGCTAATATTCTGAGCTTATCAATAAATCAGTGTCAACCTGTAAGACTATAATGTTCCAAGATGAACAGGCTTCAGGTTAGAGTATAATGAGAATATAATGAGAGTATATATAATAGAGTATAATGAGAATTACCATTGGCAGAATATGCTCTTTATAATTAGATAGTCATAACAAAGTAGGGCCACAATGGGAAGAACATTTATTCAGAAAGGCACTTTATATATTGGAACTGGTAGGGAAATGCAAAAATAAATTCCATATAATAAACATATAAGAGGTTAGATTAGCAAATCACACAGTCAAAACTACCCTTAATATTCCTTAGAAAAGTCATGGAAACAAAGAATGTAACATCGTTCAATGAGTCCAACTCAGCCAGTCCCTCCTCCAGTACTAGAGCAGATCTTTATTTTTCTGCTGTGAACCAAATGAATAAGTTGGATCGTATTTTACAAAATAATTTATCTTTCAACACCAAAATCACACCCAGCATGTCAAGAGGCTCACAACGTGAGACACACATGGCAACCAATATAACTGAGGAACAGCAGGTTCACATCTCACATCTCAGGCTGGATCCAGGAATAGCATAGGGAACCACTCATATCGTGAAACATAGATTCTCATATTGTGAAAGATAGTTTTTCTCTCTCTCTCTCTCTCTCCTTCCTTCACTCCCTCCCTCTCTTTCTCTCCCTCTCTTCCCCCATAATATAATGTGCATGTGATAATAAGACACCGCAATTGAACACGATAGAAGGTCTAGTTATAAGTGCAGCTATCAATAATATAGCACTGATACATTAAGAAGGCAAGTCAGTAAGAATTTGGCCCACTGGCTTGAGTTCATCCTCCCAATACAAGAGTCTACAGTCACACTCTTTACCATCTGTTCCTCTTCCACACTTGGGTTATACCAAGTACTCATCTACATGGGAGACAGACACATCAAGGGGCATAGAAACAACACTGCCCAAAAAGTCAAGAGAACTGGCTCTAGATCAGCTCTACCCTACACTAGTTGCATGAACACGAGCATGTTCCATAATTCTTCTAGGCCTCAGCTTTCTCTTTTTAGAAATACAGTATTCTAGATAGTCATGTGTCTAAGATAATTTTCAGCTCTGGATCATGGCTTTATTTCTCCCTACATCATGTTTTGAAGGGGTGTATGTGTGTGTGTGTGTGTGTGTGTGTGTTTACTGGTTCTGTGATAAATCTCTTGTGAAGTGTTACAGCCTAATGCTTAAGAGCTTGGGCTCTGAAGTCTGGTAGACCTGGGTTCAAATCCCAGAGCTGTCATTTTCTAACTGTGACAATAGGCAAGATGCTAACCTCTCTGAGCTTCTGTTTTCCCTTCTAAAATAGGGACAATAATATTCCTTTTGGCAATAGGATTGCAAGGAAGATAAATC
This sequence comes from Macaca nemestrina, assembly GCF_043159975.1. Taxonomy (NCBI): domain Eukaryota; kingdom Metazoa; phylum Chordata; class Mammalia; order Primates; family Cercopithecidae; genus Macaca; species Macaca nemestrina. The sequence continues at coordinate 63,668,181 of NC_092126.1, read as the reverse complement.
AGATAATATACATAAATCACCTAGTAAAATCTAGCACATTTTAAGCTCTAAATAAATGATGATGATGATGATGATGATGATGATGATGATGATGTTGTTACTGGATAAAAGTTTATTAAATGTCTGGCTAGGGTGAAGCTCCAGACCTTACTCTGTAAAGAAGAATAGGAAGCAAATGATTCCCAGGATATCAAAGCAATATCCTTGCTTCATTACTTCCTTATGCCAGTCTATAAAATTCCCTAAATCAAATTCTGTCCAAGGTATCATGTCGACTCTGCGTTTCACAGTCCAGGACAAGCTTCTGAAGTATGGACAGTGGTCTGCACTTACACAGAAACAGAAAATCTGTTTAAATGGAGATTATTTGCTTATATGAGAAAAAGTCCAGTAAGGCTATATGAGATTTTATCCTGCTCTAAAAATCACACCCTGTCTCGTATCAAATTAAAAATAAAGTTTAAAAGGTAGATTTAAAAGCAAGGGAAGAAAAAGAGGGGAAAATGTTTAGAATTTTATAATCTACTTAAAGAAATGTTAAGGAGCAGAACTTATACGCCACATAAGAGAGTTAATTAAAAACAAATTATTTGAAAAGGTATTGTTATTAAAAAAACATAATTATCATGTTTTTTTGGTTAGCTTCTGTCATTCAAAGAGCAATTTAATCCCAAATCACAGAATCACTTCATTTTAGAAAATATAATTTAGTGCCTATTCAACATGAAAATGATGATAAAGACCTTAATGACAATCCACTTCCACTTCGTGAGTAGCAAATATATTTTCTCTTCCTATATGATTTTCTTAATAACATATTCATTTTCCTAGCTTACCTTATTGTAAGAACAGCATATAAATATATGTTAATCATTTATTTTATTGGTAAGGCTTCTAGTCAACAGTAGGCTATCAAGAGTTAAGTTTTTCGGGAGCCAAAAGTTGTATTTGGATTTTCTACTGCAGCGGGGTGAGCACCCCAACCCCCATGTTGTTCAGGGGTCCACTGTATATGCATTTCGTGCTTTAAAAAAAAAAAAAAAGGATTCACCTGGCTTACAAAATGCTTCAGCTGATGAGTTTTCCACTCATTTCAACTTCTGGGACATTCTGAGTTTTCACTGCCCCATCTTACCTGTTTGTTCTCAGTGGCATGTATTTCAGTACTTTTTTTGATCTACATGTACTGCTCTAAATCTCAACTAATTTTTTTTCTCTAAACACCAAGTTCTTGATTTTTTGTTAGCTTTCATTTCACCAAAGTTACTTGAAAATAAACCGTCTTTCAAAACAAAATATAGATGAAATCAAACATCTCAAAGCACTAATCTCAATTTGTCTTACTTGTTTGTTTGCTTTTAAGAGATGTGGTCTCGCTCTGCCACCTGGCTGGAGTACAGTGGCGCGGTAATAGTTCACTGCAGCCTTAAACTCCTGGGCTCAAGCGATCCTCCCACCTTGGCCTCACAAAGAACTAGGATTACAGGTGGAAGCCACTGCATCTGATCCCTGTCTTAGCTCTCAGAAGGTAAGAGAGTGCTCAGTTTAAAAGTAACCACTAGAGGGTCTTGTTTTCCTAAACTCACCACAAGGCCCCCAAAATGTTTGCTTTGTCAGTATAGAATACCTAGAACTAAGAATAAACAGCAGTGAGATACAACAGTACAAACAACAAAATACATCTATTAAATTTTTAATAATTAAAAGAAAAAGGAAAAGAAAAATTAGCAAAAATCTTCCATGATTAATTTCTTCAAAATGTCACTTTATAGGAAAATCTGAATATGTATTGTTCCTGTGGATAGAGTTCTGAATCTAGAATTTGAAAACGTGATTCTTTTCTGACACTGCCTTCCTAGCAGTAGAATATTCATTTAAGTAGCTACTTTTTAACTTGAATGCTCATTTAAGTTCTTTATGCCTCAGTTTCCTTTGCAACCTCACCCAGATGTGGCAAAGATGAGACAGAGTAAAAAGATATGAAATATCCTCTTCCTATAGTAAGTTTATAAGAAAGACTTTCAAACAAAGCAAATAACAGAGAGGAATAGTGTAGACATGAAACATCAGGTTAAAGACCCTTTTCTATAGAAAAGAATCACCTGGAGAACAACTTTTATTTTTCCCTTTTGGTTGTTTATAGAAGATTCCATTTTTCACTTGGAAGATTTCTTAAACAAAGAGGTCCTCCCTCCCTGCCCAGTAGAATTGGCCTTTCTAACAAGTTCCCCAGTGTTGCTGATGTTGGTGCAGCTCTTTTCAGGAGACGACACTTTGAAAACACTGTTTCAGAATGCTGGATGGTATGCCATGTCCACTATCCAGTTATCCTCATACCCAGAAGGATTGGTTTAGAGTAGATAACCTATAATCCACACTATGTTCAGTTCTCCCAATCTCTAGCTTTCCTTCAGTTCACTTGGGATCATTAATTTTTTAATGCCCTAAAGATCTTTTCATTATAAAGTGAAAGATGGATCCTTTGATTATCTATCTTTCCTACAATTTCTAAGCAGAAAGTTTTGAGGTTTTGGTTTTATTGTTTTTTTTTGTTTTAATAAAGCTGATTATCTTTTTGCAGACCTTCTCTCATGCATTCCTATTAATTCAAAAGCTCACGAAAATCTATACATGGTACCTATCTTTCCTTTTTTGAATCTAGTAATGCCAAGTGCTATAGTAATTAAATACGAAGACATTTTGTAGAAAACAGGTAGCTTTCAAATTATTTTATACAAACTTGTGTATCTTGCTTAGGCTATACTATATCGAAGAAACTTAACTGCTCCCCTTCAATCACACATTTTTTTCTGATATAAAAGTAACAGACATTCAAATCAGAAAACTTAAGAAATACAGAAACATATACAGCAGTCAATCAAAACCAACCATAATCCCTCTGTCCAAAAATAGTTACTGTAAAGTTTTTGGTATATTTTCTTCCAGTCTTTTTCAATGCATATAAAGATTATACTAACTAATATTTTACAGTCACATCCCCTACCTAACAAATTGAAAGAACATCAAATATGCTTTTAAAAGTACTTAACAGATCCATAATATTTTATTATATGAATGAACCATAATTTAATGGTACATATTATCTAGAGCAACATCACAAAACCTACAGGGGAGTGGAGCTTTAGCCTTGGTTCACATAGAAAATTTATTTTACTTATGCATTGCTTCTGAAGAGAGACTTAGAAATACCTTTTTAAAACAACAAAGCTACCTGACCCATTATAATCATGGTAGAGGTTCATTCCCCTGCTTGACATCAACCAATGCTTATTTAGAGTAGTTTCATCCAAGACAATTTTTCTCTTCCCTTCAACTCAAGGCAAAAATGGAAACAAGGTCCTGCAGATTAGATGGATAATTGGATGGAAGAATGAATAGCAAGACAGAATTTTACCAATATAGGTATAAATATAAGTAAATACAATACAAAAGCATAAGTATATATTTTATAGTATTATATATCTATCCATAATTTCTAATACATTAAAATTTCCCTTTGACTTGTATCTTCCATTGGAATATAGATGCCTAGAGAGCAGGTGGTATAACTTATCCACCTTTATCCCTCCCCATTTCCCCCACATCCATGTGTGCACACACACATACCTAGCACAGTGCCTAGTATATAGTAGATCCTCAAGAGATGTTTATGGAGTAAAATAATAATAATTGAAGTAACAGAAAAATGCCACCTTTAAAAATAACACCTACCATTTATTAAATATTCTGATGGTATATTTTATGCATAAACTTGGTAAGGCTATGGTGATCAGCTGTTTTGGTTAAACATTAGTCTAGATGTTGTTTTAAGGTATTTTGAGAATGTGATCAGTATCACAATCAGATGACCTTAAGTAAAAGTTACTACTTTCTATAATAAGGGTGAGTCTTACCCATCAGTTGGAGGCATTAACAGCAAAAACTGGGTTTTCCTAAGGAGGAAGGAATTCTTACTCAAGACTGGAACAAAGAAATCCCACTTGAATTTCCAGCCTGGTGGCCTGCCCCACAGAATTTGGATGTGCCAGCTCCCACAATCACATAAGCCAATTCCTTAAAATAAATCTCTTAATACACAACACACACACATACACACATGCACACACACACACACACACACACACACACACACTATTGCTTCCATTTCTTTGGACAACCCTGACTGACACAGCTACTATGCCATACGTAACCTTGGGCAATGATTTCATATCACTGTCTCTACAACGGTCTAACAAGGTGTGTATTACTATCCATCTTTTTAAAGATATGTACCTTATCCAAGGTCCCACAAGTCAGTTTATAGGTAACAGGGCTGGGTTCAAACTTACCTGTTTCCAGAACCTGTGCCCTTTCTCTCTCTTCAGAGTAACTGAAATGTGATCTAAATCTTCTCAGTTCTGTAGCTGCAGATTCCAGCATTCAGTGTTAGTCGAGCTAGATGAACATCTTAATGGGTGTATGTATGGGGGGACAGGGTAGAAAGGCATGTCCACAACTAACAAAGCAGATGTAAAAAGACGTTTTTGTCTAATGGTTGAATCTAAAAATTTTGGAAGGAAAACTAAATACATAGGAAATTAATAAGACTGTTTTTGAAAAGAAACAGTCATTTTTATGACATGCTAACTCCATATTCAGAAGGATCACAAAACATTCAAAAGAAATGACTGAGACACTCAGAATCATAGGACTGTTTGAGTGGGAAGTAGGTCCAGAAATCCAGTCGATGTAGAAAAACCCTGGCCTTGTTCTGACAATAACAACAAAAATGAAAAAGTAAAATAGGTTCATAAATAAGCACAGCTCATATCTTTGTTAAAACAATACCTTTTAAGCTCTCTTGTAAACCATTTCCCTAAAGTCTACAGAATGTGAAGAAAAATGTTATCTTGATAACATCTCTGCAAAGCCGCCTGCCCATTTCTTCTGCACCTGTGTTCCTTACTCTGAATTTTCTATGAGAGTAACAGGGAATGACCTAAGACGATTTCTAAATGTGAAACAAGAGGATTGAGTTCCTTTAGATGAAAATGAATTTTACTCTACTCTTTAGAGATACCAGTGTGCCCACCATTTCCAATGACTATGTTTCTGCTATATATTCATAGCAGCAGTTTCCCAATTTTAAGGCTGTGGAACTATTACAAGAGGCTCTGAAAATTCATATGTAGAAGTGAGCATTGTAATCAGACTTAATAAATTAAAACACACATACACACACACAAACAGAAAAATGCTTAATTTTTCAAATGGATAGGTATGGTTGTGAATGAACAAAGCCAAGCACATTTTATGCATTTCTATTTTAAAGATTCAGAATTGGCCCTACACATTTACCTCCCTTCCTTCTCAAAAGTCCTATGGAAATAACAAAAATAATTAGAAAAAGAAATATAGCATTGAAAAATTAGGAAACCATCAATCAGAAATTTTAAAGGATTTTTTGACAAAATGAACAAATGAGATCAACTTATGCAAAAACAGATAATGCAAAGCTGCCTGGCCCCCAAAACTAACACAGAAGAGATTTTTCATGCCCTATGAGGAAAGATAAACAATTTTTCCCAAAAGTTTCTCAATAATTGGTCTGAATTCTAAGAAAAAAGAATTAGGAGGTAAAATACTAGACCCAAACACGACAAAAGACATTTTTCCTTTCCCCACAGACAGCAACAAATGTGTACCAAGGAGCTACATCATATGAGACATATTCAAGCACTTGAGATATGGTGACCTAGGCGCAGGGTCCTGAAGTAAGTGGGGGAGGAAGTCATGTAGAAATCTGGGGGAAAGCATTCAGATAGAAGAAAGAGCATGGGCAAAGACATTTAAATAAACACTTGCTGTGAAGGAAGAATAGCAAGTAGACCAATATGACTGGTGAGGAGGAGAATTGTAGGGGAAGATGAGTTTATAGTGTGAGGTCGATGCAGATCCTGTAGGCCATTATAAAAATGTAAACCTTTGAAGAAATGGATGTTTACTGGCTGCTGTGTTGGAGAATGGGGTGTAGAGGGTCAAAGATGGAAGTAGAGAAACCAACTAGGAGGCTACATAATAATAGCAATAGATGGATAATAATATTTAGGAAAGTTCAGGTTTGGGTGGGGAGACCAGGACTTCATTTTGGAGTATGTTAAGTCTCAGATATAAAGTATACAATGGGAAACATGCAGTCACAGGAGAGGTCTGAGCTAAAGATGTAAACTTTGGATTTATACAGATGACATACAAAGCCACAAACCTAGATGGAATCACCTAGGGAATACAAGGAGATGGAAGAAAAGAGAGTTGAGGAATGAGCCCCAGGATAGCCTAACATTAAGAAACTGGGGAGATGAATAAAAGCAAGCCAAGAAACAGTGTCCATTGAGCTAAAACAACCAAAAGAAACTGGTATCTTAAAAGCCAAATGAAGACAAGAAAGCAATCATTTGCCAGGTGCTACTGAGAGCTCAAGTAAGGTGAGGACAAAGAACTATCATTTAGATTTAGCAATATGGAGGTCTCTGATGATATGGTATCATCATACTGTTCACCCGTTTACACTTTCTGGAAAAATTACTTGCAATACTGTGGTGAAATGAGAAATTAACTCAAACAAAAACTCAAGAAAGGAGTGTATAGCAGGCATGAAATGGTAGTGAACAACGAACTCAGTAAAATTCAAAGTTAAATACATGTAATTACTATAATGTGGCTATAAAGTTTCATATCATAGTTAAGAAAATATTTTTAAGAGACAAAACATACAAGTAAAGTACACCTATATAGATAATGATGTGGAAATAAAATCTCATATTATTTCCATAAAACCTATGAAGCACTGAAGGAAGGGGAAGAAAAAAGGATAAATCAAAGCATATTAAATATGTTTTCCTGTTTGGTTGGAGCTTATGGATATTTTCATTTCTAATATTAATAAACTATGTAGGTATTTATTAAAAGGCTGCTGATGTAGGAAAGAAAATATAGTTTTAAAGCATTTTTAAAAAATCAATAAAGTCAAATAAAGAAAAGGAGGTTAAAAGAAAACAAACCAAAAAAACATCAGAAAACACAAAATAAAATGGCAGGAATAAAATCAATCATATGAGCAATCAAAATAAATGTCTGTTGGTAAAACTGTTTAAAAGACCATCTGATGGAGTAAAAACCTGTTAATATAAAAGACAACTCTAAAGAAATATGTGGGCAACAATTGATCTGTTATAGAAACAGAATTTGCTATGGCAATATTCATAACAGAGTGATTTAAAGCAAAAAAATACAGCAAAGACGGATATTTTATATTGATAACAGGTGCAATCCAAGAAGACATAATAATCACAAAGTTATATATACCAAAACACATATCATCAATTACATGAAGTAAACACCAAGAATATGAGAAAAAGTCTTTGAACCCAAAATTCAAGTGGGAGATTCTTATCTGAGAATTTGTTATCTCAGACAATGAAAAAAGGTGTGAAGATTCAAATAATTTAATAAACAAGTTTCTACCTTCTCACTCTTTAGAAAATTCATCTACATTTAAATATTCATTTCAAATATCCATGAAACATTTATAAAAATCAGTCATTTCACAAGCCATGTAGAAACCCTTAATAAATTCATAAACTATTGATTCAGTTATCTTCTCCAACCCAAAGGCAGTACTAATAAAAATAACTTACTAAATAACAAAAAAACTAACGAAGATTCTGACAACTATTAAATAAGACATGAACCAATGAGAAAATCAAAACTAAAGTTACCAGTTATTTGAAATTAACAACAAAAACACTATACATCCAAATCTAAGTGAAGTGACCAAAGCTGTACTCCAGGGGAAAACAGTTCCTCTGCCTGAAATGTGTTTTATTTCATTCTTTGTATTTTAAAATCCAATTCATTGGCAAAATCATTCTGTGCCTTCTATTTGGAATTAATCTTCTCTACCTCTGTACTTCCCCAGCATCTTTTCAAAATCACTTCATTTCACATTTATTCTGCTTGGCTTTTCAGACACTTGAGTCCATGTCCATCTCAACCCAGTAGACTTTTCAGCTATCAGAGTGTACAGGCCCTGCTTTAACACTTCTGTATCAACTCAGGGCACAGCACTGTTAAAGTCACTGATCTCTAATGGTAAGAGCATAGGTTTAAAAGATCAGTTAGATCTCAGTTAGAATTCTAGCCCTGCCATTTTCTAGCTGTATGATCTGGGGCAAGCTGCTGAATCCTCCATCCCTCCTTTTACATTAGTGGGGCTACTATCATCTATTTGGTAAGTTTACATAATAAAACACCAAGCACAGTATCTGGAACATAGCTAGACAAAGGGAATCTATTATGAACACTGGAACGTTAGATGGAGCAAAATAAAAAACCTAAGACGTAGGTGAGTAGTGGAAAGCCATGGATTTGGGAAGCAAACTGACCTAACGAATCCTGGTTCTGCTAGCTATTTGGCAATATTTATAATCTTGAGCAAGTTACTTAATGTCTCTGAGTCTCCTTCTCCACATCTGTAATTCTGTAATGTTGTTGTGAAGATTAGAAATTGGGAACATATAAAACATTGAGTAAGGAGCCTGACACACATTAAGTGTTCACAAGTGGTACCTACTATTGTCACTCACATTTCCCCAGTTATAGGTCTTCATGAATGTCTGCTGAATTGAATTAGAACTTTATCATCAGAATCTCACTTGGTTTACCTGGTCCCCTAGAGGGGCCAGAACTGACAGCAAGTTATCGACTTGGTAAAGCAAGTCCTCAAGAAGCCCCAACACGTGCCTGTGGTTTGGTGAGGTCAGAGTAATTGAGGCCTCACAATTAAAAAGCAATCTTACGTGAGGTTATCTTGTTGGATAACTTGTTAGGAATCTTTTTCATGAAGTTAAATCATTAAAATTTGACACCAGAGCAGTCTCTGAGAGAGCCCTAAGCAGGTCTCACTTCTCATTAATATAAATTAAATTCCTCAGGAGACGCTGAGAGTCTCCCCACCTGACAAACAGTGTTGACATTTATTCAATTTCCCTCTGACCTTTCTGGACTTAAGAAATACCTCCAAATAGTTATGAATAAGCTATTATTTTGGTTTTTACTTCACAACTATCTTTGAGAGTAAAGCCATTTTGTCTACTTTATTTTCCAGAATGACCCTTCATTTAACATGTCATCCTGCATTTTATGCTTAAGAACATATGAGGCTCTGCATGCCAAAAAAATAAATAAGTGTGAAGTGAATAACAATTATGGTGCATTATTCTTTACTGGAGGTCTTTTTTCCTCATTAAAGAAAGGTGATTTTTTTTTCTTCCTTAAAAGTCAAAGTTAAAAATCTTTCATTTAGTTTCTCAAATACTAGGAGTGATATTAAGGGTATATGCTATATATTAAAATATCACTGTTACTCAATTTTGTTGGTACTAATGGATTTTGTTAAATTACAGAGTTGTAAAACGTGAAGGAAAAGAAAGGGTCTTGCTAAGTGAGTGACTGGGTAGAGGTGAGACACTAAGAATATTGTTATTAAAATATGCAAAAATGAATATTCACCAGGGATAGTTTAGACTGGAGCTTTTAGCTCTGCTACTTCCCTGCATCCAGCTGGCAGTCTATCTAATTATCACAGTGCCATTCTGGCAGATGAATTTTGATTAATATAAAATCTTAGAAGTCAGAGGTATCTTTGAGATCACCTAATCCAATGCACATATTACAAATCAGGAAAAAGAAATCTGGAGAGAAGTCCTTTGCTCAAAGCCTTAAAGCTTGTTAGCTGTCAGAGCCAGTGCTAGCATACAGCTAGCACTTTTGTTCTCTTTGTGGTATTCCACATTCATTTATGTTAGAATTAAGGGTAAGGACCAACTAATGTGAACCACCTCCACTATACAGATACAGGGAGGGGTCATGGCAGAAGACTAAGAAAAGTGAAGGGGGACCACCTTGTTAGAGACATCAGGAGCAATGTCATCATCTGGTAATAAATCTTTACAAGAGTCACTTGTCGGCTGGGCACGGTGGCTCACACCTATAATCCCAGCACTTTGGGAGGCCGAGTCGGGCAGATCACGAGGTCAAGAGATCGAGACCATCCTGGCCAAAACGATGAAACCCCGTCTCTACTAAAACTACAAAAATTAGCTGGGTGTGGTGGCAGGCAGGCGCCTGTAATCCCAGCTACTTGGGAGGCTGAGGCAGGAGAATCACTTGAACCCAGGAGGTGGAGGTTGCAGTGAGCCAAGATCGCGTCACTGCACTCCAGCCTGGTGACAGAGCAAGACTTCATCTCAGAAAAGAAAAAAAAAAGCGTCAGTAGTCATAGAAATGTCAGCCATTGACTGCAACTAGACTAGTAATCATTATAGCTGTAAGAGGTGCTAACAGTCAAAGGAAGGGTACACACTAAATCTACACTTAGTGGAAGCACTCAAAGATTAACACACAAAAAATAAAGCACTATTTCTACTTGGTCACTAAACCATCTGAGTATCTAAAATTTTCAAATGGCCTTTTTATTAGGCTACACAAAATCATAAGGAAGTGATTCCCATTAATGTCAACTTGAGTTATGATTCTGTCAAAATTTCCATCATAACTCCAGGCAAAGCTATCAGAAGCACAAGTCTCCCAGCCAATAAATATCTTTTCTTTTTGACCATAATATTTTAAAGAATACTTATCATTTTAAAACACTTTTACTACTGGAAAACAAAACATGAAGTATCACTGCTCACAGTGGCTTCTGCATTTACTTTTTAAAAGGGGTAGGAAGACTCTTTTTGAACATGTCTTCAGTCTTTAAGGCAACACATTTTTATCTTCAAAGTTGGTTTGCCATGAGCAAATGAATAAACTTCCTTTTAAAAATAAATTAATATAATTTTTGAGGAATTATTTGCCCAGGTCCTTAACTTACAATACTTAAATATGATCACCTAGAGAGAAAAGAAAAACATAAATGGAAAATAAATTTTTTTAAATGAAGGTTTTCAAAAAAGATGTTTAGATAAATTAATTTATAAATTTTAATCTTCTAAAATGCTACTGTTTTCAACCATTCAAATTCCAGCCCATAAAAGAATGTATACTAGAAGTCATTTAAAAATTAAAGATTTTTCCCATACACTATTATTCAAACTTTAAATAAGTAATTCAAAGTAAAATTATAAAGAAGAAATTGATAAACAACACAAAAAAAATGCATTTTCCCTAAATCTCACTTTAAGAGATATTACTAAGCAACTATCACAGGCAAGGCCTTCTCCTCCTTCAAATGCTTCATGAGAGCAGTCCCTAAAGTTGCTATCATTCTAGTTCTGGACTAAGTAAAAAATAAACAAACATGAGATCCAAGCTAATGTTGGGGTAGGGAGAAGATGAATCAGAAAAGACAAAAGAGAAATCAAGCATTTAAAGGTGTCTTTATGGAAGGGTAAAATTTTGAAAGATAAGAAAGCACCACAAATAGCAGAGTGAAGCAGTTTCTTGATCCCTAGGTACCAATTTAAAAACTTTTGGGGATTATTTGGTAACAATATTAGACCACTTTAGACTGCATTTTTCAATTTATAAAACATTTTCTCCATCATCACCTTTTTATTCACTAACAGATACTGGGGGTTTGGGGTGACACTCTTGATGTCCCTATTAAAAGAAGATAAACAAAGGATCAAGAACCACAAACAAAACAAAGTACTCCTTTATAAATTTCTCAGAATTGCTATGAGGGTCACGTTCCAAGACACAAAATAATAGACAAGTATTATTCCCATTCTATCAATCATGGAAAAGGTTCAGAGGGGTTAGTGATGACCCAAATTAAAACAGCAGATGGGCTGGGCATGGTGGTTCATGCCTGTAATCCCATTACTTTGGGAGGCCAAGGTGGGAGGATTGCTTGAAGCCAGGAGTTTGAGACCAGCCTGGGCAATACAGCAAGACCTGGTCTCTATTTAAAATATATATATATGTTAGCCAGGCACAGTGGTGTACACCTATAGTCCCAGCTACTCAGGAGATTGATGTGGGAGGATTGCTTGAGCCCAAGAGTTTAAGGCTCCAATTAGCTATTATTATGCCACTGCACCCCAGCCTGGGTGACAGAATGAGATCCTGTCTCTAAAAAACAAACAAAAAAAAACCCACAAATGGGTGAAATGTGGCACTGCAGGAATTTAGTCAGGTTTTCCAATGGCAAGTCAAGAGCTTTTCCCATCAGCTCACCAATGGAAGAAGAAATTTCAAGTTGGCTATACTACAGTAATGTCCCTGGTTACATCTAACCTCTATTTTTAAGCAATAATGTGGCTGTAACATAGAATACAAGCTATGAAAAATCCATTTTCTTCTCCAAGGCACAGTTTAATGAAAGGTATAGGATAAAAAGGTGGAAGATATACAGCTCAGTAAAAAGGAATTAAAACAGATACATAAATTAAGTTTGTACAAAGTTAAGTAAAATATCACAACAATCTAGAGTGCCAAAATCATTAGATTCATACTTTAAAATTAATCATGATGTTTAATTATGGGAAATTATGGTGAAGGCAGATTTGTTACTGAGTATATTTTTTATGCAAAAAACTCAAAGAGTACACTGACCAACATGGGCAAAACAAGCATGCTCTGTGATTGTTGATGATATTGCTAATAAAGACTCCTAAAGAATGAATTGAAGAATAAATAATAAGCTGAGTATCTGGGAATTACAGCGTTCCTAACTCAGCTCTGCCACTAACTGGCTTTGTAATCTTGGGCAAGACATCTTACCTTTCCAGGCCTCTGAAAAAAAAACAACTCAACTAGGTAATATTCAGGAGTCCTTCTTTCCTAAAAATTATTTGAATCTATGAATTCCCAAGCTTTGTGGTGTATGAAGGGCCATTCAAAAGACTACATAAGCCATTTTCCCCAGTAGAATATGATAAAACTTGCATACTTCAAAACCTAAAATGCACACAGAATAGATAATGCCACAAAATCAATATAGCCGGCAGTTACATATGGTGTTTGACAGTGCACTTTTACATGTTTCTTCCATGCTTTGGAGCCAGATTCATATTATATAATAAGTGGTTGCAATAGAAACAGAAACCAATGGTCTAAATCTAATCTGAATCTACATCTACATTGTAAGAATGCAATCCTAGAGATATTAAAATAGCAATAGGCTGTCAGTGTTGTTTGTAGAGATCTTAGAATACAACCGCACCTTCACTCACAATGCAGTTACATCCTGATAAACCCATCATACACTGAAAATATCATAAGTCAAAAATACGTTTAATATACCTAACCTACTGAACAACATAGTCTAGCCTAGTCTACCTTAAATGTGCTCAGAACACTTATATTAGCCTGTAGTTGAGCAAGATCATCTAACACAAACCTTATTTTATAAAAAAGTGTTGAATACCTCATGTAAAAGTATCATACCACATATCACTAGTCTAGGAAAAAAATCAAAATTCAAAATTTGAAGCTTGGTTTCTACTAAATGGTATTGCTTTTGTACCATCACAAAGTAGAAAAATTGTAAGTTGAACCATCATAAGTCAGGGACCACCTGTATTTGTTTCGATGATTATCCAAGGCCCATTTTACTCTGGCAAGATTTATAGAAGCAAATTTTATAACTCAGCTAAAATGGCCTTCAAGTATAGCATAATTTTTTGTTTTAAACTACAATAAAGGTTGGAAATGATTTAGAAACTCATGGGGTCAAGCTTTTACTTTGGGACGACGGACCAATTTATTGGGGCATCGGGGGTACAGGATAATCTTGGTCTATTTGATTTAGGGAGCTCTGATAGAAAAACAATTTCATTCACTTTCACCTTCATATTTTGACATCTGGAGGCTGGTTGTGAAATCAGGAAAATGACAGATGAGACTGAATAGGAAATGCTATTTGGTTTATGTCCCAGGGATATTGTTTTTTTTGTTTTGTTTTTTTTTTCCCAGGGATATTGTTTAACAAAAATGCTGAATGAGCTATTTCAAAGCTCAGCTGGAGGGAAGATGTTCACTATATGCTATTTATGGTGCTTTTAGAAATATCTCAGGAAGTATGAATGCTGGCAACTTATACATGTTCCTTTAGGCATTTCCCTGTATTGGTTCCCTGCCTTCCATACGGAGAAAATGTTTGTCCCTCACAAAAATAAGGAGAGATGTTATCATTTCTAACAGGAAGTATGTGCAATTTGATGATGAGAGGAAAGCAAGTTCAACATATTTTAAGGTTCTTGATCAGGAAGTTAAGACATTTTTCTTCCAAGAATTACTGCAGATGGCCTTCTTAGGTCTACCTTATATTACATTTATACATGCAATGATTGTACAACATAACATTTTAATTCCAGTTATATATATATGGCATGTATATCATTCGAACTGAAAACTATTAAGGAAAAGTAACATAGGGATCTTTGTTAAAAATACCAAACACTTACATTAGAAACAGAAATCCTGTTGTATGGCCAAAAGAATAATGATTTCTATTATTGATGAATTCTGTGAATCTAATGATTAATTGTAATCTCCCCTGCATCAAGAGTGATAACAAGTAGTAAAAACTTTCATTTTATCTTCTCTCTGATCTCTCAAAAAGTGCTAGGAATCTGAGAAATAAAAAGAAATGTGTAGTGAGAAGTAATATTAGTTGCAGAGCAGATTCTTGATAATTCTGAGCCAAATAATGTATTTCTTTCTTTTTTTTTTTTTCTTTTACATTTCATAATACGAAACCCCAATCTGGAACAAAGGGGTTTTTACACATTGTATAATTCGATTTGAAGGCACATTCATGTGTGTTTAAAATATTCATATCAAAGTTAAGCTTAGAAACAGACTTTTAAACTCTAAAATATATTCACTGACACAGTTTGGATATTTATCCAGCCCAAATCTCATGTTGAAATTTAATCACCAGTGTTGGAGGTAGGGCCTGGTGGGAGGCGTGTGGGTCATAGGGGTGGATCTCTCATGTCTTGGTTCTGTTCTCACAATAGTGAGTGACAGCTCAGGAGATCTGGTCATTTAAAAGTGTGTGGTTTCTCCCCTAGCCTTGCTCCTGCTCTTGCCATGTGATGTGCCTGCTCCCTCTTCACCTTTTGCCATGAATAAAAGCTTCCTGAGGCCTCCCTAGAAGCCAAGCAGATGCCAGCACCATGTCTGTATAGCCTACAGAACTGTGAGCCAATTAAACCTCTTTTCTTTATAAAGTACCCAGCCTTGTATATTTCCATTTTATTTTATTTCATTTTATTTTAAGTTCCAGGATACATGTGAAGAACGTGCAGGTTTGTTACATAGGTATACGTGTGCCATGGTGGTTTGCTGCACCCTTCAACCCATCATCAACATTAGGTATTTATCCTAATGCTATCCCTCCCCTAGCCCCCCACCCTCTGACAAGCCCTGGTGTGTGATGTTCCCCTCCCTGTGTCCATGTGTTCTCGTTATTCAACTCCCACTTATGAGTGAGAACATGTGGTGTTTGGTTTTCTGTTCCTGTGTTAGTTTGCTGAGGATGATGGCTTCCAGTTTCATCCATGTTCCTGCAAAGGGCATAATCTCATTCCTTTTTTATGACTGCATAGTATTCCATGGTGTACATGTACCACATTTTCTTTATCCAGTGTATCACTGATGGGCATTTGGGTTGGTTCCATGACTTTGCTGTTGTAAATAGTGCTGCAATAAACATACGTGTGCATGTGTCTTTATAGTAGAATGATTAATATTCCTTTGGGTATATACCCAGTAATGGGACTGCTGTGTCAAATGGTATTTCTGGTTCTAGATCCTTGAGGAATCGCCATGCTGTCTTGCACAATGGTTAAACTAATTTACACTCCCACCAACAGTGTAAAAGCATTCCTTTTTTTCTCCACAGCCTTGCCAGCATCTGTTGTTTCCTGGCTTTTTAATAATCACCATTCTGACTGGTGTGAGATGGTATCTCATTGTGGTTTTGATTTGCATTTCTCTAATGAGTGGTGATGTTGAGTTTTTTTTTTTTTTCATGTCTGTTGGCTGCATAAATGTCTTCTTTCAAGAAGTGTCTGTTCACATTCTTTGCCCACTTTATGATGGGGTTGTCTTTTTCTTTAAATTTTCTTTGTAAATTTGTTTAAGTTTCTTGTAAATTCTGGATGTTAGACCTTTGTGAGATGGGTAGATGGCAAACATTTTCTCCCATTCTGGAGGTTGCCTGTTCACTCTGATGATAGTTTCTTTTGCTGTGCAGAAGCTCTTTAGTTTAATTAGACCACCTTTGTCAATTTTGGCTTTTGTTGCAATTACTTCTGGTGTTTTCGTCATGAAGTCTTTGCCCATGCCTATGTCCTCAATGGTATTGCCTACGTTTTCTCCTAGGGTATTTATGGTTTTGGGTTTTAAATTTAAGTCTTTAATCCATCCTGAGTTAATTTTTGTATCAGGTGTAAAGAAGGGGTCCAGTTTCAGCTTTCTGCATATGGATAGCCAGTTTTCCCAGCACCATTTATTGAATAGGAGATCCTTTCCCCATTGCTTATTTTTGTCAGGTTTGTCGAAGCTCAGATGGTTGTAGATGTGTGGTATGATTTCTGAGGTCTCCTCTGTACCTCTGTATCATTGGTCTGTTTTGGTAATAGTATCATGCTGTTTTTGTTACTGTAGCCTTGTAGTATAATTTGAAGTCAGGTAGCATGATGCCTCCAGGTTGTTCTTTTTGCTTAGGATTGTCTTGGCTCTATGGGGTCTTCTTTGATTCCACATGAAATTTAAAGTAGTTTTTTTCTAACTCTGTGAAGAATGTCAATGGTAGTTTGATAGGAATAGCATTGAATATATGAATTACTTTAGGCAGTATGGCCATTTTCACAATATTGATTCTTACTCTCCATGAGGATGAAATGTTTTCCCTTTGTGTCCTCTTATTTCCTTGAGTAGTGGTATGTAGTTCTCCTTGAAGAGGTCCTTCACATCTCGTTAGCTGTATTCCTTATTCTCTTTGTAGCAATTTGTGAATGGGAGTTCATTCATGATTTGGCTCACTGCTTGTCTATTGTTGGTGCAAAGGAATACTTGTGATTTTTGCACATTGATTTTGTATCCTGAGACTTTGCTGAAGTTGCATATAAGCTAAAGGAGTTTTGGGCTGAGATGATGGGGTTTTCTAAATGTAAAAATATGTTGTCTGCAAACAGAGACAACTTGACCTCCTCTCTTCTTATGTGAACACCCTATACTTCTTTCTCTTGCCTGACAGCTCTGGCCAAAACTTCCAATACTATGTTGAACAGGAGTGGTGACAGTGGGGATCCTTGCCTTGTACCAGTTTTCAAAGGGAATGTTTCCAACTTTTGCCTATTAAATATTATATTGGCTGTGGGTTTGTAATAAATTGCTCTTATTATTTTGAAATATGTTCCATCAAAACCTAATTTGAGTTTTTAACATGAAAGGATGTTGAATTTTATCAAGGCCTTTTCTGCATCTATTGAGATAATCATGTGGTTCTGTCTTTGGTTCTGCTTATGTGATGGATTACATTTATTGATTTGCATATGTTGAACTAGCCTTGCACCCCAGGAATGAAGCTGACTTGATCGTGGTGGATAAGTTTTTTGATGTGCTGCTGAATTCGGCTTGCCAGTATTTTATTGAGGATTTTCACATCAATGTTCGTCAGAGACACTGGTCTGAAGTTTTCTTTTTTTGTTGTGTCTCTGCCTCATTTTGGTATCAGGATGATGCTGGCTTCACCAAATGATTTAGGGAGGAGTCCCTCCTTTTCAACTGTTTGGAATAGTTTCAGAAGGAATGATACCAGCTCCTCTTTGCACCTGTAATAGAATTCAGCTGTGAATCTGTCTGGTCCTGGGCTGTTTTTAGTTGGTAGGCTATTAATTACTGCCTCAATTTCAGAGCTTGTTATTGGTCTTATCCAGGGATTCGACTTCTTCCTGACTTAGTCTTTGGAGGGTGTATGTGTCCATGAATTTATCCATTTCTTCTAGATTTTCTAGTTTATTTGTGTAGAGGTGTTTATAGTATTCTCTGATGGTAGTCTGTATTTCTGTGGTGTCAGTGGTGATATCCCCTTTATCATTTTTATTGTTTCTATTTTATTATTCTATTTTCTTTGTTATTAGTCTAGCTAGCAGTCTATCTATTTTGTTAATTTTTTCAAAAACCAGTTTCTAGATTCATTGATTTTTTTGAAGTTTTTCATGTCTCTATCTACTTCAACTCTGATCTTAGTTATTTCTTGTCTTCTGCTACCTGTTGGATTAGTTTGCTCCTGCCTCTCTAGCTCTTTTAATTGTAATGTTAGGGTGTTCATTTGAAATCTTTCTAGCTTTCTGATGTGGGCATTTAGTGCTATAAATTTCCCTCTTAACACTGCTTTAGCTGTGTCCCAGAGATTTTGGTACATTGTCTCTTTGTTCTCCATCCTTTAATTCTTCTTTATTCCTTTATTTCCTCTTTATTTAGAACTTCTTTATTTCTGCCCTAATTTCATTATTTACCCAGGAGTCATTCAGAAGCAGCTTATTCAATTTCCATGTAATTGTGTGGTTTGGGGTGAGTTTCTTAATTATGAGTTCTACTTTAATTGCACTGTGGTCTGTGGTCTGTCTGTTATGATTTCAGTTCTTTTGCATTTGCTGAGGAATGTTTTACTTATATGGTCGATTTTAGATTAAGCACCATGTGCCACTGAGAAGAATGTATATTCTGCTGATTTGGGGTGGAGAGTTCTGTAGATGTTTACTAGGTCCACTTGATCCAGAGCTGAGTTCAAGTCCTGAATATCCTTGTTAATTTTCTGTCTCATTGATCTGAGTAATATTGACAGTGGGGAGTTAAAGTACCCCACTATTATTGTGTGGGAGTCTAAGTCTCTTTGTAGGTCTCTAAGAACTTGTTTTACGAACCTGGGTGCTCCTGTATTGGGTGCATATATAATTTGGATAGTTAGCTCTCCTTATTGAATTGTTCCCTCTACCATTATGTAATGCCCTTCTTTGTCCTTTTTGATCTTTGTTGGTTTAAAGTCCGTTTTGTCAGAGACTAGGATTGCAACCCCTGCTTTTTTTTTTTTTTTTTTTTTTGCTTTCCATTTGCTTGGTAAATATTCCTCCATCCCTTTATTTTGAGCCTTTGTGTGTCTCTGCATGTGGATGGGTCTCCTGCATACAGCACACTAATAGATCTTGACTCTGTATCCAATTTGCCAGTCTGCATCTTTTAATCGTGGCATTTGGCCCATTTACATTTAAGGTTAGTATTATTATGGGTGAATCTGATCCTGTCATTATGATGCTATCTGGTTATTTTGCACACTAGTTGATGCAGTTTCTTCATAGTGTCATTGGTCTTTATATTTTGTGTGTTTTTGCAGTGGCTAGTACCAGTTTTTCCTTTTCGTATTTAGTGCTTATTTCAGGAGCTCTTGCAAGGCAGGCCTGGTGATAATGAAATCCCTCAGCATTTTCTTGTCTGGAAAGGATTTTATTTCTCCTTCACTTATGAAGCTTAGTTTGGCTGGACACAAAATTGTGGGTTAGAATTCTTTTCTTTAAGAATGTTGGAGGCTGGGCACAGTGGCTCAGGCCTATAATCCCAGCACTTTGGGAGGTGGGCAGATCATGAAGTCAGGAGATCGAGACCATCCTGGCTAACACAGTGAAACCTCGTCTCTACTAAAAATACAAAAAAAAAATTAGCCGGGCGTGGTGGCGGGTACCTGTAGTCCCAGCTACTAGGGAGGCTGAGGCAGGAGAATGGGGTTAACCTGGGAGGCGGAGCTTGCAGTGAGCCAAGATTGCGCCACTGCACTCCAGCCTGGGCAACAGAGCGAGACTCCATCTCAAAAAAAAAAAAAAGAATGTTGAATATTATACCCCAATCTCTTCTGGCTTGTAGATTTTCTGCTGAGAGATCCACTGTTAATCTGATGGGCTTCCCTTTGTAGGTGACCTGGCTTTTTTCTATGGCTTTTTTTCCTTCGTTTTTTCCTTTATTTCAACCTTGGAGAATCTGATGATTGTGTGTCTTGGGGATGATCTTCTCGTGGAGTATCTTAGTGGTGTTCTCTGTATTTCCTGAATTTGCATTTTGGCCTGTCTTGCTCAGTTGGGGAAGTTCTCCTGGATGTATCTTGAAGTGTATTTTTTTATTTGTTTGTTTTTGTTTTGTTTTTTAATTTTTTAATTATTATTATTATACTTTAAGTTCTAGGGTACATGTGCATAACGTGCAGGTTTGTTACATATGTATACTTGTGCCATGTTGGTGTGCTGCACCCATCAACTCGTCAGCACCCATCAACTCGTCATTTACATCAGGTATAACTCCCAATGCAATCCCTCCCCCCTTCCCCCACCCCATGATAGGCCCCGGTGTGTGATGTTCCCCTTCCCCAGTCCAAGTGATCTCATTGTTCAGTTCCCACCTATGAGTAAGAACATCCGGTGTTTGGTTTTCTGTTCTTGCGATAGTTTGCTGAGAATGATGGTTTCCAAGCTTGTTTTCATTCTCCCCGTCTCCTTCAGGTACTCCAATCAATCATAGTTTCAGTCTTTTTACAAAGTCCCATATTTCTTGGAGACTTTGTTCATTCCTTTTCATTCTTTTTTCTCTAATCTTGTCTGCATGCATTATTTAAGCAAGGTGGTCTTAAAACTCTGATATACTTTCTTCTGCTTGATTGATTCAGCTATTGATACTTGTCTATGCTTCATGAAGCTCTCATGCTACGTTTTTCAGCTCCATCAGGTCATTTATGTTCCTCTCTAAACTGGTTATTCTGGTCAGCAACTCCTCTAACCTTTTATCAAGGTTCTTAGCTTCTTTGCACTGGGTTAGAACATGCTCCTTTAGCTCAGTGTAGTTTTTTATTACCCACCTTCTGAAGTCTACTTCTGTCAATTTGTCCACCTCATCCTCCATCCGGTTCTGCTCTCTTGCTGGAGAGACGTTGCAATCATTTGGAGGAAAAGAGGCACTCTGGCTTTTTGGGTTTTCTGCGTTTTTTTGTTGATTTTTTCTCATCTTCTTGAGTTTGTCTAGTTTCCATCTTTGAGGCTGCTGACCCTTGAATGGGGTTTTTGTGGGGACTTTTTGTTGTTGTTGCTGTTTGTTTTTCTTTCAATGGTCAGGTCCCTCTTCTGTAGGGCTGCTGCGGTTTGCTGGGGATTCACTTCAGGCCCTATTCATCTGGTTCGCTCCTGTGCCTGGAGGTGTCACTCACGCAGGCTGGAGAACAGCAAAGATGGGTGCCTGATCCTTCTTCTGCGATCTCTGTCCTCGAGGGGCACCAACCTGATGCCAGTAGGATTGTTCCTGTATAGAGTGTCTGACAACCCCTGTTGGAGTGTCTCACCCATTTAGGTGGTACAGGGAACAGGACCCATTTAATGAAGCACTTTGTCCCTTTGTGGATGGGGCGTGCTTCGCTGGGAGAAACCCACGCATCTGGGCTGCCCAGATTCCTCAGAACTACCAGGAAGAAAAGCTAAGTCTGCTGGTCCACAGAGACTGCAGCCATCCCTCCCACTAGGGGCACAGGCCCAGGGAGATCCCTGTTCTGTCCCTGAGCCTCTGGCAGGAGTTGTTGGAGTTACTGCAGGGAGCCCCGCCCAGTAAGGAAATATCAGTCAGGGTCAGGCCAGAAGAGGCTTTCTGGCTGCAGTCTGCCACAGCTGGTGTGTTGGGCTGTGAAGGACACCTTTTGGGACCAAGCCATCCAGCGTCACTGGCTCCAGCAGGGGAAAAGCAAAGCGTGGCCTGGAGCTATAGAGATGAATGATGCCTTTCCCCCACCCAGGGAGCTTAACATGTTAGGCAGTTATGAGTCCCAGTGCTGCCTGTGGCCCCTCCCCCAAGGAGCTCAAATGGCTTACACAGCAGGCAGCCACAGCTGTGGTGCTGGTTGCCCCTCCCCCAGGGGAGCTCCACAGGCTTAAGCAGATTCCCTCTGAGAGGCTGTTGAGAATCTGCGCAGTTCCAGGGTTGGGACCCTAGGCCGTGTGGTGTGGGTTTGCCAGTGGGCTCTTCCGATCCGTAGGTGACAGAGTTCCGTGGATAAAGCACGGTTTCCCAGGCTAGGTAGCATGCTCGCTCACTGCCTCCCTTGGCTGTGGGTTGGGGGCTCCCCTGCCCTGTGTGGCTCTCACGTGGGCCACCATACCACACTCTCTTCCTTCCTCTCCATGGATCATGCCAACCAGAGTCTAGTCAGTTCTGATGAGACAACCTGGATATCTTGGTTGCCAGTGAAAGAGTCACATGTTTATTATGGTTCTTTTCAATGGGAGCCTCCGATCACCACTGTTTCTAGTCGGCCATCTTGGCCTTGCCCCCCTCATGTATTTCTTTATAGCAACACAAGAATAGACCACCTACTGCATTCATAATAGTCTAGGCATGTTATACTCTTCTCCAATGATCTGCTACTATTCTATGGCAATCTATAACCTTTGCCTTTGCTTACAAAAAAGTATTTATATTTTTCTTCACAGCTTTTAAAAAAGGTTTTCTTACCTAAAAAAAGTGAGCAACTAGGGATTTAGAGAGTGGGCCTTAATTGTTCATGTGACTGACAGAATGATTTCTAATACCTTAGGTCAGGTCAGTGAAGGGGTGAAGATAGGGAGTGAGAGGTTCTATCCTACTGAGTACCTATCCCTCCCCTACACACCAAGAGTCCAATATGCTTGAAGGTGACAAAGGTAAAGAAAAGAACTATAGAATTTGCCTTTTGAAAAAGCTCCACAGGTAATAAGATCACTGA
Source organism: Macaca nemestrina (assembly GCF_043159975.1). Classification (NCBI taxonomy): domain Eukaryota; kingdom Metazoa; phylum Chordata; class Mammalia; order Primates; family Cercopithecidae; genus Macaca; species Macaca nemestrina. Next base: position 63,645,371 of record NC_092126.1, on the reverse strand, counting down.
CTTCAGACATGAGAAGAGAACATCTTTTGAGGAGGTGTTAGTATGAGATCAGGGAACCACCGAAGGTTCTGAGGTCCAAGTTCAGAGAATCCCACACACTAAATCTCCCTCCATGGGACTCACACTGCTCATTAGCATAGCAAACTTTCTTAGAAGTTTATGAGTAAAGAAATCTGCTTTACTTTATTTAGTGGTCTTAAAATCTTATTCATCTACCAAGCTTTCCCTCAACATTGTTCGGGGCAGATAATTTAGAAATCCTGAAATATTTATGAAAATGGCCCCATTCCATTGTATGTGGGCTCTATGCCAGATTAAAGCATGTGTACTAGCACCTTAGGACAGGGACCATCCAGCAAAAGCTAAATTCTACTCAAGTACAAGGTTGTTTACTTGGTAATAGTGTCAAAGCGATTATTAAATACATTAGTCTACTCAAAACCCACTATCAGTACCACTGGGTCCCTTACAGCACACAGGCCACAAAGTTTAATGGCTGCTTCATTTCTACTGTCTCCAGAGAAATGAGGCCACTTGCTATTCTTTAAAATGTCTTTCCTTTCCCATCTCCATACCTTTGCTCTTGCTTCTTGATCTATTAATACCTGGAATGCACTCCCCACTATCAAGTCTCCAAATGTTGAAGCTTTACTAACCCATGGAGACCTACACACCTAAATGCCAGCTCCTCCAAAAAGCCTTTCTTGATTGTCCACAACTAACTGGCTTCTCCCTTCTTTAAAACTCCCAATCACACTGTGTATCTCTTAAAGCAATAATCATATTATCTTTATATAACCATAGGTCTTCTTATCTCATCTCCCAATTAAATGGTAAATTCTTTAGGGATAGGAACTGTGTCTTCCCCCTATTTAGATGAAGAAAAAAAAATTTTTTTTTGAGACAGGGTCTCACTCTGTCTCCCAGGCTGGAGTGCAGTGGTTCAATCACAGCTCGTGGCAGCCTCAAACTCCCAGGCTCAAGAAATCCTCCTACCTCAGCCTCCAGAGGCACCCACCACCATGCCTGGATAATGTTTTTTAATTTTAAATTTTTATTTTTATTTTTTTGTACAGACAAGGTCTCACTAAGTTGCTCAGGCTGGTCTCAAACTCCTGGAGGATAAAGAAATGTAGGCTTAGAAAAATGGAGCAACTTGTCTAAGATCATATAACTAGTCAGTGGCAGTGCTGGGAATTACACCCAATCTGCCTAGCCCCAAAGCCCAGACCCCAAAACCCAGTCTCTTTCCCCTAACTTCTTTCTCCCTCGCCCCATGTCCTGTGCCACATCCTATGGAAACAAAAAGGACCTAAGTCATCTCCTACTGCAGGTAGGCAGCATAAAAGTTCTATTTTTCTGCCCTAATTTACTGCCTGGCTTCTGACTCAATGTTCTGACTCTGTCTTCAGCTTGTAGACCTTCATTTCTCAAAGTGTATTCTGGGAAACAATAGTAATGCAGGATGTGGTTGTTTTTAAAGGAAGAGTTTATGGGAAAATGTAGGCTAAACTGGGTGCTTACTGCAGGACTTTTCAGATAATTTAATTTGCTACTATGCAGCATTATATATAACTTTTGCACACATATTTCATTTTTAAGACACAGGATATTACATATGTTTTGTTAAGTATCATGGAATGCAACTACATTTCATAAATTTCATCTAATTCCATATAGCACTGTCAGGTAAAAAAGTTTTATTTTAACAGCATCATTTTCACAATATAATACAAACATAACAACAAATTTATTCCCAAACTATTTAATAACATGTATTTAAGTAAAAAATTTGACAACAAAATGCTGTAAGACTTAATGTTACTAGGATTTAAAACTAGCAACAATCTACTTTGTGCCAGCAAATGAGTGACTAAGTGCTACCCACATAATGTCTGACATTTAATGAGGGAGTTACATGCATGTAGAATATATTTCACTCAATGATTAATACAGGTTTACTATATTTAGTGTCTACTTGAACATTTCGCCTTTTTTCCCCATCCCTGAACCCAGCTGAGGACATGGGATAAATTCGAAGACTAAAACCCAAAAAGTTTTGATGAATGAAACAGATAAGAACAAGCTGGCTCTTATTGGATAAAGTGAGAATCATTTTTAGACTAGCTGAAGTTGTTTAAAATAAAGTAAAATAACATTGATGACCTCTGAGAAGGACAACTGGGTGACCTGGGGACAACGGTGAGTGGGAAACTTTTCGTTTATATACTTTTATATCTGCGGTGAGCACAACTGTGTTCCCAAAAAGAGATCTGTTTAAGTCCTAACCTTCATATCTATAAATATGAACTTATTTGGAAATCGAGTCTTTGCAGATGTAATTAAGTGAAGATGAGATATATGACAGTGGATTAGAGTGGGCCTGATTTTAGCAACCCTAGGAAACTAATACAATATCTTTTTGATTTTACGTAACATGATTGTAGAACCTACTCAAAAACTAATGAAACTAAAATAAAGTAAAAGTTCTGCTTTTTATTACAGTTTAATAATTATCTTGATCCTATAACTAAAATATGCATATTGACCTCAAAGCTTTACATGCTCGTTTATTTATTCCTTCATTAATTCAAACTTCAACTAAGTGCTTACTCTGTGCCAGATGAGGTGGCATGGGAAAGGTTCTAAAGAATCCAGAAATCAGATATTTCCTGTCCTCTAGGATGCTGTCTGCTCCAATAAATAATTGCAGAAGAAATAGATTACATCAACCACTAGTGAAAGTGCTATTCATGAATCTTGAGAAATTAAGATTAAGATCAAGTTTTAAGTGGTATTCAACCACGTATATGAGGCAGATCTTCCTCCTTCCCTTTATTCAAAGATTAATGATATGGAATGCATACCTCTTTTTTTTTTTTTTTTTTTTTTTTTTGAGATGGAGTCTCGCTCTGTTGCCCAGGCTGGAGTGCAGTGGCGCGATCTTGGCTCACTGCAACCTCCGCCTCCCGAGTTCACGCCATTCTCCTTCCTCAGCCTTCCTAGTAGCTGGGACTACAGACACCCATCACCATGCCTGGCTAATTTTTTGAATTTTTAGTAGAGACAGGGTTTCACCATGTTAGCCAGGATGTTCTCGATCTCCTGACCTCGTGATCTGCCCGTCTTGGCCTCCCAAAGTGCTGGAATTACAGGCATGAGCCACCGTGCCGGGGGCCGGAATACATACCTCTTACTTGACCACTCCGAGGAGCATTTTGGGAGATAAGACACACATTACTAGAAAGTGAGGTCAATGGCATAAAAACCCTATCGAGAATTCAGAATAGGAGAAATAACTATTTTTTAAATCCCAGGGAGAATAGTCAAAAGCAGATGCAAATTCTGATATCACTAAAAGTCTAGTGCTAAAAGAATGAAAACTGGAGTCATGTTGGAGGATTCCACCATCTTAAGAAAGATGGGGGAGGTGTATTTAAAATTATTTTTTAAATATATTGGCCAAGAGAAGTATAATATACAAATCAGGCTTGACATACTTTCTCACATTGTCCTCTCTCCTAGCACTGTTCCTATGCTGAATTAGAAAAAACTGATAATTCAAGTTTCCAGAAATTGACAATACAGTAATTCAATCATCTCTCCATCATGAAAAAAATGGAAGAAAACATTTAAAAGAAATGTCCCTCCCTCAAAACCAAGTCCTGAATCTTGGAAGTAACAACAGAACAATAATAACTGACATCATGTAACATGTATCTTCACATTAAGATTATTTCCCAACTCCCGTAGTTAAAATCTTTGCAGCATAATAGTACAGTAGTGCCTAAATATATGTATGCATTGATATTTTTTAAGTTAGAAGAACATTACCTTAGAGAGTTTTATTTTTTAAATGCTGCTGAAAAAGTGGGAAAAATCACAAGCTGTTCTCTGTATCAAGAATCACACATGCAACCATTTAAAAAATTACCATAAAATAAAACAAAGATCTACTGTCCTATGAAATAAACAGAGTTTCACTATATTACAAAAACTCCACTTTCATTATATCCCACTATATCCTAATACCATTTGAAAGAGGGGTGTATGTGTATCACTGTGAGAAACTGGGAAAAAGGATAACTAACTGCAAAATCTGGGTGGAGAGGGGCGGAAACAGGAGATTCTAGTAACTTGTCCCTGCTCAAGATGCTGAAAGTCAATTTGATTGGGTCAATGTTAAACTTTTGGCAGGTGAGAAGCTGCTTTCAGCAAAGGACAGATACTTTAGGAAAAGTTTTTATTCTGCCCATATTGGTATTTGATAGAAACAGAAATTTAAGTAAGGATTCCTTTACTTTTTTTTTTTTAACCACAGAATGCTATTTTATCAGTAATATTATTTGGTAGGAACACATATTTGGGAGTATGACAGTTTGGACTGCTACTAATTTAACAGCTATGAAACCTCCCACCTCACTGCAGTAAAACATTATGACAAAGCCTCATCTGCAGCATGGGAAAATGTTACTGCATTTCTTCTCTAGAAATATATGTATACTCAATCAGCAAATGCTCTTCTCAAAAGCACCAAATAACTCCTTCCCAAAAGGCTTGTTTTCTGAACTCTTCACCCTGTATCATTTCTCAATTTTTCTCCTCTCCATTTCCCTAATTTTAACTTAATTGGTTGTGAATCTGAAAACTCATGTTTCCTATTTGCTTTTGGCTACAGAAAATTCCTAATTCTTAATGTACATTAGGGAATGTAGGGGTGAATGCTGTAGGGTAATGGTTAAAAGATAAAAAAAAATGGTCAAAGCAAAAACAAGAATATTGTTCCTCTCCTCCTACTGCTGCCAAGAAGATCATATAATTTCCTCTCTCTGTAGAGAATTACCTAATTATAGAAAAGGGCATGCTCTCTGCTTATGATATCAGAAGTGCTACCATGTAGCACTTTTTACAGAAGTGGACATTTTAAGAGTGCTACCAGCTATTCTCATAAAATGGGGGCCAGAAAAGAGAAACATGGGTAACTGCAGCAGGTGAGTGATGAAAGGAAGCACCATCTCAATACACAGCAATCATACTGGAGACCTCTCTAGTCTCTGGTCTCCTACAGGAGCTGTTCTCAAGTTGTATCACTGTGACAGACTGGAGAAAAGGATAGATCAGCAGCATAAACACCAGCTGAAAACTTACCAGAAATCCAAATTATCAAGCTGCACACACCCTAGACTTACAAAATCAGAAACTCTAGGTGTGGGACATAGAAATCTGTGTTTTAACAGGCATTCGATGGGATTCTGATTTGATTGACCACTGTCCTAAAGGAATTTACTATCTGCCAATTTATTCTGGCTTTTAATCATATGTCACCCAAATTGTTACTGAAAATTTTCATGTGTATGTATTCTCACTCATTTACAGGATCCTTTGGGACAAAAATTCTTTCTCTTCCCTTGTCTTCTTTGCTGTCCATCACCCACCAGTACCTCTCATAGAGCTAATAACAAAAGAAAACATAATGAGCATTTATAATGACAGCAGCTGGGGAGGGGGACCTTGGAGAAAGTCCTTTTTTTAATGACACTTCCCTCCACTTGAGATATCTATTCCCCTTGATTATAATCTAGGCTAAAAAGACCTTCATCCTATTTACAGAGGGTTCTTCATTCCTGGGATGGAACTGCTCAACTTCAGAATTTGAGTAATCCAACTGAAAACAAATTAAAAGTTGTATAAAATATTTCCCCCAAAGGCTTGGTGACTTTGAACAGAGAGTGGGGAAGAAAAAAGCTAGCATTTCTTTCTCAGGAGCCCCCAGTAGGGGCCATATACATGGGAAAGTTTCTTAGTTACCCCTGTGGCAGGATATAACCTTCAAACTTTTAATACGAAAATGTTTTGTTTGCCTTCTTTTTCTTTGCTACATTCAAAGCTTAAAAGTCAAATGTTTCTCCTTGCACACAAGGTGTCCTCACTATCCTCAAGCAAAGTAAAACTAGTTGCTCAGTTGCTAATAATTCAGGTTCTGAGTTTAATAAATGTTTGGAGCTTAGTCATGGTTCCTAGGGAGGACCTAACAACAGGGGCATTCTTCAATCAGGCATAAATAAATGAAATGTGTTCAGATGTGTTCTGTTAGCACCCAGCAGAAATCCTATTAAACTGAATGTGCAAAGATATTCTATATTATGATGGAAAGGGTCACTGGTGCTTTCCATAATCTATACCTGATATTTTAAAAAAGGGGCTGTACACTTAAGAGTACCGGCTTCTCCCACTTCTCCAATTAATATATCTTGTAGGTTCTTCAAGCCAATCTGAAAGGGGCCTTGTTATGGACTGAATGTTTGTGTCTCCCCAAAATTCACATGATGAAACCCTAACCCTCAGTATGATGGTATCTGAAGATGGGGCCTTTGAGAAGTAAGTAGGTTTAGGTGAGGTCATGAGGGTGGGGCCCTCAAGACGAGGTTAGTGCCTTTATAAGAAGAGACCACCAGAGAGCTGACTCTCGTGTGATTTCTCTCTCCACCATGTAAGGACACAGTCATAAAGCAACCATGCTAGGAAAAGGGCCCTTAGCAGGAACTAAATAAGCCAGCACTTTGATTTTAGACTCCCCAGTCTCCAGAACCATGAGAAATAAATGTCTGTTGTGTAAGCCACCCAGTCTATGGTTTTTTGATATAGCATCCCAAGTGGACTGACATACCAACCCTGAACTACTATTCCATGCCTTCTCAGTAGAACTCTGAACCCAAATCCTTATTAAAGCTAAGACAGCCTTTGTTTGCATATGCCAGTGCATGTGTGAGCTGAATTATCTGTATGCACTCCAGCTGGGTCAATGTGTGATGGCTTGCAGGGTGAAAATGGTGATTATAAGAGTTAAATTATTTAGGCAGATAGTGAGGTTAAGGAAGTCCTCGGTAAGGTTTCCCTTTTAATGAAAAGCAGCCCCCAAATCATTGCTTCTCTAACAAAGAGTAGCCTGTAAAATCGAGCTGCCAACATAGGAAAGCTTACACAGGTGAATGCCTTCAGCTGTGCCATTAGGAAAAGATTACCTGGGGCTAGGCATGTTCAACATGGTGGCTCCATCTTCCCTCTTCCTTGCCAACCACGTGCACAGTAAGGAGCAGACAACAGAGCACCGGCCAAGTAGAAAACCCATTTGCTTAATAAGAAGATTAGAGTGGGGTGGCCAGCTTCTTCATGTGTTATGTAAAGATCACACCTGTCCAACCAATCTTTGGACCCTATGTACATCAGACATCACCTCCTCAGGTCAGTCTATAAAATCCAGTGTATTTCACTTTGGGCCAGATGTCCCACTTGGGAGTCCCTCTCTCTTGTAGGAGAGAGAACTGTTCTCCTTTCTCTTTCTTTTGCCTATTAAACTTGCGCTCCTAAACCAACTTCTCATGTGTCTGCGTATTCTATTTCCTTGGCATGAGACAACAAACCTCAGATATTTACACCAGACAATGATGCTGCTTCAATGGCACCTGGTACCTAACCTGAAAAACAAAATTATTTCTATGAGCCGGGCATAACTGGAAAGTAACAGAAAGCTGTCAGATCTGAAGAGGATGTGCACACTGAGGCAAGATGCATCTCAGCTGAAATAAATTGTACACATCTTGCCATGAATTTGGAGATGTGAAAAACTTAGCTTGCCATGAGCTTGGAGATGAGAACTCTAAAAATGGAAAAAGCCAAATTTTTCTCCAGCCTGGTTCTCTGCAGGAAATCAAGCTATTCAAAAAAAGTTTTTTTGATTATTATTATTTCTTACAGAACTGAGTTTGAAGATGTATTTGTACCCATGACACACAAGGCTAATGATAAATAGACCTTTGAGGAGTATTCAAATTAAATCTAGGTCTCTGCAATGAAACACCAAAACAAATATCAGACTTTTTTAAAAATGCAAAGCCTTGTCCGTGGCTGGATTCCTGCAAACCTAGACTCTCCAGAATGTGGCAATGTCCCTTTCTCTGTGGCTAATTAGTAAAACTATCCTTTTCCTTGTTGTTGGGGATTCTTAGCCTATGATTGGTTGCCTAGGTGCAGATGTCATTCCCAAAGGATATAAAAATAGCAAATGCTTTTTGTCACATGCTAGGCTCAGGCTGCTGTGTGCAAGACTCTAAAACAACATGAAGCCTTTTTTCATTCCCTTCTGTGTCGTTAGGGAAAATGACCACCCCCACATGGCCCCCCGCAATATGGTGTTCCAGCCATTGTAGCATTGTAGTTGTGCCCACACAGAGACTCTGTATTAAAAGGGCTTCTAGTAACTCAGTGCAGAGTATATGGGAGTGCTGAGTTTCCAGGGGCCCATTGTTTGCTAGTAAATCAATTCCTCTAAAGTACAATTCAGTGGTGCCACTCATATAGTAATAGCACAGTGTCTGCAGTAACAGCAGCACTTTCAGAGAGATTTGGGCTTTGCTGAGGAGCACAGAGATGAATTTCTTCTAACATCTTGTTTGCCAGTTTTTTACTATAAATTATCTATGCTGATGAAGCAAGACATGATATACATATAAAACACTGAAGTAATCAGGATCTCATTCAACATCAATACAGTTTTCTTTGTTCTTCTTCAACTCTACAGCAGCACAGTTTGCCACCATTCCACACTAACAAGTGTGGCAGGGAGAGTGCACACACACAAACATACACACAAAACCAGAACGGTCTTCAAGTTTTTCTCTCAGAAGTTCTCAAACCCTTGATTTACTGTCGTAAGTCACTCAAATCTGAAGCATTAGAGGTAGGAATTTTCTACTTTAAACACTCAACAGTTGGTGTCATCATGAAGGATAGGTTATTTTGAATCATTTATGATGTACAACCTGTACAATTCCTACAAAAAGCAGATTTGATCCAAGGAATTGATGAAAGAAGGTTCCACCAAGGTCATCAAAATCCCCATAAAGCTTATGTTTGCACACTCTTCCTAATAGATTTGGTGGAGTCCCTTAAAACTCTTCAAGACTAGGACTTACAGCAAATAAGAGAAGGCATGCTTGATTCTGAAAGAAAAATGTGTGAAAAGGGCTAGAGTTTGTGTATTACATTGAATGTCAAGAGTCTTAAGGATAATCCAGGACAAGTCAGAGGAAGGTAGGAGATAAAATGCTGAAGTATTACTCATAGCCATTTTGCATGATGGTTATGAACACACTGACCTTAGGGTCACATATAACCCTGGATACAAATCCCAGCTACCAGCTATGTGACCTGGGCAAGTTTTAGTTAACCTAAATGTGTTTCTTCACCTATAAAAAAGGAAGAGTAATAAAAATCTACCTCATACGATTGTTATAATGATTAAATGAGAAGACTTGCAGGCACTTAGCATAGTGCCTTGCACATAGTAAATCCTCAATAACTTCTAGCTATTTTATTTAATTTCTAAAGCTCTCTCCAAATCCCCATATTAGGTGGAATACCGAATCCAAAAGAAAAGTAGAATTTTCATCCTCCTTCCCAAAAGATGTGTTAGGATCCTAATAGAAGGAATGAACTTACATTTAGAGACTTACTTGCACAGGGGACTACCAAGCAACATCTTGGAATTAATGGATTTAGCTGTCACACAACTATAAATATTCAGAAAACCAGTATTTTAAACATCTTGATATGGAAGATAGCCTTGTTTCTAACAACAATAAAGCTCTGTAATGTTATTCCAGCCAAGTAATTTGATAATAGCCCAAATGCCACTCTCTTTAACTGTAAGATTCAAAAATGTGAAACTAAATAAGTACATTCCATATCAATAATCTGGCCTTGTAAGAGTCTGAAGGCATACATAATTCTATGCTAGAGATTACAATTTAGGTGTTATAGTTTGCATATTTATAATAGCCATCATTCTGGAGATATACATATATAGATATCACATAATATATGCAAAATAAATGCAAAGGGGCTTAAAATAATAACAATGTTTATTTTGTTCATGAATCTACAATTTGGACAAGGGCTCAGAGTTTATTTCTGCTCTACTCTATGTCAGCTAGGCCACCTGCAAGGCTGGGGCTGAGAAGCCATCTGACAGCTTGCTCAATCACATGTCTGTCCTGTCGCCTACACTGGGAAAACTCAGACAGCTGGGGACTGGAACAGCTGGGGTTGCTCTGGCATACCCCTCTAACTCTGTGCAGTCTTTCCATGTGCTCTCTCTAATATGGCATATTCGGGGTACCTGGACTCAGCTTCCAAGGCACATGTCACAAGCAAGAAAGAGGACCAGGAGGAGGCTATATCACCTTTTAAGGCCTTGCCTTGGAACCCACACATCATTATTAATTCTACACATTCTATTTATCCACACAGGTTTAAGCAGTGGGGGACACAGCCCTCTACCTCTCAATGGAGGGATGTGAAACCACACTGTAAGAAGAGCATATAGGATAGTATATATATTGGTGATATAATTTTTGGAAAGTATAACCTGCCACAGTTGTCTTAATTTTCACACAGTGTACCAGTCAGAGTTATTGGTTACAAGCAATAGAAATCCATTTTGGCAGACTTAAAGGGAAAAAGTATATTTGAAGGATACCGAAATATCTTGAAGGAAAAGCTAGAAGCCTGACCTGGAAGTGAGCCAGAAGCAAGGGAGGCTGAAGGGAGGCTAGGACACAGGGACTCAGCCATAGAAGAGTCTGGTTAACACACCTTTCTCATCACCTCTACTGCAACTAGACAATGATGTTGCTAGACTCTCAACATCACCACTGCTAAAAAGAATAAACTGTCTCTGCATCTTTGAGTTATGTGCTCAAGATTCAAAGTTCTGGGTGAGTAATAGTGATTGGCTGAACCTAATTCACATGGCTGCAGCCTAGCTTCTAAAGACAAGAAGATCTGACCCCTTCTCGAAAAGGAATCCTGCCTCCCACAAAAACCCACATAACAAAGAATTCACGCCAGATAAAAACAGAGGTTCAGACTCTGGGTAGCCACAAACCTAGCAAATGTCTGATATAGACAGAAAATTAGTAGCCCTCTACAATTTTGATATAAAAGACCATCCCATTTTCTGTCAGCAAAGGATAAGACTAGAGCCTGGTTAATAATCAGGTTTTAATTTGGAATAAAGGCCAAATCCTCAATCCATGATGCATGTCCATTTTCTCATAGTGACATGTATTAAATTAATTAGGATTACAATTCTACTAGAACTCTGGGAGGCTGAGGTGGGCGGATTATTTGAGGTCAGGAGTTCAAGACAAGCCTAGCCAACATGGCGAAACCCTATCTCTACAAAAAGACAAATATTAGCCAAGCATGGTGGCATGTGCCTGTAGTCCCAGCTACTCAGGAGGCTGAGGCAGGAGAATTTCTTGAGCCCGGGGGGCAGAGGTTGGAGTGAACCAAGATTGCACCACTGCACTCTAGCCTGGGCGATAGAGTGAGAATCTGTCTCAAAAATAATAATAATAATAATAATAATAATAATAATAATAGTAATAATAATTCTACTAGAGCAAAGTCCAATTCTAACACTATGGATATCCCACAAATAGAAATGTGTTTGTTCTCTTCACAGAGAATGGGTTTGTATATACCCAGTGCAAGGACAGGTAATATTCCATAGTCTACCTACAGGTCAGCCATTCTGAATTTATAAAAAAAAATTTCCAAACTGATTAAATTTCCAGGTTAGCATATAAACATCTAATTAGCCCAGAAATTTATGCAGCTGATTCTAGCCATTAATATTGTTTATAGAATACAAGCAGTACTGTGTTTATATCATGGCTTTTATAAGGGAGAGATGCCCACGTGCTCATTAGAACCTAGAATACTTCTCCCTTAGCCTTGGCAACAGAAAGTCTCTCTTTGCCTCAGCTTTACTGGGAGCAGGAAGTTAACTACCCTGTAACAGTGGGAAGAAAAGAGTCCATGCCAAGTTAACTGTTCATATGGCAGGAAATTTTGCACAATGATTTTTTAAAAAATCATCTTTAACATTACCTACATATTAGGATAAAGACTCTAAATACTTCACAAACTTCTGAATACAAAGTTACTTGACAAACTTTGATTTTCCTCACATCATGAACAATATAACTAATATCCTTTTTTTTTTCCAGACAGAGTCTTGCTGTGTCACCCAGGTTGGAGTGCAGTGGTGCGATCTCAGTTCACTGTAACCTCTGCCTCCCGGGTTCAAGCAATTCTTCTGTCCCAGATTCCCAAGCAGCTACCACGCCTGGCTAATTTTTTTATATTTTTAGTAGAGACAGGGTTTCACTATGTTGGCCAGGCTGATCTTGAACTCCTGACCTCGTGATCCACCCGGCTCAGCCTCCCAAAGTGCTGGGATTACAGATGTGAGCCACTGCACCCAGCCCTAATATCTTTATATAAATTTTGAATGTCTAAAACTTGTAGTATATTTAGTGTTTTTCTTGTATTATTTAACAATAAATTAAAATGCAATCAAAATTTTGTTCTGGTTTGTTCCCTGTTATGTAAGTGAGCACAAAATAATGGAGAAAATTTAAACTTCCTGAGAGCAGGGGACCTGACATGTTTGTCTTGTTCACTGCTATATCCCCAGTTCCTGGTATGGGGTATATGGGAGGTGCTCGAGAGCATCAGTTGTTGTTATTGTCAAAGTTTTAAAGAGACGAAAGAGGGAGAAAAAAGTAGCAAAAAGAAGAAAGAAAATAGTAATGGATTATTTTAGAAAAGATATTTGGGTCAATGACACCGAATAATTGTTCATTCATTTCTTCTGGCTAGCTGGATGCTATAAGTAACACCCTAAACCCTTCTCCTCCAAAATTTAGATAATTCTTCTCTTTGCCTCCAAAAACTGACAGAAAATGGCCAATACGTACTTCTCAAACCGGTGAGTGATTGCCAGCTGTTAGCTACAGTGCACACTAAAAGCCCATATCACCTTTCAACACTGCAGGAGCGTCTTGCTTTGGGCAAAGACTTATTTCTCAGGAAAAGATTGTTCTGAGTAAAGTGAGAGAAGATCTGTGTAGCACATAGCATAGCTTTAGTGTTCAATGACTACTGGATAAGATAAATAATGAAAAAAAAGATGTTTTAATTAAAATACAAAAGCGGTCATTTTCTGCTCAATAAAAATGTTCTAATTATGCTACCTGAATTACAATGTGAACCATAATAAAAAAGGAATACTTTAGTAAGAAAAAAAATTATAAATGACACCTACATGTAAAATACTCTTAAATATTACATGAAATAAGAAAAAAAGGGAAGGAGACAACAGAGGAAAAAACAGAGGGAAACAAGCCCATAATACCTACAGAGCCTGCTGAAATGAAGTGGATCACTCAGTCTTAGGACTGGAAATAGCCATAAAACATACTAACCATCCCATATCAGTTTAAAAGCTACCCAAGGAAGATTCAATATTTCACAACCTAATCAGACTAAGATGGTAGAATTATTGGCATATTTACTCTTGTTTAGATGGCTGAGGTTCTTGGGTTAATAAACATGTATTTTAAAATTATTCCTTCTCTAATCTTAGTATCTTCATGCTACATTCTCAAAATAATTTCCTTTTATTTTGCTCTTAGCAGAGGTGAAGAACGGCTAATCCCCAAAGTCTGGACTAGAACACTTCATGTGCATGAAGACCTTTTTGATAATGTATCACCTTTCTACTCTTGCTCCTCTGAAATAGATCAGATCTGTCCCTTTAACCTTTTTTTGTTTAGATTTTTAGATCCCACTGTTATATACTTCTTGATTCTCCCAAACTATCTTCTCTTCTCACTCAAGCTCAAATCCTATTCCAAAAAGGATTTGAACAGTGCCAATTATAAGAAAATAGTTTAGAGGAGTACAACAGCAGACTTTGAAACTGAAGCCTTGAAATCTATATATATTTTAAAGCTGAGGTGAAAAGGGATTAAAAATTTCTAAAGCATCCCAGAATAGATCCTTGGATTTCAAGCCAATTACTTTGAAGTTACCTATTTAAATTTCCAGTTTTGGATTCAATCAAAGGGTCATGCTATTTTATTTCTGAGAAATTACAGCGATGCGCTCAATAAACAAGTGGGCAGGTCCCATTTGTCTACCAAGATTTAAAAATAACTACTCTTTCCCACACAGCCGTCTTCTCTTTTATTATTATTATTTCGCGATTTGCCAAGAGCTAAAACCACTCTACAACACTTATTTCAATGAACTATTACAGAGGACAATTGAAATCATTTTCTACTAATTATTCTGTTTTCTTAAATTTTGTGTAGAGACCTGTCTTATGTGAAAGGATCGCAGTAGGTCTAATTATCAGCTTCAGGAAAATTAATTGCAACTTTAAGGACTTTGATTCCCTGGCTTTAAAGCCACCAGTACCTGCCAAAACACAGAAATGACTGAGAAGTGTCACATTCATGAATTGCCGGGAACTGTCATTCATGAATGACCAAAGAGACACAGCAATGCTGCTTTAAGTGTCCACTACAGTTCCCACCTCTCTGTCTCAGGTTACTGTGATGTCATCAACTAATGATTGGCTAGCAATTATTATGCCCTGCACCAGAGCAAGGGGCTCCTAATTATTACAGTGGCTTGATTTGTTTCAATGTATAAAGTATTTAAAATTATTTTTGAACCATTTGGCTAGTTCTGATGTCTTCATTAGCAAATAATCTTCTATCATATTCTAATATTTTTGGGGCATTTTGGAGGACAATTGCTTCATAATCTTCAACCAACATTAACTCTTTTCTGGAAAGTGGGTGGGACAACTTTGTCATAGTGGTGAAGAGGTAGTTATAGCACTCTGTCCTATGAGCCTTTACCTGGCATTCTAGCCTTCTACCCTGAGGTCTGCTTTACAGGGTTTGGTAACTCCTCCTCCCCTACCCCCACACCCACACACACTTCTCCCATGGTCAGGATCTGGAAGGGAAAGTGGCAGGTGCTGGCAAGAAATGCTAACCTTGTCCTCAGGGCAAATTTTGAATTGTTGCTACCACAGAGATATATATGGGGAGGGACTGAGTAACAGCGGCAGCTGGACAAGAGCAGCAGTGAGGGCAGCACGTGATTCTAGCAACAATGGACAAGCCAAGACTAAAGCATCCCATAGCAATACCTGAAGCAAATGCCAGGGCTTCTAAGCTCTATGCAACTACATTCTTCCTGGAGTTTTCTTAGCTGGAGAGAACATTCCCATACCCAGTCATGTTTGCAATAGTATCTTTTGAGTACAAAAATGAGACCAATTTACATACCTACAAATATTTGTACATACTGCACCAAAGGCAGAAACTATAAAAAATTGTTATTCTATTCCACTGAATCTAAGACTTTTTTTTTCACATTTTAACATCTCTGAAATCAATATATGTCATACAATTTTTGGAAAAAAACAATAGATCTGACAACATAAAAACAAAACTTTAAATTTCTATACGGCAAAAAATACCACATATACTGTTAAGAGGAAAACTTAAAAAGTATTTACAACCTTATGCCTAACATAAGGTTATAAGGTTACAGCCTTAAGACTAACATAAGGTTATAAGGTTACAGCCTTATGCCTAACATAAGGTTATAAGGTTACAGCTTTATGCCTAACATAAGGTTATAAGGTTACAGCCTTATGCCTAACATAAGGTTATAAGGTTACAGCCTTAAGACTAACATAAGGTTATAAGGTTACAGCCTTATGCCTAACATAAGGTTATAAGGTTACAGCTTTATGCCTAACATAAGGTTATAAGGTAACAGCCTTATGCCTAACATAAGGTTATAAGGTTATAGCCTTATGCCTAACATAAGGTTTATACCCTTAATAACCAGGAGCTTTTACAAATCACACCAAAGCTGAGCAAACAATAGGGAAAAGGGATAATGATGTGCACAGGACAGTTACAAAAGAGGGGGCAGGAAATTTCATATCTAAATAGTTTTGTTATTACTATTATAATGACACTCATATAGTCCTACCTCTACCCTGCTGCTCCTAAGAGGCCAGTTATTAATTTAGGCTGGAGAAAAGGGGAAAAGGAAAGAATCTTATCTTTTCCAAGCATTGTACTTCTAGATTTCACAAACGTGAATTCACTGAAGCCTAATAACAATCCTATGAATTTAATATCATTGTGCATATGAGGAAAGCAAGGATTGGAGAAGCTGAGTAATTTAAACAAATTCTCAGAGCAGGTATAGTAAAGCCCACACTCCTGGTTCGGAGTCCTTATACACCTGATCAGAGCACAATTCTAGAAACCCTATTCAGATACAAGAGGCTTCCCTGAAAACGAGGAGACAGACCTTGAAGTTTTAAACCCAAAACAATAACTATTACCCTTAATACCAGAGGCATCACATTCCATGAATCAACAATATTTGTATTCAGTTGCATAGGAAACTTCTTCAAGTTCTGTTGTGATTTTCTCCTTTGGAAAAGAAGAAATTAACTGTCATATTAAATGTGTTTCAGTTCAAAGATGAAGTGTTTTTTTGTTTAAAATATGAATAGCTTTCTACAAGTAAAACCATGACTGAAAAAAAAGAAGCCTCAATTCCTAAGTATCATTAAAATCTATCCACTTTACTAAAATAAAGCATGTGCATCAAAAATAAGTAGATCACTATTCCTCAGACTGGGTTTTAGGTGGAAACATGACAATGAAAAATAGCCCCCAAACTTTTATTGAAATACATGCAAAGAAGATGGGCCAGTGAAAAGTAGCCCTGCTTTGGTGGCCCAGAGAAAAGGGATGTTAATTAAATAAATGATCTGATAGATGTCAGAGTAGCTGGTATTAATGTTATGACCATGTTGTACAGGTGAGGCCCTGAAATTTTACCTAATTCTCTAGTTCCCCCAACACCAAAGTCTTGACAGCGTGCCTTGAAGACAAGTCACAGTCCAGGAAATCACCAATGTTGCATCTGCTGTCAGGCATCTACTTCTCCAGGTGGAAAATGCCAGGACCCTCCTTCCCTAAGACCAGGGAAGGGGGAATAGAGGGATAGGTACTAGGTGGCACTTGTGTATCTGTACACAGAAAAACAGCTCTCTTACTCTTTTTTTCAAAGTATCAGGTATTAGGAGTGCTCAGTTTGACATATGTGGCTGGGTTACAGAGGATTAAAACAGGATGCCTACAATTTTTCAGTCTTAAAAGCCGTTCTGCAATATCAGTCTAAGGTTTATATAATACTTCTCAACTTACATCAAAGGCTGATATGTCTTCATCACCTTTTTGCAGACCAGCCTGTTCTTTTAAAAACCAACTTAAGGTTTTTTTTCAGCAAGCAAAATGTAACCCAGTATGAAGTCAAGTGGTTTAGGTTATTTAGCCTGAGTTCTGATAGTTTTTGAAAATATGTTAAATATATTAAAGTGTCATAGACAATCTGTCCTGGAATTCAGCCACCAAAAAAGTTCTAAATTAAAAGGACTAAACCAAAATGACTCTTTTCAGCACAGCTGTTTAACCTTTACAATGATACCATGCCACCAACTTGCACTGTGCCCGCTGCATTTCACCAGCCATTCATTAAAACATTATCGCTATTTTCTAACCATAATAGCAAAAACATAAAAAATCTTATTTTCAAGTACTTCATTAACAAAAACTTGAGGTTTACAATTGTCTGTCTGCAATATTGACTAAAAAATATATTATTTAGGGCAAAATTTTCCTCCAGATTTAAGCATATAAGGAAAAAGCAGGGAAAGGAAGGAAGCCAGAAAATGTGAAGAAAGTGTCAAGTAAAGTTACTTATAACTGATAAAATTTTAGTAACATCATAACAGCATAGAGGAGGGGGTTTGAGAACCCAGATGAACACTTAGATGTATGTACTTAAAACCTGAAAAAAGGATAGTAATACAGACAACTTCACAAGCCTGTTTTCTCTAATTCCAAAAAAAAAAAAAAAAAAAAAAAAAAAAAAAAAACCTTGGAACTCACTTTAGGCCAAAATAGAAAATGGGAATGTGATTTTAAGATTCCTATTAAATCAACTAAGGCTAAAGGTCGTTTTAAGAGTTCATTAAAAATTCAAAAAACAATCAAATAACTTCCAGTAACTGCATATTATTTGCTGATCATCTTTCCTCTCAGTTCTTTTTAAAGTTGTAAGATAAATTGATTCTAAGAATATATAAAGGCTCCCAGCACTTCGGGAGGCCAAAGTAGGTATATCACTTGAGCCAAGGAGTTCAAAACCAGACTGGGCAAGATAGTGAGACCCTGTGCCTACAAAAAATAAAAATTAGCTGGGTGTGGTGGCACATGCCTATGGTCCCAACTACTTAAGAGGCTGAGGTAGAATTGCTTGAGACCAGGAGGTCAAGGCTAGAGTGAGCTGTGATGCACCACTGCACTGCAGCCTAGGTGACAGAGCAAGATTCTGTCTCAAAAAAATAATAAATACATAAAATGGCAATGAAAGAAATCTATTGAGTCCAAAGATTAGTTCAAGAGATTATGAATTATAAAGAGAGATAATCAGATGTCATATTAATTGCTCAAAATATTTCATAAATAAAGTATCTAAAATATATGGGAGAATGAGTTCATTGTTTTAGGAGAGATGGTTTACCATTATCACACCTTAGTGCTGTCCCATAGAAATCACATTTGACTTTTAAGAGCTCCATTAAAGTGATTCTAAGCTGAAAATCTCAAAATTCAAAGACTTTTAATGCTTCTAGTATGTGATGATATATATCACTATTTTAGTATTATTATTCTCATTATGAGCACATTATTATCTAAAATAGTAAGAATTAAGTCCTAAATGTTGAATATTTCTAAAGGAAATGTGAATAAGTCATAAAATGTACACGAGACATGGATCTTTCCAACAAAGCAGAATGAAATTGTAAAGGTTTGTTATGTTTTCATGGACTATGTATGCCCTTACTATCTTGAGCCTGGTAAAATCTAGCAAATAGCTGAAATAACCTTCATAATTTATAAAATGAAGAAAGGGAAATCACTCCATTAATATTAAAAGCTAAAAGTGTGTCTGTATAGTACTAAATACAGCAGATTTTTTTTTTAAGTAGGAGGCTTTACTCTCCTGAAATTCAGAAGAGCATTAGCCAAGTACCTTTCTGAGCACTGACATGAGAAAAATTTCCTATGTCTAATAGGGGGAGAAAAAAACTGCAGCAGCTTCAATGGTCCAGGATAACCTGAGAGGCCTTACTCAATACGGTCAGTTGTCGACTTGGTTATTTGGTCTTTCACAGATAGACCAAACTACATTCTAAGGCAAAAATAAAATTGTTCTCCACAACAACTTCTGATGCTAAGAGACACATATTTTAATATTACTTGATTTTTAATAACCTACTATAAGTCTATCTCCACTACTTAATGCATATTAACTAGATAAATCTGTATCACTCACTGAAATAAATAATTTCCTACTTTATATCTGAAAATCTGCTAAAAGACCCATTTGTCTTATAACTTATTAATTAATTAATTTATTTATGGGACTGAGTCTCGCTCTATTGCTCAGGTTAGAGTGCAGTGGCATGATTTCGGCTCACTGCAACCTCCGCCTCCCAGGTTCAAGCAATTCTCTTGCCTCAGTCTCCAAAGTAGCTGGGACTACAGGTGCGCGCCACCACGTCCAGCTAATTTTTGTATTTTTAGTAGAGTCAGGGTTTCACCATGATGGCCAGGATGGTCTCAATCTCTTGACCTTGTGATCTGCCCACCTCAGCCTCCCAAAGTGCTGGGATTACAGGTGTGAGCCACCACACCAGGACAATTAATTTTTTTTTTTCTTAAAGCAGACAATTTTGAAACTAACCCAAAGGGGCTAATTACTATAATAGCAAAATATATTTGTTAAAGTGGTTTATATTAAGCAATCCTATAGTATAGACCTTAAAGTCAACAATAAAATATAATTCCTGGGACCTTCCATCTACCCTAAAATTACTTCTTCAAAGCTTTAAATTGTTTCTAGGATTTGATGAACACGTTCATATTTGCCCTATTTGCATACTTCATGATTTCATAAATCTGGATCATGTTTCTTCTGAGACTTCATCTTCCTAGAAAGTCAGTCTTCCTGGTTAGTCATTATACTGAAGCCACTAAGCCTCAATTATTGACTTTCCCAGAATGCCTCAGCTCTCTGTTTTCTGATATTTGGCATAAAAACTGGATACAATTAGAAACAAATTACAGCCAAGACAAAAATAATAGAATTTTTAAATTTTGCTAAAACAAAAACATTTCTTGTTTGGCTACAGGGGGCTGAATTCATCTGCAGACAACACATAGTAGATTAAAGTGTTGGACTTTTATCTGAAGTTTAGATACCTAATTTTTCTACCCACTTACAGGGTATAAACTTCCTAGAAAATCTTGGCTAATGCTTTACCCAGAAATTTCTACAACCATCTTCCGTTTATTTCCTGTTGAAAATAAAGCATTCTGTCTAATACCCAGATGAGGACGGGGCCTTGGGCCCCTTTTTGGAAACAGAAAGAATCTCTTGGGGGAAATGGTGCCATGTCAGTAGTGGTGGTTATCCATGACCACAAGACTTATGTCTTATTCATCCATTTATATCTGGCACCTGGTGATAGATGCTCAAAAACATATTTGTGAAAGAACTGATAAAGATTTGAAACCAACGTGACTAAATGGAGACAAATAAGTTACTCTGGAACTCCAATTTTCATTTATATATCCTTTCACATGTTCCTTCTAGGATAGAAGCAGATGGTAGTCAAGGAAGACAAGGGTGACTGGGTGTGGTGGCTCACCCCTGTAATCCCAACATTTGGGGAAGCTGAGGTGGGCAGACTGCTTGAACCCAGGAGTTTGAGACCAGCCTGGGCAACATGGCAAAATCCCGTCTCTACAAAAAAAATACAAAAATTAGTCAAGTGTCTATAGTCCCAGCTACTCAGGAGGCTGATGTGGGGGAGATCACCTGAGCCCAGGAAGTGGAGGCTACAGTGAGCTGTGATCATGCCACTGCAATCCAACCTAGGTGACAGAGTGATACCCTATCTCAAAAAGACATGAAAGAAAAAAGAAAAGAAAAACAGATGGACAAGGGAGAATAACGTTCTAAGACCTTTTTGGGACAAGATTTTTCAAAAGGACTCAGTGAGACCCCAACAATTCAATACGGAGTGGTAACAAATACAATAAAATGTTCTGAGTAATGGAAGTAGATTCTGAGGTGTTTTGTCAAGAGTCTTTCAGGCACTGCTAAAATCAGCCTCTTTATCTACCCAGGGTTACTTAATCTACCTATATCCACCTAGATGTTTTTTTCCATCTCAAATATTCATGTAGACCAGCTAACTTACTCTCAGAATGAAGGTTCATACGTGCATTCTCAGATTCATAAGGGGTTTGCAGGGGACTATGCATGCCCTAGAATTTAGCCTTTGATACCTGGAAGAGAAGAGTGCTCAAGCAGAACAGTGGGATGTGAGGTTTCGGGCAGAAAGAACAGCTTACTTGAAGAACTAGGCTTATTTGTGTGACCAGGAGCCCAATATTGATATTAAACTGTTAAAGATCAAACTGCACAACATACTTGATAGCTGTCGAATCTGTAAGGGCCCCCCTCACAGTCCAGTAACTTCAGATCACACTGTACAGGCACTAGACAGTTTCCACAGCAGCACATGACTTACAACAAAACCTAAGACCTAGGGTTGGAGCTTTCATGAGAAAGTCAACCTTCTTACCACTGAGTGATGACAACAAAGCTTTCTCCAGACAGCAAAAATGATGAGGTTAAATTTCTGTAGGAAACAATAATTTAATAACTAAAGGCATTTAGTGGAAGAAGAGGAATAACAAGTGCTAAGCAGGAAAGAGTGAATTTAGCTGGCTGGCAGACAGCACTGAGTATCCCAGGGGCCGAGAAAGTGAGAAAGAAGGCTGAGGTAAGACCAGATAACTGAGGGCCACTTGTTTGCTATGAAGTGTTTTGAATGTGGTCTCCAAGTCTGTATTTAAAAAATTCTACCATCTTCATTGTAAAATCACTAGTTTAATGTGGTATTGTATCTGAAGTTTAAAAATTCCAATTTCTATTTGTCATATATATGACAAAATACATGACATGTTTTGGACAGAAACATCCAAAATGTGAAAATGTGTCAGTGGAAAGTCTGGAAAAATAAAAGCCACACAGGTATTGTGTCGGAAAAAGGCTAGTAAATGAATAAGTGGCTGTCAAAATTTAGCAGAGTATCCTGCTGTGTAACGATTTGTCTGATTTGCGTTTTTAAAGAAAATGGCAGTCTGATTTTTTATTTTTCTCCTAAGCAGACCTATAATTTATAATAAATTAAAAGGAAAATTAAACTGAGAGGTATTCTTTACACTAGTGCTTTCAAAAAACTGATAATCATTTTATTCTGCTGCCAGTTTATTAAAGCTTTTTTCCCCCTACACTTCTAAATATGATCATTTTTATCCATAGCTTTCATTGAAAATTGAAACTCACTGGGGATTTGGCGGTATTAGGGTTTCAGAATTGTGTGTGTGTGTATGTGTGTGTGTGTGTATCTAGGATTAGGGATGGACACTAAAACTTTCTGTACATCTCCTGTGTAAGACTGCCCTCTCACCGAGATCTGAGTCAAACAGGTTGCTCAAAATTTCCAATATGAATGTTAACTCTCTGCTATAAGCAATTCCTTTAACTTACTTTAAATCAAAACCCAGGTGTCCTATTCCACATCCCCACAGCATCTCCTTGATTTTCCTAATAGTTGCTTGTGCTAGATTGATAGCTGGTTTGCAGAAAACATACCTTTATTTTGCTAGCATTTCAGTGCTTGAATCGAAAGGGACCTATGTGCACTGTCCAGGAGTTTCCAGGAAGCTATTTGAAGGAAACCACTTTCAACTGAAGGGGTAAGGAAGCTTTTATCAAATCAGAAGCTCAATCCCCTGATCAGGCCAGCCTTTCTCTTGTTACATGTTTTGGGATAGAATTTATTTTCTTTGACAAAATACTAAAAGTAATTTTGGGAGTGAGTGAAATACTAACAGCAACTACTCTTCCTCATCATCTTCATTAGCATCATCATCATCAGTGTGGTAGGCAGATGGCCCCCCTCAAATATGTCCACACCCCAACCCCTGTGAATCCATTACCTTACATGGCAAATGGGACTCTGCAGGTGTGATAAAGGTAAGAGTCTTGAGATGTGAATATCTTCCTCCATTACTTAGGTGGTCCCAATGTATTAGGTGGGCACAAAGGTCTTTATGAGAGACAAGCAGGAATATCAGCCAGAGGAAATCTAGCAATGGAAGCAAAAGTTGAACTGATGCCATTGCTGGAAGGTGGCTGCACCAAAAGACTAGCCAGTCTCTAGAAGCTGGAAAACACAAGAGGCAAATTCTCTCCTAGAGCCTTCAAAAGGAGCACAGGCCTGCTGACACCTTGGTTAATGCCATAACACTCATTTTCAGATATCTGACCTCCAGAACCATAACAACAAACTTGTGCTGTTTTAAACCACTAGATTTTTTTTTTTTTTGTAATTTATAGCAGCAGTAGGAAACTACTACCATCATCAGTACATACAACAACCCTATCAGGTGGTTGGTTGTTATTGTCCCCCGCTATACAGATTAGGAAACTGAAGCTCAAAGGCATTTCAGATAGCAAGTAACAGAGCCAGAAATCAAACACAGTACTGTTTGGCATCAAAATTCATGTTCTAACTAAATAATTACACTATAATGCCTTCAAGAGCAATTGGCATAAGAATTATTTAGTATTTATTTATATCAGCTGCCAAGCACTTGATAATCTAGCTTTTCCCTATTATCCATCCCGTCTAAATGATCTAACATCTTGGCTTTCTCATGTTAAAGCTATCAGTATCTTCAGAGTTGTATCTAGGCAACAGTAGGACATTACACTATATTCTGCTTAGCACATAGTTGCTTCTCATTATAATCCTTACTCTATACAACTTCCATTGTAGTCTCTGGGTTAATGCCACAGAGGTGCTGCACAGTGGAAAAGAAAGAAAGAAACTGGCCTTGGAGTCAGCAAATAAAGGTTGTATTCCCAGCTGTGCTACTAATGATATACTATGTGACCTTCCACTTTGAACCTTTCAACCTCTTATATGAAAAACCTCTTTCTACTCTGAAGCTCTTATCTGAAAAAGTCAAAGCCAGACAATGTCTTAAGGATCTGTTATGAACTAAATGCTTGTGTTCCCCAAAATTCATATATTGAAGCCCTAATCCCTAATGTGATGGTGTTTGGAGGTGGGGCTTTTGAGAGGTATTTAGGTCATGATGATGAAACCCTCATGAATGGGATTAGAGCCCTTACAGGAAGGGACAAGAGAGAAATGACCTCTCTCTACCTGGTACAATACCGCAGGAAGGCAGCCACCTGCAAATTAGGAAGAGGAACCTCATCAGACACCAGATCTGCCAGCACCTTGATCTTGGACTTCCCAGCCTCCAAAACTGTGAGAAATAAATGTCTGTTGTTTAAGCCACTCACCTATAGTCTTTCGTTATAGCAGCCCAACCTTAGGCAGAATGCTTTGAGATATAAAGTTCTGGCTTTGTAACTTCCAAATCTATACAGGGACTCCACTATCTAAGTGCTAATCCTAAATCGGCAATTTCTTGTGCAATGATTCCAGCTGGGTGCCTTATTACTTCATCGTGGGTCCCTTACCATCTGCCTCCTTTCGTTAATAATACCACCATTTTCCCAGTCTTTGAGATACATTTTTACACATCCCTATGTTTCATTCTCTGGAGTCTGTCAGGCACCACATTCAGTTGCCTTCTTCATGTAATTAGGGTCTATTATTTTTAGGACAATAAACATGGCAACAGGATGTTAGCTGAGGAATATATTAGAATCTACTAGGTGAGTCAGGAGTTTGTACTGGTTATGGGAATGAAAAGAAAAGAACAAAGTTTTAAAAATGATTTGGAGGAAGGCATCTGGACGTGGTGACTAAAACTTGCTTCTTTATTTTTAAATAAGTTTAAACTCCTCAGTACAGATTTTAAAATCTGAAACTATCTACATGTGTAATCTTATCTCCCAATGTTTCCCAGTCTCTTGCTTCTTCCACAAATCATCAATGACACTCACTAAATTAGTTAGGCTCATTCATTCCTACATAATTTCAGCTCTTCATCAGGTTTGACATGTAAACTGCCTTCACATTTCGTATCACATCATCCTCACAACAACCCAATCATTGGAAAGATGAGGCAAGTTTACAGAACTTGATCGAGGTTACAGCTAAATAAAGGGTGGAGCCAGGACTCACCAGGGGCTTCTGCATCCAAGTTCTTCTTATTTATTTATTTATTTATTTTTTTTTTTTTTTTTTGAGACGGAGTCTCGCTCTGTCGCCCAGGCTGGAGTGCAGTGGTGCGATCTTGGCTCACTGCAACCTCCGCCTCCCAGGTTCACACCATTCTCCTGCCTCAGCCTCCCGAGTAGATGGGACTACAGGTGCCCGCCACCACACCCAGCTAACTTTTTTGTATTTTTAGTAGAGACGGGGTTTCACCGCATTAGCCAGGATGGTCTCGATCTCCTGACCTTGTGATCCGCCCACCTCAGCCTCCCAAGGTGCTAGAATTACAGGCGTGAGCCATCGCACCTGGCCAAGTTCTTCTTATTTGACATCACTACCTCATAAACCTTCTCACAAATACAGTTTTATCAGGCAGCTCCCAGGTATTTCCTTGTTCTCCATTTTCACGCCGTGCTCTTAAAAAGCTATCCTCACAAAATGCACATATTGACCCACAGGTGAGGGTGGCTCAGAAAAGGGTCATGTGTACACAATTCAGAAGGAAATAAATTTTGCTTATCATTTTAATATCAAGCAATGTTTGCATTTCATTCTTTAACTTTACATGCCCTAGTAGGAGTGAATACAGCTAGACCAAGGGTGGGCAAAAGTCAAAGAAGGTGAAGTATGCCATAAAATAAACACAAGTGAGATCAAAATGTAGAACGATTACTCTTGACAATTCCTATGAGAAATACACTGATATTTCCCAGATAGAGAAGTTATTCCTCTTAAGAATATCCAGTTGTTATTTGCCTAACGTCATTCAATCATAGCAATCTAACCTGCATGAAATAAAAGAAGGCAAAGAATCATGGAATGTAGAAGCTGGAAAGACCTTAAAGGTTAACTGACCCAACTGAATTAGCCTGGATTCTATCATTTACATGTGACATAATAAAGGACAACTCAAACTGGCATAAGAAAACAACAACAATTTAAAAAGCCTTTACTGGAGAAACACCTGAAAAGGTAGTGTTAGATTCATGCATAGATAGGGTCTGCTTTCCTCCATATAGGCTCCATCTCCAGTTACCTCCACACAATTCCAGCTTTCTATTCTACTTACTTAGGAATATTATAGGGAAAAAAAGCATCTTCTTTAATAGTTCCAGACAAAGCCCAGAAGTTAACTTCTGATCCATCCATCCTGGGTTGCCTACCCACCCTAACTACTCCAGTGGCCAAGGGAAGTAGAGATTCATTGACCTAAACTGGGTCACATGCTCACTCCTGGATAAAAGGGAACAGACTGAGTTGGACCCAATACTTGAAAGTAGGAACTTTTTCAAGTACAGGGAGAAATGGAAGCTGAGCAGACAAAACAAATGTCTACCATAAAAACACCTTATTATAGATGAAAAAACTGAAGTCAGAGAGTTAGGACTATATCTCAAGTTTTCAGTAATTCATTCAGAATTTAAACAGATAAATTAACACCACCCATGTAGATACTTTTGAATTTTATTTACCTGTGCTTCATTGTTTTAGCAAACACTCTATAAACCTTGTATTTTTACTCAAAATATAAAGTAAAGGGCGAAATTGTCCACCTTTTATTGAGGGTAATGTAGTCCCTTTCATTATAAAAACAAATATAAAAATAAGGAAATAAGACTTATTGTTATCCACGGCACTTGAAGTGAATAACTTTTGCTTTGGGAGGCCGAGGCGGGTGGATCACCTGAGGTTAGGAGTTCAGGACCAGCCTGACCAACACGGTGAAACCCCGTCTCTACTAAAAATACAAAAATGAGCTGGGCGTAGTGGCAGGCTCCTGTAATCCTAGTTACTCGGGAGGCTGAGGCAGGGGAATCACTTGAACGTGGGAGGTGGAGCTTGCAGTGAGCCAAGATCATGCTACTGCACTCCAGCCTGGATGACAGAGTGAGAAGAAAGAGAGGGAAGGGAAGGGAAGGGGAGGAGAGAGGAGGGGAGGGGAGGGGAGGGGAGGGGAGGGGAGGGGAGGGGAGGGGAGGGGAGGGAAGGGGAGGGGAGGGAGAAATTTCAAATAACTTTGTTTTGAAAGTTATTTGTGCTAAAATGGAACCACCGCTTTACTTCATAAATACATAAAAAGACACACCTGATTCCATATTCTATCAATATTCCACATTATACAGTATGGACAATTTTCCTTTTAGAACAATAGACTCTGCCATTTCAAATGTCAACTAAGCAGCCTAAGTGTTTCACCAAGGATGAGATACGTTATTTTTCTCTGTTAAAATTTAAAGGCAAAGCTGGAATACTGGAGAGGGCTACCAAAAGAGTCATGACAGGACATAGTCACTGCAAAAGGCTTCCACACCCAAAATGGGAAACCTGGAAGCAGAAAAGGTTAAGTAAGCAATATGGATATGCATATATCCGAAAAAGAGATTGAGAGACAAGGATGAAAATCCACAGAAGAAAATAATTAGATGAGGAATGTGGGCTAGAGAGTTTAAGCCACAAAAAAGACTTTGTCTTACACTACAATAGCATTTATTATTTTAGGCTATAATTATTTGTTTATATGCCTGCCTCTCCCATAAGCCTTAACTCTTTAAGAGCAGGGATCATGCCTTGCATTTCTATATTCACAAGACTATATACAATAGATACTCAAAATGAAAGAATGAATAAACACTAGAATATAAATGAATGGAGTCCACACAAAAAAGGACTATTATACATATGAAGTTCAGAAAACCATATGGTTCCAACTGCAAGACAAAAAGGCAAAAAGACTGTTTTTGTATTATATTTTAAGGCAGCCACCTTACTTACAGCTCTTAGTCACAAAGTCTGATCTGGATTATCCAACCAGAAACACAACCAAAAAACAACTGTAGTTGTAAATTAAAGCAGGAATTTTGTTTACTTGATTCTAAACCTGTAGTTTGTATGAATAATGGTTTAAGTCATAAGGACTTTGGAGGCTAAAGATAAAATGTGTTGAATTTTATGAAAAGCACATTCAAGAGTTATGGTGGTATAATTTGCAAAGCCCACACTGTCAGAATTTTAAAGAATGTAATTAGAAGGAAGAAACCATGACCTTTTGGAAGCAAAAAAAAAAAAAAAAAAATTCCATATTTTTTCTGGAAACAAAAGGCATTTTTTTAAAAAAGAAGTGTAACATCAGGAATATTAACTTCTTTCTTTTAAAGTGGTAGAAACTTAGAATTTAAAATCTGGATTTTTTGTTTGTGGCTTTTGGCAAGTAAAGGATAGGAAATTTAGAATCAAACATCAAAATATACTTTTGGAAAGAAGTGTCAGAAATTTGGTTAAAACTACAGAGACTAAACTACTATTAAACAATCAACTACAAAAACTGAATAAATCCACTGCCATCTAAGGCGAAATAAACAGGGAGAAGAATTAAATGAGAGGGAGAGGATCAAAGAAAGAAGAAAATCTGAATTTCTTTATTTTTTTAGCTTTTATTGTAGTTCAGGTACACCTGCAGGTTTGTTATACAGGTAAATTACATGTCATGAAGGTTTGGTATACAGATTATTTCATCACCAGGTAATAAGCATGGTATCTGATAGGTAGTTTTTCAATCCTCACCCTCCTCCCACTCTCCACCCGCAAGTATGCCCTGGTGTCTGTCCCTTTCTTAGTGTTCATGTGTACTCAATGTTTAGCTCCTACTTACAAGTGAGAACATGTGGTATTTGGTTTTCTGTTTCTGCATTCGTTTGCTTAGGATAATGACCTCCAGCACCATCCATGCTGCTGCAAAGGACATGATCTCATCGTTTCTTTTTATGCCTGTGTAGTATTCCATGCTGTATATATACCGCATTTTCTTTATCCAGTCCATGGTTGATGGGCATCTAAGTTGATTCCACGTCCTTGCTATTGTGAATAGTGCTGTGATTAACACATGAATGCATGTATCTTTACAGTCGAACAGTATATATTCCTTTGGGTATATACCCATGCGATAGTTAATATTAAGTGTCAACTTGATTGGATTGAAGGATATAAAGTATTGTTCCTGGGTGTGCCTGTGAGGGTGCTGCCAAAGGAGATCAACATTTGTGTAAGTGGACTGGGAAAGGCAGACCCACTCTCAATCTGGGTGGGCACAATCTAATCAGCTGCCAGTGCCGCCAGAATAAAAGCAGGCAGAAGAACGTGGAAAGACTAAATTGGTTTAGTCTTCTGGCCTACATCTTTCTCTCATGCTGAATGCTTCCTGCCCTCAAGCATCAGACTCCCAAGTTCTTCAACTTTGGGACTCAGACTAGCTTCTTTACTTCTCAGCTTGCAGACAGCCTATTGTGGGACCTCACCTTGTGATGGTGTGAGCCAATATTCCTTAATAAACTCCCCTTTATATATACATCTATCCTATTAGTTCTGTCCCTCTAGAGAACTCTGACTAATACAACCCAATAATGGGATTGCTGGGTTGAATGAGAGTTCTGTTTTAAATTATTTGAGAAATCACCAAATTGTTTTCCACAATAGCTGAAACACTTAAATTCCCTCTAGCAGCGTGTAAGTGTTCCCTTTTCTCCGCAACCTCACCAGCATCTGTTGGTTTTTGACTTTTTAATAATCGCCATTCTGACTTGTATATCATTGTGGTTTTGATTTGTATCTAATGATTAGCGATGTTGAGTACTTTTTATCTGCTTGTTGGACGTGTGTTGATGTCTTCTTTTGAAATATGTCTGTTCATGTTCTTTGTCCACTTTTTAATGGGGTTGTTTTTTGCTTATTAATTTAAGTTCCTCACAGATTCTGTATATTAGCCTTTGCTAGATGCATAGTTTGCAAATATTTTCTCCCATTCTGTGGGCTGTCAGTTTACTCTATGGATAGTTTCTTTCACTGTGCAGAGTTCTCTAATTTGATTAGGTCCCATTTGTCAATCTTTGTTTTTGTTGCAATTACTTTTGGTGTCTTCATCAAGAAATATTTTCCAGAGTCTATGTTCAGAATACTATTTCCTAGGCTTTCTTCAAGGGTTTTTATAGCTTTAGGTTTTACATTTAAGTCTTTAATTGATCTTGAGTTGATTTTTATATATAGTGAAAGGAAGGGGTCCAGTTTCAGTGCTCTGCATAGGGCTAGCCAGTTATCCCAGCATCATTTATTACATAGGAAGTCCTTTCTCCATTGCATGTCTTTGTTGACTTTGTCGAAGATCATATAGTTGTAGGTATGCAGCTTTTTTTTCTGGGTTCCCTATTCTGTTTCACTAGTCTATGTGTCTGTTTTTATACCAGCACCATGCTGTTTTTGCTACTATAGCCTTGTAGTATAGTTTGAAATTGAGTAATGTGATGCCTCTGACTTTGTTCTTTTTGCTTAGGATTGTTTTGGCTATTCAGACTCTCTTTTTTTTGGTTCCATATGAATTTTAGAATAGTTTTTTCTAATTCTTTGAACAATGTCATTGGTAGTTTGATAGAAATAGCATTGAATCTGTAAATTGCTTTGGGCATCTATTGAGATAATCCTGTGGTTTTTGTATTTGGTTCTGTTTATATGCTGAATTATGTTTATTGATTTGTGTGTATTGAACCAGCCTTGCATCCCAGGGATGAAGTAAATTGTCCCTGTTTGCAGATGACATGATTGCATATTTAGAAAACCCCATCATCTCAGCCCAAAATCTCCTTAAGCTGATAAGCAACTTCAGCAAAGTCTCAGGATACAAAATCAATGTGCAAAAATCACAAGCATTCTTATACACCAATAACAGAAAAACAGAGAGCCAAATCATGAATGAACTCCCATTCACAATTGCTTCAAAGGGAATAAAATACCTAGGAATCTAACTTGCAAGGGATGTGAAGGACCTCTTCAAGGAGAACTGCAAACCACTGCTCAGTGAAATAAAAGAGGACACAAAAAAATGGAAGAAAATTCCATGTTCATGGATAGGAGAATCAATATCATGAAAATGGCCATACTGCCCAGTGTAATTTATAGATTCAATGCCATCCCCATTAAGCTACCAATGACTTCCTTCACAGAATTGGAAAAAAACACTTTAAAGTTCATATGGAACCAAAAAAGAGCCCGCATTGCCAAGACAATCCTAAGCCAAAAGAACAAAGCTGGAGGCATCATGCTACCTGACTTCAAACTATACTACAAGGTTACAGTAACCAAAACAGCATGGTACTGGTACCAAAACAGAGATATAGACCAATGGAACAGAACAGAGCCCTCAGAAATAATACCACACATCTACAACCATCTGATCTTTGAAAAACCTGACAAACACAAGAAATGGGGAAAGGATTCCCTATTTAATAAATGGCACTGGGAAAACTGGCAAGCCATAAGTAGAAAGCTGAAACTGGATCCTTTCCTTACACCTTATACAAAAAGTAATTCAAGAGGGATTAGAGACTTAAATGTTAGACCTAAAACCATAAAAACCCTAGAAGAAGACCTAGGCAAGACCATTCAGGACATAGGCATGGGCAAGGACTTCATGTCTAAAACACCAAAAGCAATGGCAACAAAAGCCGAAATTGACAAAATGGGATCCAATTAAACTAAAGAGGTTCTGCACAGCAAAAGAAAGTATCATCAGAGTGAACAGGCAACCTACAGAATGGGAGAAAATTTTTGCAATCTACTCATCTGACAAAGGGCTAATATCGAGAATCTGCAAAGAACTCACACAAATTTATAAGAAATAAAAACAAAGCAAAACAACCCCATCAAAAAGTGGGCCAAGGAAATGAACAGACACTTCTCAAAAGAAGACATTTATGCAGCCAACAGACACATGAAAAAATGCTCACTATCACTAGCCATCAGAGAAATGCAAATCAAAACCACAATGAGATACCATCTTACACCAGTTAGAATGCTGATCATTAAAAAGTCAGGAAACAACAGGTGCTGGAGAGGATACAGAGAAATAGGAACACTTTTACACTGTTACTGGAACTGTAAACTAGTTCAACCATTGTTGAAGACAGTGTGGCGATTCCTCAAGGATCTAGAACTAGAAATACCATTTGACCCAGTCATCCCATTAGTGGGTATATACCCAAAGGATTATAAATCATGCTGCTATAAAGACACATGCACATGTATGTTTATTACGGCACTATTCACAATAGCAAAGACTTGGAACCAACCCAAATGTCCCTCAATGATAGACTGGATTAAGAAAATGTGGCACACATACACCATGGAATACTATGCAGCCATCAAAAAGGATGAGTTCATGTCCTTTGTAGGGGCATGGATGAAGCTGGAAACCATCATTCTCAGCAAACTATCACGAGAACAGAAAACTAAACACCGCATGTTCTCACTCATAGCTGGGAACTGAACAATGAGAACACTTGGACACAGGAAGGGGAACATCACACACTGGGGCCTGTTGTGGGGTGGGGGGAGAGGGGAGGGATAGCATTAGGAGATATACCTAATGTAAATGACCAGTTAATGGGTGCAGCACACCAACATGGCATATGTATATATATGCAACAAACCTGCACGTTGTGCACATGTATCCTAGAACATAAAGTATAGTAAAAAAAAATTGTTTTGGGCAATATGGCCATTTTGACAATACCAGTTTTTCCTATCCATGAGCGTGGAATGTTTTTTTCATTTCTTTGTTATCTCTGATTTCTTTCAACAGTGTTTTGTAATTCTCACTGTAGAAATCTTTTACCTCCCTGATCTGCCGTATTCCTAGGGGTGTGTGTGTGTGTGTGTGTGTGTGTGTGTGTGTGTGTGTCTACTGTGAATTGAATTGTGTTCTTGATTTGGCACTCAGCTTGGATGTTGTTGGTATATAGAAATGCTACCAATTTTTGCACATTGAGAAAATCCAAACTTCTAAGCCTGGTATTCAAGGCTTTCCATGATTAGGATCAATGAATGGTTTTACCCGTATCCTTCACTGTTCCCTACTCATGCCCTTTGAGGCAACCAGACATGTATATCCTAAAAACACTTTACCTTGTACATTCCACCATCTTTACCCTTTTTTACATAAGGACTAGGAAAACACTATCCAGCTAAGAGTCTAAGGACAGTTCCCAGAAATATACCAACTGGCTCTCGCTCCTTCAAGATAAGTTTTCTGAATTTCGGGTAAGTATGGGCAACAAGAACCACCTTTCCCCAAGCTCTAGTCTTCATTGTAAAACAAACTGAACCACATGATGGGGTCAAAGTACCTAAGTAATTTATACGTAAAATACATGTCTAAGGTCTGAAAGAAAGATCTCTCTAAATAACTGGGTACCACCTACCTGGCATGCCAAGAACACCTGAAAGTCCAGTAAACTTTACTAGCTGAGTATGCACTAACTTGACATTGCTACCTACAACCGATGTGTGGGGACTTGTGATCAGAATGTAAGTACCTATTTGTGTAGGGAAAGTCCAGTATAGGCAAAGAAAAGTTAATTAAAGTTTGACCTTACATGCTCTCTTCTTCCTGAATACTATAAAAAGGTAAAAGATTTTGTTGACATCTGTAAAAATGAATTAAATTGAAAACAAGCCCAGTGCAAACTACCTTTTCTTTTACAAATACTTTGTATCAAGACTGTCTTGCTAACTTGCTCATAATGTAAGCACCTTATAGATTACTTGATAAAATTCAACCCCAAATAAATTATTTTCAATGATTTTCAATCAGTTTCAACACTCATTCAGTATAACTCAAATGTACCCCTTATTATTTGATACTCTTCAGGTGAACAAATGACCATAAATATGATATTTAATAATTTTAGTATTTTTATACTTTTATAGTTGACCACGGTCAACTATAAATAACAATGAGATCATGATCTTCCTTTTCAGATTTTCTATTTTTTCTTTAATTTATGCAGTCCATCATAGCATAAATAATTAAATGTAGGCTGATTATTGGGAAAGGGAAAAGTTTGTATTTTCTGTTCTATCTAGATCTACATGGGATTTTAGAAAGATTATGATGATATATTCTTAATACAGGTAGGATAGGTAGAGTGAACATTCTAAATCTATGGAGCAATAGAAAAGAATAAAGTATTTGTAGTAGGCTGAATGGTGGCCCCAAAAACAATTATGTATATGTCCTAATCTCCAGAACCTGTGATTATTATTTTATATGCCCCCCACCACCGTCAAAAAGAAAAAGTGATTAAATTAAGGGCCTTGAGAATTTTGGCCCTAAATGCAATCAGAGGGCGTTTTCAGACAAAAGAGGATTGGCATCATGCACCCACAAGCCAAGGAATGCCAGAAGCTACCTCCAGCTGGAGAAGAAGGAAATGGATGCCTCCTTAGAGCTTTCATATGGAGTGGGACCCTGTCAACACCTTGATTTTTGAAATTTGGCCTCCAGAGCTGTGAGAAAATAAATTTCCACTATTTTAAAGCCACCAAGCTTATAATAATTTATATCAGCAACCACAGGAAACTAACATCTTAAACAATATCTGTTTTCAGTTAAAAGATGAAATGACTCTGCTTTCGGTGAACTCTAGAAGAAATAAAATACAGTGTCATAAACATAAATTCTACAGTAAACTACCTGAAGTACCTTTAGAGATGACCAACCATCCACAGAATACAATCAGAAAAGTACGATATTAAAAGCATAGTTGCTGACTATACAATCATTGAAAAGTTGACCCTTGCAGCCAGTTTGTTTAAAGGGAATGAGTTAAATTAACTTCATTTACTTAAACAGCATTGGTTTTTGAAGCATAACAGTCTGACTTTTTGTATTTGGGTTATATGGTTCTTTGGATGAATGAGGTCAAGATAAAATTACCAACCCACTCTGTCCTGAATCAATAAATTATTCAAATGTAAGGATTTTATTTGAGGGGAAAAACAACAAAAAGGGGGAAAGCTCTCTCACTGCTATCCCTTTTTAATAAACTATCTCTGTCAAAGATTAACATGCTTTGTTAAAATACAGCATTGCTTTTAATGAATAAATATTTTCCTTAATTGCTTTTGAAGTGAGGCTGTATAAAAATTTATTTATTTTTTGTTTTTGTAACACAAAAGACAGCACAAGAAAAACTGAATTGTCCTAGTTGTCCTGATCGTCCTGGGTGCTCAGCTGCTCCAGCTTCTCTAGACTCTGATGTTGCCATAAATCTTACTTCTCAGAATGCTTTCTTATCAACAATTTCCTTCTGAGGAGAGATAATGGCCAGCATCTTCCTTTATGAAATACTTGTCATGAACATTAAATTCACACAGTTTAATACATCCTATGTAATCTTCATTTGCCCTGAAGATTGAAGCTGAATTACACTTGATGATTCAGAAAATGATTATGTATAAAACAGAACATAGGACCTTTTCTTCATCAAAGTTCTAATTATCTACTCTTTAAGGGGAAAAAATCGACACGATATCAAAAACAGCAAAGAACTTGTTTCCTATGAAGAGCAAAACCAGGCCTGATATTTGAAAGACAATGGAAGGTCTTGGCTCAGGAAATACAGGCTTCGGAAAGGGTCACTAAGGAGTAACAGCAGAGTATGTCTTGGTTACCTTCCCACCTTTCTCCTTCCTTCCCATTTCCTGGCTTGCCTCTCTCTTCATTCTCCAAGTATCAGATCTTTCCCTCTAGCTAACTAATGCTCCTACTAAGCACTTTACCCAAGACATACTCTCTGTAAAAAGTTTTGTTCTCTAAAACGTGTCTCTTTTCTTCCCCTATCAAAGCTTCATGTTAGATGTTCAACAAATGTTTTCAATATTTTAACAAGCTATTCTTCCTTCTCAAAGATGAAATGTTTACTTTCTCCACGAAGATCTAACTTTCTAAAAGGAATAATTTGCCTCAACTAGAAAACACTGCAATGGAGCAAATTACCCCTGCCAAGCAGCCACGGAATCTGCTGGCAGAGGTAATTTACTCCTAACAAATCAGGCATTTAAATTACCTATATTCACCATAGTTTGGACTCAAGTTTGGACATAGCCCTCAACTTTTCAAAGAAAATAATAGAATCTCTGATTTGGTGCCCTTTTTTTTAACCCTAGGTGATAGACAATCAAAAACACATCCACTTAAGTAAATACAGATAAATCAGAAGCAGACACTACCTTTAATTTTTGATCATCACTGATGACAGGAGCTACCCCTCTGGTTTTCTAAACAATGAGATCCTATCACCCCACAATTCTGTTTAAAAAAAAACTCTTGCCTACAAGATAACTGAAATTTAACATCTATCTGGTCGTACAGTGGTATAATATTTCAAATCTTTTGTGACAGAGGGAAGAAAATTAAAAAGGTATAAAAATGACCGTATTTATAAGGATGTCTTTTAGAGAGCACTGGGACTGACAGGAGATAAAAAATAGGAAGGCGAGGTTGGGGGGATTGCTCTCTGACAAGTATGGGAAAACAGTAATGACCAAAAAACTGTAAGAAAGAAAAACAATAATGACCAAAAAAAGAAGCAACATCCGGCCGGGCGCGGTGGCTCAAGCCTGTAATCCCAGCACTTTGGGAGGCCGAGACGGGCGGATCACGAGGTCAGGAGATCGAGACCATCCTGGCTAACACAATGAAACTCCGTCTCCACTAAAAATACAAAAAAAAAAATTAGCCGGGCGTGGTGGCGGCGCCTGTAGTCCCAGCTACTCGGGAGGCTGAGGCAGGAGAATGGCGGGAACCAGGGAGGCGGAGCTTGCAGTGAGCCGAGATCGCGCCACTGCACTCCAGCCTGGGCGACAGAGCGAGACTCCGCCTCAAAAAAAAAAAAAAAAAAAAAAAGAAGCAACATCCTTAAAGTGAAATAAGATTCTTCCTCTGTGGAATCAATGGTAGTCATGACATGGAGCTGCAGACTGAGAGCTGGCTAAGCAGACCTATTCCCTGCCAGCCCAGGAAAAAATTGTAATTGCCGTGACATAAGAAGAAATATATATTTGGTCTCTGCCCAGTATCCATGTGCACAGCTTCTAAAACCTTTGGTAATCTCCAAAATGATGTTCCTTTTTGTATACTAATTGGATGATTGGTGGCTAGAGGCTCTTGGATAGTCTCAGGATGGGGGCTGGTTGCCAGAGGGACCAGCCATGTGATTAGAGGGTCGGGATTTCAGCCTCAACCCCCAAAGTCCCGCGAGAGGGGCAAGACTGGAGGCTGACTAAATCACTAATGGCCAATGATTTCATCAACAATGACTATTTAATGAAACCTTCATAAAAACCCAAAAAGACATGGTTTGGAGAGCTTCCGTAACACACAGAGGTGCTAGGCAGGTGGCATTCCTAGAGAGGTATAGATGCTTCCCCTGGACCTTGCTCTATGAATCTCTTTCATCTGGCTGTTCTTGGGTTGTATCCTTTATATTAAACAGGTAAACATAAGTAAAGTGTTTCCCTGCATTCTGTGCACCATTCTAGCAAACGATCAAACCTAAGGACGGGGTCATGGGAACCTCTGATTGATAGCCGTAGTTACGGAGTATAAGTGACAATCTGGACTTGTGATCAGTGTCTGAAGTAAGGGCAGTCTTGTGGGACTAAGCCCTTAACCTGTGGGTAGTGTCAGAATTGAGTTGAATTGTAGGACACTCAGCTGGTGTCAGAGAATTGGCTGTGTAGGAAAAACCTCCACATATTTTAGTGGCCAGAAGCGAAGTATGAGTGTTGGGTGTGATTGTATGGAAGACAAGGCATGGTTTGTTTTTCCTAATCATCCCCAGATTGCAGCCCAAGTTCAGGAATAAGAAAGAGAATGCAGATCTCCTAGCCATGCCAGAGTCCTCTGGCTGCTACTTGGATGCAGGGAATGCTGAATGTGAAAGAAGTTCTGGAGAACATTCCCTAAGGTGGCTCTGGAAAAGACCCAAGTCGTTCTAGGTCTAGGGTAGTCCAAAGAATCTTAGGGCAGGACAGGCCAGCAGGGAAACCATGAGGCATGAACCAAGAAATAGTGCATGTGTAGTTGTGAAAAAAGACAGAGTGCTTCTGGAAATGCCAGGACCAGAAAACACCGATTATTTAGTGTTTAATATATGCCCATTTAACTGATAAGTCTTGAATTACTAGGTTCAAAATGAGGTCACTGGGCTAGACAGTGTCAGTTTCTCCACTCCCCAAATGCACTCTCCACTCTGCAGTACTACTGGAGAGAGAAGGCCATCACTTTGGATAATAAAATTAATTTGTGAAATACATAGGGGAAAAAATGAGAGGTTTTCATGGTTAATTTGAAGGGCAAAGTAAAGAAGAAGGATCCTAAAGGACTGCCAGATTTCCAGCTGCAGTAATTGAGTAGATGGTATACTTTCATCAAATGAGAGAAAGAATATGTTAATAGAAGAATTAGTTTAGCAGGAAAGAAGGGGAATTTCATTTTAGACAGAACGTTTGTGAAGCTTTGTACTATTCTGGTGGCAATGCCAAGGAGGCAGCTGCAGAGATGAGAAGAATATTCACACAAGAGACTGAACTAAGGACCCCAATCTAAGGATTATGGTCACAGAACAGACACAGGGAGAGTACAGAGGGAGATGCCTCAGCACAAGGTAGAGAAGGACAAGAGTGGAAGATAG
Source organism: Macaca nemestrina (assembly GCF_043159975.1). Taxonomy (NCBI): domain Eukaryota; kingdom Metazoa; phylum Chordata; class Mammalia; order Primates; family Cercopithecidae; genus Macaca; species Macaca nemestrina. The sequence goes on along the minus strand of NC_092126.1, from coordinate 63,606,545 downwards.
AACCTGGGGACACTAACGAACACTTAAGAAGCAGCCAGAAGAATAGCCTATTGACATGTAATAGTTGATATAACGAGATGTGGCAGAGGGCACTGTTTCAGAAATAGGAGAGTAAGGAGCTTCAAAAATGAAGAAGTTACAATAGTGTTAAATGCAATGGAAAGCTCCATTAAGAAAGCAATGGGGAAAAAAAAGTCCACTAGATTTGGACACTAGGTTGTTGTTGACCCAGCAAAAGCAGTTTCAAGTACACTGATGAGTGCTAGAAGCCTTACTGGGATGCGCTAGGAAGGGAATAAGAAATATAAGAAAACCATTTATTCTAAAATACAAAAAAAAAAAAAAAACCTACTAAGCCCAAATAAAATTATCTGCATTACTATATTCCACAAATTATTATCATTCAGAATTCATTCATTAATTCAAGAATACATTTATTAAATATGTACTATGTGTCAGGAGCAATAGGAAGCACCAAGAATACAAAGATGAGTAAAAGATGAACCCTGCTTTTGAGGAGTCTGCAGTTAAGAAGGAATATACATCCATTACCATCGTACTCTATGCCTAATCAGACTGCCCTCTATTCCATAATAATTCACTGTGGTAATTACAGCAACAGAGGACAGAGTCAGGAACACAATGCCTAGAGAACATAGCAGTACAGACACTTATACAGAAATTTCACAGCTGGGACCCGAGGAAAGAGTGGGGATCTGATAGGCTGGGCAGGAAGCAGGGTGAGTATTCCAGGCAAGAAGAATCTGGAAAAGGCCCAATATTGGTTCCAATCTGAGAGATGTTAAGCATATTGTGAGGGATTTTATACCAATCTAAGGATTTGGAAATAAGGCTTGGGCATTTGTTAGGTTGTTTTGTTTCTGAGGTTTTTCCTTTGTTTTGTTTTGGTTTTGGTATGTCCCAGGATGTATGTGTTTGGTTTGGTAAGCCAGAACTTATGCAGTTTGCAGTTATTTCCAAGGCAGCATCACTACTGGCAAAAAGAAAATATATACTAGGAAGGGTAGAAGGGTTCTTGCGATCACACTTATCAATTGAGATCACAATTAAGCACAATACTTATTTGAAGTCTTGCATTCCTTTCAGATAAATTCTTTATTCTACTCTATTTTCATTCCATTTTTTCTCAGCTGAGATCACAATTGAGCATATCTATTTGAAATCTTGCATTGATTCCAGGCAAATTCTTCATTCCACTCTATATCTATTTTTTACATTAAGCAATGTTTTAAAATTAATATAAAATATTAGTTCTCTAAATTTTTTAGGAAAAATTGATACTACAAGAAGATGTGCCATGTTTGCCCCCTAAAACATCCCTACCTAGCCACCAGTTTCAATATATGTGACCTTGAATAAGTCTCAAACATTAATATGAAACATGACTTCTGGCTGTGAGAATCAAGAGGGAGCTTTAAAGAGGGAAGAAACAGTGTGATTTGACTTGTTTAAGAAAAGCAAGTTCTTAGGAGAAATTTGGCACCACGATAGAAGAAAAAAATGCTTCCAGATTCAGAGTTCTAGATTTCTATGCTTTGCCTAATAGCAATAGTACATTAATTTCAGTTTGAGTTTTTGGTATTCTTTTCTTTCTACTAATGTTTTTGACCTCTTATATCATAGTGGCCCTCTTATAATGAGTCTCTTACTATAAATTACCTCAAATATATTTTGAAGTAAGCTACACATACAAAAGTAGTAAAAAATAAATAAATAATAAGCAATTAACAAATAATATCATAACAATGTAGAATTAGGGGTAACAGTTGCACAACTTTGTGAACATATTAAAAAGAAGCACTAACTTGTACACTTTAAAAGGTGAAGTTTATGGTATGTTAATTATAAAATTATATGTCAATTAAATTTTTTTTCAAAGTATCACAAAGCACTATGTACACTGTCAACATATACTTTATAACTAACCAACCAATTTAACTGGTGATCGATCTTCCATATATATGCTAATCCTCAGTTATCCATCTAATCTAGATAACAGAAGACTGTTGTACTTTTAAAGGCTGATTTCAATGTAATAACAATTTTTTGAAATAATCTATCAAGGTGAACAACCTAATAATACAACATTTTTAAGGAACACAATGAAGTATAAAGCATGACTGTAAAACTTAAGAGACAATGTGTAATTTAAAACAAATATAAAGTATCTGCAGAGATTTCCCAAGACAGAAAGGCCCGACTTTTAAGAAACAGAAGTTTGTTTTAAAGCAAAATAACTGCAAAGAGGCAACAAAACCACATGGAAAATTTATATTCTATTAATGAGGTGTGACTTCACCACATGTCAGCCAACTGTTCACAAACCTAATAAAAGCCATGAATGAACAAAAATCCAGACAAAAAGACTTGAAATATGAAAAACCAAGTTTTTTTTATTATAGTACATTATTTTAGCTTGAAGACTTCAGAACTTTAAAAATAATATATGTGTTTTCACCTTCAGTGAGAAACCTTTCCATTTTCTTTACTGGAAGATAATCTCATTAAATACTATTCTATTTGCAAATCTTTTAAGTGGTATTATGAAGCACCTTTATAAAAACTATCTTCTTTTTGCAATCGGAAAAATGGAGGTGGTACACCTTTCGTAGTTTCTTAATACTTCTACTTTCTATTCATTTTCTTCTTTAAAGTCTAAATAAAGTGGAATATCCCTTCTCAAATGTACTTCTTTCTCTGAAGAAAAACCAGCTTGAAGTCTGACTACACATGGGGCACTTAAATTTTTACCTAAAAATTTAGCTTACGTTCAACAAATTACACCAGCATAATTGACATACCTTTTACAAAAATTAACTCAAATGGATAGCAGATTTAAATGTAAAACACAAACCTATATAATTTTTAGAAGAAAGCATAAGAAATTTTTACATCATACACAAAAGTCAATTCAAAATGTATCATAGGGCCTAAATGTATCAGTAAAAACTATAAAACTTTTAAAAGAAAACATTGGAGTAAATTTGTGACCCTGGCTTAGGCAATGGATTCTTAGATACAACAGCACACAAGAGACCAAAAATAATAATAATAAAAAAATAGATAAATTCAGCTTCAATGGAATCTAAAACTTTTGTGCTACAAATGATATCATCAAGAAGATGAAAACACAAAGAATGGAAAAAAAATTGCAAATCATGTATCTAATAAATGACTTATATCCAGAATATATTTTTAAAATCTTACAATTCAATGATAAAAAGATTAAAACTAAAAAAATGGACAAAGATTCTGAATAGGCATTTCTACAAACCATACACCAATATATGCACCATGTTCTTTTTATGTACATATTGTATATATAAGAAACATATGTCATAGCAGCATTATTCATAATAGCCAAAGAGTGGGAACAATCCAATGTCCATCAACTAATGAATAAATAAAATATTATATATTCATATTAATACAATGGAATATTATTCTGCAATGAAAAGGAATGAAATACTGATACATGCTACAACATGGATGAACTTTGAAAACACGGTTCAAGCGAAAGAAGCCAGTGACAGAAGACCACAAATTCCATTTATACAAAATGCCCAGAATAGGCAAATCTACAAAGACAGAAAGTAGATTAGTATTTGCCTAGGTTGGGGGACAAGGAAGATGGCGAGAAATAGAGCATAACTGCTAATGGGTACAAAGCTTCTGCTTGGGGTGATGAAAATGTTCTAAAACTTATCAGAATGACAGTTGCACAACTCTGTGAACCTAACTAAAAACTACTGAATTGTATACTTTATATGGGTGAATTGTACAGTACGTTAATTATATTTCAATAAGGCTCTTTAAAAAACATAGAAAAAATTGTCATAATCTAGGCTAGACAAAGACTTCTCAGACATGACATTGAAAGCATAATCCAGGAAAAGGAAAAACTGACAAGTTGGAAATCGTTAAGATTAAAAACTTTTCCTCTGCAGAAGATATGTGAAGAGGATGGAAACAATCTACAGATGGCAAGAAAAGATTTGCAAACCGGTATCTGACAAAAGACAAGTATTTAAAACATATATATATATAGCATTAAGCTACATTATCTATTTTTGCCTTCATAATAGCTCTATAAGTTAAATATTATTCTCCATTTTAGAGATGAAGAAGCTGAGGCTCAGAGAGAATAAGAACCTAGACCTTGAGAAGCAATAACCCTCAAGTCCCTTTTAGCCCATGGAGTCTCTCCACTTCCTCTCCTCTGTATCTCAGCAGGTCTCAGAAACCCTCAAGGATAAAGGATATCCTTAAAATTCTATTTGTGTATTTACCCATAGTCTATCACTGTAGTCTATCTTAGACAAGAGTCCACTTATATAAAGAGAAAAGAACTTGCTTTAAGTTGTACCCATGGAACTCAAAATAAGGATATGTAGTCACAGTAATACATTCAGATCACCTAAGTAGTGAGTGGCAGAGGGAGAAATTTAAAACAGGTTTTTCTGGCTCAAAAGCAGACGTATCCAATCTTTTGGCTTCCCTGGGCCACATGGAAGAATAATTGGCTTGAGCTACACATAAACTACACTAACAATAGCTGATGAGCTTTTCTTAAGAATTGCCACACATACACAAAAAATCTCATAATGTTTTAAGAAAGTTTACGAATTTTTGTTGGGCCATATTCAAAGCCACCCTGGGCTGCATATGGCACATGGACCACGGGTTGCACAGGCTTGCTCTAAAGCTTACACTATACTCTGTTTCCCGATAACCACAATTTCTGTTGCTAATAGGAACACTATTGTTTAGAACTTAGTATTAGATTTTTAAAAGTCTAAATCCTATCAGTAGCTCTCCCTTCAAGAAATTAATTCAATTCCATTTTAATAATTTGTGAGATACAGGATAGCAGGAAGGCCAGGAATTTAAAACAAATTTTTTTTAAAAAAAGAATTAGATTTGGAGACATTCCTTTATAACTTTTTAAGCATAGTAAAAGCCAAAAACTATCAGAAAAAGTGAAAGAGTGAAAGAGAATCTAAGTATTCTTGGCTCTGAGCTTTTTGAGTCTAAAAGAGTCAGGCAAATATTTAGGCAGAGAAAAAAATACATATACATTTAGCTAAATGGTGAGTTAGAACTAGGCCACATCTCATTTCTTCTGCCTCAAAGTGCTTAATTTAGAATCAGATTTTAAAAACAATCCTCCGCAGGCCAGGTTTGGCCCTTCCAGTTGGCACCTAGACATCAAAACCTGTGACAATCTGGAACAACTGAAAATAGCTTTGGATATTCAACCACCAGACAGTAAGGAAGGTCAAATTTGAATTAATGCATTTTAAGACTGAAAAAGAGATTTAATACAAGCCTTAAATGAGAGAAGGAAAAATAAAGAGATTTAAGCAGCTGACTTCTTCTTGCATCTCATCAGAAGTGAAGACAGAGCTTGCATACAGTTCTTTTTGCCCTTATCTTCCACCTAAGGCACTTGGGTTCAGAGTTGTATGCGGCTTCTGCTCTAACTAAACTACAAAGGCATTTCTTCCATTTTCTTCTTATTCCTGATGAAGAACCTTCACTGTTTATCCATTTGCTACAGAATAAAGTCCAACTTCCCTTGCCTGGCATTCAAAGCCCCTCCCAATCTGAATTCAACCTACCTCTCTAGCTTTATTTCCCATTATTCATTACCCCCTATCATGAGTCCTCTTTTAGAGCCAAACAGATCTACTCACTGTTGAAAAAGCAGGCATGCTCTGGTCTAGCCCTCTCTGCTAATGGCACCAGCATCCCTCCTACCCTCTTCCACCTGGATGAATTCTTCATACTCCAAGTAGCAGCTTGGAGTATCAAAAAATTTCAACACTTCACCATTTTCACATTTCACATAAGACAAAAGTCTCTTGTCTCTTTAAACAAAATAAAACAAAGAAGTCCTTATGTATTATCAAGCCAGGAGAGTGTAACTACTGAAGACAAAGTTATTTGCACCTGCTGAAAAAGGCAGCAATAAGTTTAACAGCAGCAAGTAGGTTTCTCTGCTTGACTCTGCATAAAATATGACTGTGCTGCACCCTGCAGTCTATGGAAGAAAAGAATTATAAGAAAGTCCATTCAAAGGCTAATCAATGCTTGGGCAGAAATAATTTTCCTGCTGTTTTAAAAATACTAATCAATTTTCCTCCTAATGTTGTCATTACACACTGAAAATATACAGTTGAGCTGTACTGGCAATTGCCATTTCATATTAAGAAATGTAGCTCTGCATTCCTTTTCCTTATTCTAGAATCAAAGAAAGTAGCATGAATGTCTATAAAAACATATTAGTCTATAATCTAATCTCCAATTCTCTGAAAAAAAAATCTCTTTAAAGATAAAGATTTAACCATTGTGCTCATTGAGTCCTATCTGTGAGAACACAGCTGGGTTCTGGAATGGGCCTTAATAAGCATTGCATGTCCAACCTGGGAAGTTCCCTTTTAAGAAGTAAGCTATCAGGAGAAGGTATGTACAGATTAAAAAAAAAAAAAAAAAAAAGTCTTGAACTCTGGCAATTCCAAGATGACTCACAATATGTAGATCCAGATTCCCAATCCCAGATTACTAAGGTCCATTTCTGCCTTGGTTCTACACTGGGACAATTCCAGGTTCATGTACTGTGATGATTAATTTTAGGCGTCGACTGGATTAAGGGATACCCAGAGAGCTAGCAAAGTATTATTTGTGCAAATGTCTGTGAAAGTGTTTCCAGAAGAGATTTGAGATTTGAATCAGTAGACTCAGTAAGAAAGATCCTCCATCACCCAAAGTGGGTGGGCACCATCCAATCAGTTGACAGCCCAGATAGAAGGAAAGGCAAATTCTCTCATTCTCTCTCTTTCTCTCTCTCTCTCTCTCTCTTTCTCTCTCTCTCAATCTCTCTCTTTCTCCCCCTCTCTGCCTGGAGACAGAATACCCATCTTCTTCTACCCATGGACATAAGAACTCTAGGTTCTCCAGCCTTTGGAGACTTGCACCAGCAGCACCCCCAGGTTCTCAGGCCTTCGACCACAGATTGAGAGTTACACCAGGCCTTGGTTCTCAGGCCTTTGGACTTGAACTAAGCCATGCCACTGGCTTCCCGGGTTCTTCAGCTTGCATGCAGCCTACTGTAGGACTTCTCAGGCTTCATAATTGTGTGAGCCAATCCCTCTAATAAATCTCAGCTCATATATCTATACCTATATGTACATCTGTATGTATATCCTATTGGTTCTGTGTCTCTGAAGAACTCTCACTAATACAGATACCTAGTGAGCAAATGGTCATTCCTGTGGATTCCAGAACCCTGTGGTAGGTCTTATGAAACCCGATGCAAACTGGGGTGCAGCACAAATTTCCCAAAACTGACTAGACACCAGGAAAATTCCAGAAGTATCTCAATTTCATTGTATACTTAAGGTTGTACTTGGTAAATATTTCATGATGCTTTCCAAAAGTGTTGCCAGGGAAACATTTTAAAAGTACCATTAGCAAATGAGGTTGAGAAACACTACTTACCATGTGTTCCTACTGGATCACTCATTAGAAGATTAAACGTTCTGGAAAAGTCCTCTTAGAAAGAAATCAGTTACCTTCACTTAAATCAGCATTTTCCAAAATTATCTGAAATCCTATTAACACTTCCATGGGACTATCCCTCCCTACTCCATGACTTTTATAAACCATATGTCTCAACTCGATTACCAAAGAAATTCAAATAGGAAAGATGCATACACTCGAGATATATTTTTTATGTGACCTAGGGAAGGGCTTTCCAAGGGCTTTCCAATGAATGTCCCAAAATGACATTCATTACTTGACCAGTTTGCTATGGTCTAGGGTCTGGTTCTGAGCTGTCCAAGTTCAAAACTGAGTGTGTCAGCTGACCAAAGAGATTTGAAATTTCACTGGCAGGTTCACTGACCACAGTCACAAGACTACTGTTTAACACTAGAATGTCAATTTATTAAGTTATAATTAACAATAAATAGTCACAGAAGCACCTATATTCTAAACTGCAGGACCTACCCATTCCCTCCCTCTGACCAATCCAGTTGGGAAGTCAAATCATATTCAGAAGGTGAGCACACAATCAGGGGGAAATCACAAAATGAATTGCATGTTTAATGATATCAGGCTAAGAAGGCCTGATTGTATCCATAATACTGATGACCTTGTTTTAACAATAAACCATAGAGTGGTGGGCAAAAGACTGGTCTGGGGTGTTAGAACCTTTTTTTCTTACTTCCCCTTAGACTCCAGCAGCCCTAAGAGTCCCCCACCCACTCTTAGAGATGGGCAATTGCTGGTTTTTCAATCTTATCTAAGGTGTGGGAAAAATGTACTAGAAAGGTTGGCTATTTCTTATGACTACGTCATATAATCTAAGTAAAAACAGTGAGTTTGCTATGCAAACATAATTCCAAATAAGTTTTCTTAGTCTGTTTTCTGTCACTATAACCAATTACCATAGAGTGGGTAATTTATAAACAATAAAGATTTATTTAGATAATGGTTGTGGAAGCTGGGACGTCAAAGAGCATAGCACCAGCATCTGGTGAGGGTCTTCTTGCTATGTCATAACAGAGCAGAGGGCATCCCATGGTCATGGTAAGAAGGCAAGTCCTGTTCAGGTCTCTCTTCCACTTCTTATAAAGCTACCAGTCCCATCATGGGAGGCCCACCCTGATGACCTTACCTAATCCTAATTATCTCCCAAAGGCCTCACTTCCAAATGCCATCGACATATAAATTTGGGTATTAAGTTTCCAATATATGAAATTTGGGGACACATTCAAACCGTGGCATAAGTCCTCAAAGGCAAGCCCGTTTTTAACCCCCAAGAACCTCCAATATAGAAAAATTTAGAGCTCCTTCTGTATCATAATCCTCAGTATCCACTGGCAACTCTTACTCTAATTCCATCTCCTTACTAGGGATGGTCTCACATTGCTATGACTCCCTCCCTAAAACAGTAATTTGAATGGTCACTTCTTATATTAATCTTTAGAGAAGAAATTTTTTAGAATTCCACTTAAGGATTAAAATGAATTCAACTCAGACATAGTCCACATAGTTGTTTTTCTTTAATTGAAAAATATCACGGTCAAAAATCCAGATTTCCAGCTACTCCTAAAAAACCTGGAAGGTTTTTAGCTACAAGGAACAATAACATGACAGAACATAACTTGGCAATAACAGGCTGAACTTCAATACAGATTTTCCTTTAAACATGCTGTGTTTCCTTGGGTGCCCACCATCACTTCTACTGTCCACCACTCTCTGTTGTCTTACAGCCACCCTTTGTGGATATTTACATGCAAGCCCCTACTTAACCCACTATGAGTTGGTTTTACAATTTAACACGTCAGGAACAAACTTACTACATAATTTTTTCTCAAGTTCTCAGAGATCTATTCATTTCGTTGTCCATGTCCTCCAGATATAATTTGCCATTCCCTCTACTACTCCATAACTATGGAAGGAAGTTAGTCAGCCAGCCTAGGAGTTTAAGGCAAAAAGAATCCTGGAGTCCAATGTTAAATTCTTTAATCTATGAACTAAGGTCAATCAGAAGAGACGCCACCAGTTAGTAGCTGAAACTTTTTCCTTTTTTGCAACTTACTATCTAGTTCTCACTCTTCAAGTTCTACCCCATGAACCTAAACCACAAAGTCTTCTATAAGCATTTGTCTACCCCACACCAAGGGCTGGCTACGTAATTTGCAGGGCCCAGTACAAAATAAAAATGCAAGCTTCCTTATTTAAAAATTAAATAGAATTTCAAGACAGTGACAGCAGAGCATTAAACCAAGTTCAGGGCCCTTCCAGGCATGGGAACTTGTGCAACCACAAGTTCACATGGTTGCATGACCATGATGCTAGCCCTAACCATCTCTTCCTCTTAAATATGCTTTCCTGTTTCATTTTGTCTGTGTTCTGACCTCCAAGGGTCCCACCCGAGGCTTGGCAATCTAAATCTGATCTCATTTGCTTCTGACCGTTTTACCTTCTTGCAACAAGGACAAGCATTCCTCCCCCTGACACAAAGGCTGGCCTTCCTGACAAGATGTACAGCATAGCATTTACATCTACTGGGGCCTTATGACCCCAGTGCTATTCAATAAAGCAAGAGTCATAAAAAAGAAGGAAGGGCAAGCATTTAAGTCCCAGAATGAAATGTAATTTTGTTAGACTTCCTTCTTTACATGCACAACTTTATCTTGACAATAACAGTGGCTTGAAGTCAAGGAAATTCATTTATCTGTCTTTACAAACTCATGTTTCCATTCTAATTTATTACCCATAGGACTTATAAGCTTATAACAGTATCATTTTTGTTTCTTATTTTTTTATTACTCCCTTCTCTTACCATTCAACCAGTAGACCCAGATGGTTTTATGCAGTTTCCCAAAGTATTGTATATATAATACACATGAGAAGGTTTCAGATGGTACAAGAAAGTTTTTTTTAATATATAGTTTATTACTTTAAAGTGAATTGGAAACAACATAATAAATCAACCTGTAAGTTCACAGTTATCAAATTTTGAAAATATACTTAAGTAAAATAAAGTAAGTCCATTAAAGAAAAATATTAACAAAATAACAGTGGGGGGGGGCAATCAAAGAAGAAAAAAATATCAAGGTGGAACTCAAATAATTCAATGTGGAAAATATTGCTTTATATTGTAAGGCAAGATAATTTATTTTTAAGATGAAATAGGCATTTGTATCTTTTTCCTCCAGTGGAGCTAATGTCTCTAAGAAGGGAAGTAGAATACCAATTTGCATTAAGATTTTAGAGAACATTTTTTAAAGCTTCCACAATCTTTGTCACATGAGACTGGTAAAAATTCACCAACAGGTCAAAAACAGGAAACCAACTAGTAAAGAACCTAAAAATTCTTAGAATGTTATCACTTGAGGTAATAACAAGGAGTCTTTGATTGACTAAAGATGGATTAATGAGGAGTCCACTCAAAAAACACAGAAAGTGTCCAACCTACACTCAGATAATCTACTACCCATATACAAGGCAGGAACTACAGGGACCTAGGTGGGGGAGGGGGTGAGTGCTGGCTCTGCCATGGGTAAATCACGTAACTTCAGGCAACTCATTTACACTCTCTATATCCGTGAATCAGTGATGCCAAAATTTTAGAGACTGAACAATTCAACTGAGCTGCTATAAGGTAAAATGACTTGCTCAAAGGCATAAGAGACTTCTTGCTAGAAAGCCACAAGATCAGTAACAGAGCGGAAGGTTCTGAAGTCCCCTGCCCAGTATTCACGCTGCTAACCTGTCTGTTTCTCTTTCTCTTTCTCATTCTCTCTCTCTCTTCCTTTCCTTCCAAAGAACAGCAATAAATTCAAGAGCAGCTTCCTACTTCTTAAAAATACTTCTGGAAGCCTTCAGAGCTTAGTTTCCTTGGGATGACTGCTTGAGAGCAACAGATTCCTATCTGTCATAGTTAGAGTTAATCACGTATTTCCAACTAATAAGATACCTGAAAAGATATTTCAATCCTTGAATATTAGCTGGCCTAGAAAAAAATGGACACATTGATTTCTGGCCAGAACAGAGAAGGATAAGAAGTCATGGGATGTGATCAAAAAGCAGATTATCCAGGGTATCCCTAGATACCCCCTGGAAAATGTCACTGTAATTTACAGTAAGAGCAGAGATGTTCCAAACTAAACAAATATTTGGGAGAAAAGACTTGCCTCTAAAAAAATTTTTTGGAAAGACACTATAGAACTCTTGATCATATTCCCTACTCAAAAATATATTCACATCCATGATAATATGCTGCTAAGCTAGTTTCTATGATGCAGAATCCGCCAAGTGGTGGGGCTAGGGATGGCAACATGATCAATAGAATAAAAAGGCAAAAATGAGAAGGAGAAATTATTAGGAGGAATCTGTGGTAGAGAGAAGTGGACAAGATAAGAGATTAGTTGGTAAGAAGGTACGGCAGATGAGGAGAAATAAAAACGCATGGATGATGGTGGAGTATCTTACAGAAGGGGAATAAAAGCTACAGGTGTGAGGGCAGCTGAATAGGGTGGAAACGGGAATTTACATGAAGTATTGGGATGAGCTATGTATCTCCTTCATGTTATTTTAGAAATACAAGTTTAAAAATTGAGTTATTCTAAAAATACTTTATAGCTTAACCCCATGACTGGCTCTTGCAGATCACAGCCTCAGTAAGGAAGCAAGAATCACTATAGAGAATATCAAAAACGCAATAAGATGTGGATACTCATTGCTTAAGAGCTAAGGAACTATACAATGGGCTTTCAGAGCAGGATGCAAATCCATGTCTAAAACAAACTACAAATAGCTTCACATCATGGATTTGGTACTCCTTGCAAACACTCAAACCCCACTCTGAAAAGAAAAAAAAAAAGAAGGAAGAAGGAGGAGGAGGAGGAGGAGGAGGAGGAAGAAGAAGAAGAAGAAGAAGAAGAAGAAGAAGAAGAAGAAGAAGAAGAAGAAGAAGAAGAAGAAGAAGAAGAAGAAGGAGGAGGAGGAGGAGGAGGAGGAGGAGGAGGAGAGGAGGAAGAAGTAGTAGTGGTGGTGGAAGTAGTAGTAGTAGTAGTAGTAGTAATAGTAGTAGTAGTAGTAGTAGTAGTAGTAGTAGTAGTAGTAGTAGCAGCAGTGTCAGTTTCTCCTAAGATTAAACAACTACTTACCTTATGACCCAACAATTGTTCTTTTGTGCATTTATCCCAGAAAAATAAAAACCTGTGTTCACACTAAACCTGTCCATCAATGTTCATGACAGCATTATTCATAATAACCCAACACTAGAAACATCCCAAATGTCGCTCAATAGGTGAATTGTTAAACATACTATAGCATATTCATGCAATGGAATACTACACGGAGATGAAAAGGAACAAACTATTGATACAGGAGAAAACTTAGACGGATCTCAAGGACATTATGTTTAGTGGAGGGAAAAGAGTCAATCTCAAAAGTTACATATTGAGTATTAAGTGCATATTATATGATTGCACTTAATAACATCTTCAAAATGACAAAACTATATAGATAGAGAAAAGATTAGTGGATTCTGGGAAGATAGGGGATATGAATACAAATGGAGAGTACAAGGAAATTCCTTTGTGGTGATGGAACTACACACAACCACATATACACACACACACACACACACACACACACACACAAATGCATGTAAAAACTGGTAAAACAGGCCAATGAAACAGAAAAGAGAACTCAGAAATAATACGGCACTTCTACAACCATCTGATCTTCGACAAACCTGACAAAAACAAACAACGGTGAAAGAATTCCTTATTTAAGGCCGGGTGCGGTGGCTCATGCCTGTAATCCCAGCACTTTGGGAGGCCGAGGTGGGTGGATCATGAGGTCAGGAGATCGAGATCATCCTGGCTAACATAGTGAAACCCTGTCTCTACTAAAAATACAAAAAATTAGCCAGGCATGGTGGCGGGCACCTGTAGTCCCAGCTACTAGGGAGGCTGAGGCAGGAGATTGATATGAACCCAGGAGGCGGAACTTGCAGTGAGCCGAGATTGTGTCACTGCACTCCAGCATGGGCTACAGAGCGAGGCTCCGTCTCAAAAAAAAAAAAAAGGTTCCCTGGGAGAACTGGCTAGCCATATGCAGAAAACTGAAACTGGACACTGGACCTCTTCCTTACACCTTATACAAAAATTAACTCAAGATGGGTTAAAGACTTAAGTGTAAATCCCAAAACTATAAAAACCTAGAAGAAAATCTGGGCAATACCACTCAGCACATAAGCACCGGCAAAGATTTCATGACAAAATCACCAAAAGCAATTGCAACAAAAGAAAAAACTGACAAATGGGATCTAATTAAACTAAAGAGCTTCTGCACAGCAAAAGAAACTATCATCAGAGCGAACAGGTAACCTAAAGAGTGGGAGAAAATTTTTGCAATCTATCTACCTAATAAAGGTCTAATATCCAGAATCTATAGGAACTTAAACAAATTTACAAGAAAAAAAAATATTAAAAAGTGGGCAAAGGAAATGAACAGACATTTCTCAAAAGAACACATTTATGCAGCCAACACACATTTGAAAAAAAGCTCAACATCATTGATCATTAGAGATATGCAAATCAAAACCACAATGAGATACCATCTCACACCAATCAGAATGGAGATTATTAGAAAGTCAAAAAACAACAACTGCTGGTGAGGTTGTGGAGAAATAGGAACGCTTTTACACTGTTGGTGGGAATGTAAATTAGTTCAACCATTGTGGAAGATGGTGTGGTGATTCTTTAAATACCTAAAACCAGAAATACCATTTGATCCAGCAATCCCGTTACTGGGCATATACCCAAAGGAATTTAAATCATTCTATTACAAAGATACATGCATACTTATATTCATTGCAGCACTATTCACAATAGCAAAGATATGGAATCAACGTAAATGCCCATTAATGATAGACTGGACAAAGAAAATGTGGTACATACACACCATGGAATACTATGCAGACATAAAAAGGAATGACATAATGTCCTTTGCAGGGACATGGATGAAGCTAGAAGACATTATCTTCGCAAACTAACACAGGAACAGAAAACCAAACACAGCATGTTCTCACTTACAAGTGGGAGCTGAACAATGAGAACACATAGACACAGGGAGGAGAACAACACACACTGCGGCCTGTCATGGGGTGGGGTCGAGGGAGGGAGAGCATTAGGAAAAACAGCTAATGCATGCTGGGCTTAATATCTAGGTGATGGGTTGATAGGTGCAGCAAACCATTATGACACACATTTACGCATGTAACAAACCTGCATATCCTGCACATGTATCCTGGAACTTAAAAATAAAAATTAATAATAAAATACTGGTAAAAAGTGAATGTAAATTCTGCAGTGTAGTTAACATTATTGTACCAATGCTAATGTCTAGTTTTAATCTTTTATTTAAATTATTGAGAACATTATCACTGGGGGAAGCTTAGTGAAGGGTTCAAGAGACTCTATGTGCCATTTCTGCAACTTTCTGTGAATTTACAATCATTTCAAAATAAGAAAAAATGCATTAACATTGTTTTTAGGACTCATAAAATTAAAAACAAGAACAAGGTATGTCTCAAACTACATTTCCAGTCTCACTTGTACAATCCCAAATACCTTAAAATCCAGCCACAGTAGATTCCC
The DNA here is from genome assembly GCF_043159975.1 of Macaca nemestrina. Taxonomy (NCBI): domain Eukaryota; kingdom Metazoa; phylum Chordata; class Mammalia; order Primates; family Cercopithecidae; genus Macaca; species Macaca nemestrina. The sequence continues at coordinate 63,591,339 of NC_092126.1, read as the reverse complement.
CATAACTCCAAGAGTATACCAGGCACTCTCTCAGCTCCATGCCTGGCCTCAGGCTATCACCTCCACCTAGAATCCCCTTCCATTCCACCTTTCTTTCTCTGAACTCCATCATATCCCAAGGCCCACCTAAATGACATCTCTGAGAAGCCTTGCCTGGCCTGAGTTCCCCATCCCACCAAGCAGAGTCCTGTTTCTTCTCCTCCACCGCCACTGTACATAGCAGTGTATCCATTCAGGGAGTAAAACATTTCACCATACTCTAGTTAGTTAACTCAACATCCTCTTTCCTTAATAAACTGTGAGCTCCCTGAATAAAATGAACACATACTCATCTTTACATCTCTAATCTATTCTACTAAGCCTACTACATAGATGGTATTCAATAAGTAAATGTAGATTGAATTTACACCTGACTTGTAAGCTGCAATCAATATAAAAACCAGTGACTACCATTAACTTCATTAATACTACTTGTAGAACAATACAGGGTACCCGCTCTAGCACCATTTCTCAGCTGGGGATTTCTAGGGCCTGAAGTGAGATAGCCAGCAATGCCTGAAACACATCAGGCATATCATATACATTTTACTGATGAGAAAACCAAAACTCAGAGAGCTGAAGATTTCTTAAGATAACACAGGTGCTAAATAGGACATGGTTGAAACTCAAATCTAAATTTCTTACACCTCTGCTCATTGTTTCATACAAATCCTGAGCTCCTCACAAACAGCCTTTCAGACTCTAGAAGCTGGCCTAACAGACTATTGGCTTAGGGGCACCCAGTGGTCAGGGTGAGCAGGAAGAGACATTTTGTTAACTCCCACGAGGGCCCCGGCCACCTGCTCCTCAAAATCCTTTTTGTACCAGCCTTTGTGTATCAGAGGTCATGCTAGTTGGCTTAGATTAACTTGGAATAATATTTGAAACAGAATGTCTTAACTATATAATTTTGAACTGTTTAAGCTTAATTCCACTCAAATGAGATCATGATACTGGGGCATTAAAAAGGATTACTGACAAAAGGAAAATATATAGGAACAAAGCCTCTACTGCCATCAGCTCATATTCAAATCATACTTAATACTCCCTTGTCCCAACTCATCACTAATTTCTTTTTGATATTTTGATTCATATCATGTTTAATGATCAGATCAGGGTAATTAGCATATCCATCATCTCAAACATTTATCATTTCTTTGTGTTGGGAACATCTAACTCATCACCAATTTTAGTTAAAAAATTAAGACACGCCATACACAAATTGGTTTTTAAATATGTGTCCACCAATGAAAAACCTGGGTTCTCCCTAGCAACTATGGAACATGTATAAAGAGCATTCTGGGCCGGGCGCGGTGGCTCACGCCTGTAATCTCAGCACTTTGGGAGGCCGAGGCGGGCGGATCACAAGGTCAGGAGATCGAGACCACGGTGAAACTCCATCTCTATTAAAAAATACAAAAAATTAGCCGGGCGCGGTGGCAGGTGCCTGTAGTCCCAGCTACTCAGGAGGCTGAGGCAGGAGAATGGCGTGAACCCGGGAGGCGGAGCTTGTAGTGAGCCGAGATCGCGCCACTGCACTCCAGCCTGGGCGACAGAGTGAGACTCCATCTCAAAAAAAAAAAAAAAAAAAAAAAAAAAAGAGCATTCTGATGCATCCAATATTAAACCCTCTTGGGTGCTGTCCAAGGTATGGGCAGATTGCAGTTGGTACTGTTCAGCTGAATTCCATCCCCGACACCTAACACAGTTCCTAGCATGGAATTCAGAAAATGTTTTTGCTGATTTATAATCTGTGCTAAAGTGGACAATTAGAAAGCTGCTTTAAATAGTGCTTAAATACTCTTAAGTCTACTACTGCTGTAATCTTATTCATGCTTATAAGAAGCATACAAAACTATTTTTAAACTATTTAAAGTAGTCTTAAAATTGTATGAGAAAACATAACATCAATATTCAACAGAAAAATGAAAGCTTTGAGTACAATTTTTAGGTCTTAGTTTTCTCCACTACAGCACGTGCAATGGTAGACTAAGGATAGACTCTGACCTATCATCTCACACCAATCTGGAGACCATAAAATTTGCCAAAAAAATGGAAAATTCTCAGATTTTAGAGCAACAAAGCACAATCATGATTTAACTTGTTTCTCTTCCATTAATCCAAACTTCTATAATCCATTTAGAAAAATAAATTCTAAACTTTCAGGGTATGGTGGGAATAACGTAAAATATTCCAGTTTACAAAAGGCTTCCCTTCATGGCTTTAACCTACCTCAAACAAATGACTCCACTAGGATGCATGCTAGTTGTCATTGCTACTAATACATTTTCACCATGATGGAACTATATACATGCTTTTTCTTTCTGATGTAGTACTAGATTATGGTTAAAAGCTCAGAGTCAACCCTTCCTTGGTAAGATTATTAGGGGATTAAATGAGCTAATCCATGTACAGCACAGGGTCCACAGTTGGCTCAGGGTTGGCATTCCATAATAGTAGCTATACCAGTGACTATAAGGATGATAAGAAGGATAGTAACAACAGAAAATCTTTAGGTTTTGTTTTTACAACCACGACACCCAAAGAAATGCCTAAGCAGAGAACAAAGACAGCTCACAAGGCCAAGATTCATCATACCAAAGCTTTGGGATTTCTTCTTGTTTTCTCAACTGCCCTAAGGATTTCAACTCTGTTTATGTGACAGACCAATCCACTTTGTTTCCCATGGCTGAGACGCAGCTGCCAGGCTGTACCTTTGCAAGTCGAGGTGCGGCATGTGTGAAGGACACCCTAACGTGTTAGAGAACAGGCCAGGAAAGGCATGCCAATGGGACCAAAGCTCAGGATTTTTGCTGTCTTTAATGACCTGGAAAATATCTGTGTATTCATCCCCCAACTCCCACTTCCTGATAAACCAAAGCTGCTGCTCCCTTAATAACTTTACCTCCCAACCCCTCTTAATGCTCAACCATATCTCTGCTAGCTGACAAGAAGAGCTGACAGGCTACAAATGAAATCCTCTTCCAGCCTGTCTACCTGCAGGATGAGAAGGGAGTTAGTGAGGCAGGAAGGAAACAGAAGGCCCTGATAAGGGGAAATCAGCCATGTTTTAAAGGTAGATGGGAAAAGAGTAAATTGTATCTGATGTCCACTCAAAAACATGAACGCAAAAGAGCCTCCCTTTCTGGCAGTTGAGTGAGTTGTCTGGCAGCCTCCTTAACCAGAGTTTTGCTTTGTTTTAATCAGAAGAGTGTGAAGAGGGAGTGTTTAAGTCAGAAATGGGACAAAGCCTGGAAATGTCACTTCTGACAGCTATTTGTAGACAGAGAAATGAAGTAGATATATGCCAGTCATGCTCCCTTGTTTCATCCGATTCTCTCATTGGCATATTACATATTTACTGAGCATTCATTGGTGCCATATACCACAGAAACAGACATAAAAGGCTAGGTGTTTTTTGTTTGTTTGTTTGTTTGTTTTTTATCAAGGGTGAAGTTTTTTTATCTAGGTCTTTTTATTTAGGTCTTGTTTACCTAGGGTGGAGTTTCGCTAAACAAAAACAAGGAGAAGGGCGTTCCAGGTAAAAGAAACCCAAGGAAGGGGTAGGGGAAATAACAGGCAGAGGCAAGCAGCAAGTACAGGGCACGTTCTGGAATACCGAGACCAAAGCCTTCCACTGCTTGCTCTTCCTTGTGTCAATGACAACATGTATCATGTTCTCACCGTGTGATTTCCTTGCCCTGAAATTATTGCTTGTTGTAATCCCTGGTCTCCTTAACTAAGAATGGCCGTCCTGTTGGAGGTACAGGGATCCAGGTGGAAATGTTTGAATTAGGAGTTTTTATTTTAAAAATTATGCATTTTCTCAGAACATTTGGATACTTGCTACTTAGTAGCTTGGCTGATTTTTGGCAATCTATTATAAATAAAGGGTGTTTGGGGTGTTTTGCTCTGGTTTAGCTTTTAGTGGCTCTACCTATGTCTATACGCTGAAAGGTTCTCTTTTCTTGAGGTCTGAGCAGGTTGCGGAGTCTAAGGAAATAATGCAGGAGACTCGAGAGCTGTGCCCGGGCAGAACATATAGGTGGTACCATGATCATGTGTCCCAGGTGTGAATGATGCTCACTTCCTACCAAAAACTGCAGTCTCTACCCACCCCCAGCAATACTTGCTTGCCCCTTTTTATGCCTTACTCCCTAGTACCTAACATTATCTAACCTCCACCACTTTTTACTTATTTATTGTCTATCTCTCTGTTTTAGAGAATAAGGGATTTTTCCTATTTTGTCACCACTGCATCCTTAGCACCCACATAATGCCTGGTATATTGTAGGCATTTAATATGAACTTGTTGAATGCCTAGTCAATGTATGAATTCCACAGGATAGTCCAAATTCTAAACACTGTCACACTGTCCATATAAACACCACACCCCTATTCTTAGATCAGTTGTCATGACTTTAAGGTTTGGTAAATATGGTCAAGCAAGGCATGGAATACATACATAGTGAAGTAGCAGGTAAAGTAGCTTAATACCTGCTATTTGTAAAGATGCTTAAGCACTATCCTTACACAGATAGCATCAAGAAGCACTAACCTACTGAGAACTCGGATGACTCCCCACTCCCCAGCCCCCAAATCTCATGCTGAAATGTAATCCCCAATGCTGGAGGGGCGGCCTGGTGGGAGGTGTTTGGGTCATGGGGGTGGATCCCTCATGAGGGAGGCTGGGTACTGTCCTCAAAATAGTGAGTGAATTCTTTTGAGATCTGGTTGTTTAAAAATGTGTGGTGCCTCTCCCCTACCTTTCTCTTGCTCCTTCTCTCACTATGTGACATGCCTGCTCCCACTTCACCTTCTGCCTTGAGTAAAAGTTCCATGAGGCCTTCCTAGAAGCCAAGCAGATGCAGTGCCATGCTTATACAGCCTGCAGAACTGTAAGCCAATTAAACCTCTTTTTTTTATAAATTACCTAGCGTCCAGTATTCCTTTATCACAATGCAAGAATGGCCTAATATACCCACTGACTCATCTGGTTTCTATACACATGGATCTGTTTCAGTCATTAGTCAATTAGATAGAGGATGCAGAGACCTGCATAAAAACACAGTCTAATAGCCATCACTTTGTCAGGCATTATGATTTGGCCACATACTTTTATACTTTCTATCCTAACTCTCCAAGTGTCATCTTTAAAAGTAGCAGTCTTTCTGGATATTAGAGTATGCACACATTTTCCCCAGTTCTGTAACTCCTACCCTTGGAGCTTAAAACGTGCATGTACACACACACACACACACACACACACACACACACACACAACTTATACCAAAACACTTTCCCAATGTTCATTTTGTAAATCAAGGCATGCCACCCCTACAAGAGGGGGAAAAGAGAAGGTAACAAGAAAAGTATTATTGGTCAATCCAAAGAAGCCTCTTTACATTAATTTTTTTTTAAAAAAAAATCAGTCAGTAAAAAAGTATCTCAGAGGACAACAGGAGGATTTCTGCTGGAAGCCAGGCTTGCAGAGGCTGATCACATTTGCAGATGCAAAATTCCATTACTTCCCCATCGACCTCACCAACTTTAGTCTCTGGTCAAAGGACCAGAGTAGGAGAGAGTGGGCTATCCTCCTTCTAAATGGGGAAGGAAAGCAGCCAAGCAAAAAGAATTTGAGAAAAAACAATGCCGTCCTAGTGAGAAAGTGTGTTAAGTAGGCCAGTATTGGAACCACATTTTGTCTCACACAAATCCAAAATTGTCCTTTTATATTTTATTTTCTCCTTTCTTTCCCCCTGCTTTTCTTTCCTTGGCCCTATTCACTATTACTGTCATTTCATGTGTGTTTTTTAAACTATGATGTATTTGTTCAATTATCTGCAGACCTACAGCCTCTTCATCAAATTAGCTGATCTCTATTTATAGGTGATGATTCTGTACAGTTCTAATAAAAATTCTTAGTAGTGATAAAACTAAGTCAAATTTTGCAATGCTGTTTTTCATCCAGGGACTGCTGCCACTATCCAATAAATTTGTTTCAATGAGTGTGGTAAACGTATATTTTCTTTTAAAGATAGTACTTTTAAATAAGAAAAACCAGACAGTGATACCAGCAGATAATACTTCCACAGTTTGTTTCACTCCCTACTCCAAAATCACATTACCTTAAAAAATGAACTTTAACAGACAAAATAATAGAATAAATCTAAATGGGCTTTGAATAATGATTCTACCAGGAATGGAATTCATTTGCTTAACAGTGACATTTTTGTTGCTATTAATATATCTTCATATTCATTAATTTTACTAAACATCTTATTTCATTTACTACACTCAATTTACCAACTGTTCTAATGGCCTCTAAGGATGTTAGAAAGCATAATAAAAGAAAAAGTTAAAACAAATGGCATCTTTAAGCCAAGGTCTAGCAAAGACCCCAAACCACATTCTGAGCCATGGGCCAAATTCCATATTAGAGCCCAAACTACAATTAGTCATATTCTTTGTTAACGAGGTTTGAATACCCAAACACCAGTGCAATGTCTATCATGAAAGCCTTCCCATTTTACTCATCTCAGAGGTAAGACTATTACTTTTACCTACAGCAGAGTCATGTCTGAAAATAATGGAATCCTGACTGTGATGCCAAGGCATGGGTAGTCAGGCCAACCAAGAGATGCAAAATTAGCATCCTCTTGCAGGACAGGGTCTGGCAGGCACCACAAGTCTAGGCAGAAAGTGATCAGATCCCTGCAGATCAGCCAGGCAGTGAGGAACATCCATGTATCAAAAGTCTGAGCAGGAAGGCAAACTCTCACCTAGAAAATTCAAAGGTTGGCAAAAGCAACCAGAACGAGAAGGGACAATGCCCCTGTTTATATAGTTGAAGCTGGCTGAATTCTGCCCTGTTTTATAGCAGTTACTAGACATGAGTGTGGAGGGTTCACGAATATCAGCCAGAGCCAAAAGGAGCTAAGAGCCTTTGTGCATTTATCTCCTGTTGCTAAAATTACTACAAATATCACTGGCTCAAAAAAAAGTGTCAAATCTGACACTGTTTTAATGGTAAAGTCATTCTTATCTTTCTATTGATTTAATCAGCAATGCCAGGCAAAATAACTACAAAGTTAAACATTAGTTAATAGTGTTGCCCTTAGTGTCTTTGGAAAAGTAACTTAACATCTGTAACCTGTTCCACTGTCTTTAATATGGGGGAGGTAACAATACTTGTCTCATAAGATCAGAGGATGCAGCAATGCATGCAAGCACTTGGCATTGACCTCAGGTATAGTAAGCAATCAATACATGTGAGTTGCTATTGTTAACAGTACTTTAAGTGAGACCATAAGAAAATGACACTTTTTTAGGTCAAAATGGTCTAATATTGGCAATTTCATATGGTTTGATCTAAAATTTTCATAAATCATCATGATCAATTTGTTAATATTATTAATAATACTGTTATTGACAAATTTTTGACACCTTACGATTCTATTTTAGTATCCAAAATACTCAAATTTCAACTGGGAAATGTAGACAAATAGAAATTACTCCATTGCAAATGGCTGTTTATCCATCTGTCTATTTATCTATTTGTCTACCTTCCTAAAAAGATGTGTCAGGAATAAAGAGAGCCAGCATACATCAGGATATAAGCATGTTACACATGGCTGAGCTGACCACAGATTTTTTTGACACATAGTTTAACCATTTGAGCCATCATCATATATATGACACTGTCTGAGGCTCTGGAGCATAAAATGGAATTCCAAATTAAGGAAAGTCAAATTAAAATATGAATATTTAGAAACCCCTAAAGGAATAATTGCAAAAACACTAAGCTAAGGGAAATAAAATGAGACCCAAAGCAGGAAAGAGGGTATAAAAATATGAAACTTAAAAAAAGTACATGTATATATAAGGCATGAATCTTAGAAGATACAGTTTTTTAAAAAACTATATTAGTCTCATAATACTAAAATGGAACCATCTCCTGCTCTTGTTCTGAAAAACATAAATCTGTACATATATGTACAGATGCAAAACTATTAGTTTCCAAAGAGGCTTTCAGTGACAGAGCTTTGATTTGTGGCCATGATCCTAGTGATGGAGGTACAGTGATCCATCCATAGTCTCTCATATGGCACCCCTTATGCCCGAGGGCCTACAACTGTCAGGTGAGGAGGCATGTTAAAAGATCAGACTTAGGCCACTGAATGAGCCAATGGACATGCACAGGATTCCAGCCTATGACCTTTCCCTCATTAGAGAATTCCCTGCCCTAATCACACACCAATGGTGCTAAAACGTGTATTCAAAATACTATCAACCTTATGGTTCAGTACTTTAATAAGCACTCTTAGTTTAGGCTGCTATAACAAAGGGCCATAGGCAGGTAGCTAATACACAACAGAAATTGACTTCTTACAGTTCTAGTGGCTGGAAGTCCAAGATCAGGGGAGCCAATATGGTCAGGTTTTCGTAAGGGCTCTTTTCCAGGTTGCAGACTGCCTATTCCTCATTCTATCCTCTCATGGCAGAAAGAAAGCAAACTAACTCTCCACCCTCTTCTTTTAAGGGCACACTAATCCCATTCATGAACATTCCACACTCCTCATCTAATTTTGTCCCAAGGGTCTTGCCTCCAAATACTATCACCTTGGGGATTAGAGTTCAACATGTGAATTTTGGGGACACAAATATTCAATCTATTGCACACTCATACATCTATAACTCTTTTTGAAGTTCAATGAGAACTTTGTCTTGATACGAAATGCACAATAAAAGCAGGAATCCTTCCGAGTCTCTTGATATTATGTCCACAATGATTCAAATGAGCCAATTTACAGAATAAATCAGACCTAGTCATCAATACTGAACAGCATTCTTGTCAAGGGTTCTGGAGTCAAGACTGTCTGAATTTAAATCCCAGCCTTGGTAGCTATAGGATCCTAAACAAATTACATTACCTTTCTGTACCTCACTTTCATCATCCATAAATGGGGGATACCAATACACTTGCTTCATCGGATTCTTATAAGAATTAAGTGAGCTAATATACAAAAAGTGCAGCGTACTTGGCATATGGCAAATGTTTAAGAAATGGTAACAATTAGTATTATTATACTAATTATTTCTGGCCATTTCCATACTAATAATGATAAAATAAATATGGAAAATGAAAAATGAAATTTATAAAGAATCATCATATATGAAGATAAATTAAAAGTATAAACATAATCATTTAGGCCAGGTATAGTGGCTCATGCCTGTAACGCCAGCACTTTGGAAGGCCGAAGTGGGCAGATCACTTGAGGTCAGGAATTTGAGAGCAGCCTGGCCAACATGGCGAAACCTGATCTCTACTAAATATACACACACACAAAAAAAAATCATTTATACATTTGCATATGTTAAGAAACAACATTATTTTGTACTAATATATTATATATTAACTATTTTTGAAAATTCTTTCACTACTCTAGCCATCTGAGATCAAGAAGAACATTAAGAAAAGTCAAAGACAGTAAATAACTAAAGAATAGAAAACAACATTAGCCAGTTTCCTATAAATAAGAAGTCCCCTGAACTTCACCTCAACAAAAGCTATCCTGGCAACCTTCCAGGAGTCCAGTGCCTGTACAAATTATGCATACTAATTTATGTAAAGCAGGCTTTTTTTTTTTCCTTTTGAGATAACAGAAGATAGTTCTATCTCTTTGTGAGTAGGGACCTTTATTTTTTTACTTTGTCTTCTAAGATTCACTTTTCATATTGTTTTTTTGTCTCACGGTTTCTGTTTATATGTTTTCCCCTTTTGATCTCATTTTATTTTTCTTACAGATAGTCCTTTTTTAACTAGCTCTTCCTTTTAGATATTCTCATTCAACTTTTCTTAATTTCACACTCAATTTTATGCATCAGGGCCTAGGACACTGCCTTGAACATAATAGATACTCTACTATTTGTTAAATAAATGTAACAAAGTACCTGTGGTCAGCCCAGCCATTTGCAACATTCTTACAAATGGATGCATGCTAGTTGTCATTACTACTAATACGTTTTCACCATGATGTAACTATATACATTACCACTTACAGTAGGGTAATTTCTATTTGACCACATTTCAGAATTGAAATATGCCTTCTAATCTATATTGCTCATGTATACTTACTATCACAACACTCAACAGAGTTAGGAAAGAAGTTTATCTACAAAAAATAAATACGCAATGTTTTTTAAAAGACAGAATCTTTTAAAGAACCTAAAGACAATGACATAATATTAAATAACAAATACATATATCAAAATTTTGGACCAGAAACATTCTTGTTATACATTTTTTTTATTTTAATACATATAAAACATAAAATATCCTTAGGAACTTTTTCTTCAAGGACCCTAATCATGAGATGTGTCCTATAAGGTACAGCAATAACTAAAGGAGCAAAGATAAGAGAAGACAAGAAATCTCGTTTATTCAAATGATGGAGTTTTGGACCATGGGATGATCTCATATTGTCTTTTTAAAAACACTAATTTCTTCATACAAAGAATATTTCATTTGGTGATTTGCGAAGAAGTCTGCTTTTAGAAAAAAGAAGCTAAAAGGAAAATATTTCAAAAGAATGACAATTATGTTGGGTAATTTATCCTTAATCTTAAATACTTTATAAATTAATAAATGGTACTACAAAAAAGTACAAAAACTAAACATTTACACACAGTATAAATCTTTTAAAAAAAATTTTTTAGGCCTAGAGGGTGTATGGTATAGCGTGAAGAATACAGGCTTTGCAACCAGAAGACCTTAGTTCTGATCCCACCTTTGCCTCTTTACTCCTTAGACTATCAAGATAATTAAATGAAATTATATAGATAATATATTTAGTGCAGTGCCTGATACACAATAAGAACTCAGTGACTAATCATACCATTACTAGTTTTTTAAAAAAAGGAATTAAAAGAAAGCACATTGAATATATATTTAGTCTTTCCCCCTCCCAAAGTTCTCCTAGAAAATAATGGGATTAAAGATAAAGAAGTCCATAAATATAACGAAAAAAGGCCAGGCATGGTGGCTCAGGCCTATAATCCCAGCACTTTGGGAGACCAAGGCAGGTGGATCATGAGGTCAGGAGATCGAGATCATCCTGGCTAACACGGTGAAAACCTGTCTCTACTAAAAATACAAAAAATTAGCCGGGCGTGGTGGCGGGTGCCTGTAGTCCCAGCTACTGGGGAGGCTGAGGCAGGAGAATGGCGTGAACCCGGGAGGCGGAGCTTGCAGTGAGCTGATATCGCACCACTGCACTCCAGTCTGGGCGACAGAGTGAGACTCTGTCTCAAAAAAAAAAAAAAAAAGGAGAAAAATCAGTAAAAACAAAATTCCAGCAGGTGGAAACAGATCGATGTGTCATAACTAGCTGAGAAAGGTGAATCCTACGTCCACTGCAGGACTCTTAGCTGTACCATTTTAAACCAAAAGTTACCCCAAAAAAAATTGACTTATTTTTTGTGGTTTTATTACATTATAACATCCCTGTCTTTAAAATGTCAGCTAAGCAAAAAAGATTTCTTAAGGATTACATATGAAAACTGCAATCCATTGCTTCAAATATTTTGATGACATTAGAGAAAATGATTCTAATATATTTCAATTTTTAAACTGCAGAAATTAAAAAACATGACTAGGGTTAGGCAGCATAACCAACAAAACAAAATATGGGATTATAAAGGCTTTCAGGATAGACTATTAAATCAATTAACCACTAAACTGACAGTCCTCAAAGAGCAAATTAGGCTCAACAAGTAAGTTATATAAGTTATATAACATATAATTATATGCTTTTTATAATTATATGTTCCAGTTCCCAGCACCAAACCATGTACACACCAAGGGGTGAAAACCTAGAGAGGAATAGGGGGAGGAAAAGATGTGTGCTTTCGAGGGCCAGGTGGGGTGATTCTCATACAGCACACATTGCTTTGTTTCTGTTGAGAAGTACTAGTCTACAAAATACAGGCTCTCTTCCCAGCTGTAAAATTCAGGGATGCTCTCTATCTTGCACTACAAATGGGGGCATAAACTGGCTCAAACAATATGAAGAACAATTTAGTAATAGCTAGTAAGGTTTAAGGTATGTATATCTTATTACCCAGAAATTCCACTCTTAAAAATATATCCTTAAAAAAACTGTTGCATATGTACACAAGGAAATATTTACAGAAACGTTCATAGGAACGTTGGTCCATAGGAACAATGTATTGCCAAAACATTAAAAACAATGAAATATCCATTAACAGAAAAAGAGATAAACAGATCATGGTATATTCACACAATGGATAGCAGTGAAAATGAGTGAACTAATGCTACATGCATCAACATAAATGAATCTCATAAACAACTCTGAGCTAAATAGAGCTGCCAAGGAATACATACAGCATAATGCCATTTACATGAAGCTTAAGACCATACAAAACAATACTATAAATATCTTACAGCAACATACAAATGTAGTAAAAGTTGTTAAGTAAGAAAATGATAAGCAGCATATTTAAACAGCAGAGTTACTACTGGGGCTAAAGACAAAGATATGAAATCAACAGGGTAATATGAGGACTAATATATTTAACTTCTTATGCTAGATAGTATGAATATGGGGGTCCAGCGCATTAAACTTTACATCCTTTTATATGTACTTTTATGTTTTAATTATTTTACAGCAAAATTTTAAATCTGAAATAAAAATTTTGAGATTCTCTAGCTTTGTAGCACTACATGTGGAAAGCATGAAAACAAATAAACCAAGGATGATTTCATCATCATGTGCTTTATCTAAACAAACATAAAGAGTTGATGAATAATAACTCCATGCCATAATAACAATGCAATACTGCATTCTCTCATAAAGCCAATCTCATCCAGCTCTTCATTCCACTATCACTGCTAAGGTTGTGCCTCATCATCCTCTCCTCATCTACCACCTCCAGCTGGTCTCCTCGCCTTTGGTCTCTTCCCACCTCCTATCTGGACTCCACGTTGTCCCCACTTACTGGCTTAAAAAATGATGTCAAAATAAGGCATGATGAATAGGAGAACTTAGAAGATTAAAATTCTTGCCAATGTTCTAGATGTAGTCAGTAATAGGTTCATAGGATTTCCTTGCATTATGAGTATATAAATAACAATAAAATGACAAAAGATGTCATGGAGCAAAAAATATGATTAATCTTATTCTGTATACCTAAAATCTATTTTTTTTAAAATAACAACAATAATGGGACCAACCTACTTCTCCAGGCTACTCTCCCTTCCCCCATGGATCCATTCCCTCTATCCATGTTAGTGGATAGAGAAGGATAATTAACAAAATAAATACAAAAAATATACAGTATGTTAAACAGTGAAAACTTATTTTGTTTACTGACCAATTGTCCCCTCTGGAATGTAAGTTCCATGACGGCAAGAATGTTTTCATTGCTGTAGAATACCCTATAATACCACCTAGAAAACACCCAGAAGACGACAATCTGACACATAGTAGGTAATTGATAAATATTTGCTGAGAATGAGTGAATGAACAATACATGACAAAATACTGCTCAATAAATGGAAACTGTTGCTGTCATTATCATTGTATCTGTAGGGCAGGCTTCACTTGTCCACAGGAAAATGAATTTTGGAAAGGCAAAAATACCTTGCCTTCAACAATGCTGGCATTTAAACAAAAACTTAGGTCTAGAGTCTAGACCTCCATCAAGTGATTGTTATAACTTGGCCTACTCAGTTTCTTATGTTATATTAAATGAGACTAGGTAATGTCATTCCACAGATTTCAGGGTACCTTACAAAGTACAATTTTAAAAAATTTTTTTCTATAATTTAAAAGAAATTTAGGCCAACTGAGATCAAGTGACCTGTCTGAAGTTAGATGCATTAAAGCCTGGTTTAGAATTCTTAGACTCAGAATATCAGTTTAGGCTCACTGCTTACTGTCTACCATCATTATGATAATTGGTTTATACCATTCCATGTCCTTTCATCTACTGCTCAACTTTACCACCAAGCTAACCAACAATATATTAATCACTTTTGACCAAATACCAAATACTAAATATCAAGGCAAGACTTCTGGCAGCTCACCAAAAGAGGAGACAGGGCAACAGAAGTTAGAACCATGCACAAGTAAAAAAATAAATAAATAAAAACAAATTTCAAAAAAAGGCAAGCTTGTTTTTGCTTGTCCCAAAACGTATCAAAAAGAAATGATAAATGTATGAGGTAACGGATATGCTAAATACCATGGTTTGATTTTCACACAATATATACATGTATCAAAACATCACACTATACCCCATAAATAAGTATAATTATTATGTGTTAATAAAAACTAAATAAATGAGTAAAATAAAAAATTACAATGGAAGAAAAGCAGTCTGACAAGTCCAATGAAAGTGGGAAACAAGGACAGTGAAAATGACTCTATCAAGTGGAATCAGATTTTTAATAGCACAACTGCTATTTTTTTCTGTGAGCTATCTCATTTTCTAAAGTTGGTTATTTTAGTTAATATTTTGATGTACTAGAAGTGCTACTAAGTTGGGTAAAGAACTGAAAGAAATGTAGGGCAGTGAGCGGACATCAGATCAAAGGCATTCCAGTTTACTAGGACTATGCCACAAATACTAAACAAAGGCTTTCAAACAAATACTGTGTCCTAGCAATCTGAGTAAGGTGCTAATTTCATAGAAACCATGTTCAAGACTATTCTTTTCATTAAGTTTACACTGGTTTCAACTTCACCAGTAACCTTTCTCAAGCTGCAGTTTGGTCTGTGCTTCATAACCTTTCTCTTGTATTCAATACTGCTCTTGAAGATCTTCAAACTTCCCAAAAAGCCAGTGTGCTTAGTTCACTTTGATATCTTTGCAGCATCTGGTAATATTAAACTTCTTCAAATTCTTTTCTTTTTGAGCTTCCCTGACTGGTAGTTTTTGGATTTTCCCATGCTATGATTTTATCTCTCTTTAAATACTCCTTTTCCTTCCATCTGTTAACTGTGGTTAACTCCGTGGTTTTAACCAACAGCTTCACATAGCTGACGCTTAAATCTCTGGTTCCAGTCCCTGTATCTACTATCCATTCCAGGCTATCATCAAAAGAGAATATTTATCTGGCCAATTGTCACCTCAATCTAAATATGCCCAAACCTGAACTTGCCTCCTTCAAATCATCGCATCGATCAAACCAATTCCCTTTCTCTACTTCTCTGTCCTCCATCAATGGCACCACAGCTCTCTCGGTAACTAAGGTACAGATCTTCAGTCACCTTTGCCCATTCTGTCTCCTTCAGTCCATTAAGGCACTGAAATATTTACTTAGGCAGCCAAAATTAGGACATGACCTGCAAAAATAAGAAAAATGCCAACACAATAGAAGAGCAGTTAAAGAAAAATAGTTTGAAGATTAAAATATTGGGATTTCCCATATGTCGCTAGAGTTTGAAAACAGAATATCTGAAGAAGGTGCCGTGTAAAAATTCAGATGCTGGTAATCATATACATCCAATTATCTTTAGCCATTTTTGCCTTTACAGACATCCCTTCCTCTTTACTCACCAATACCACTGCTGTAGTTCACACTTTCATTACCTCACATCTCAACGAATCTTGCCTCTCTTCCAATCCATTTCATCCTTCCGCCTCTGACATCAATCATGCTAAAGCACAATATTTATTATGCCGTTCACTTAGCCAAAAACCTTCAAACTACTTGGTCTGACATATAATCTTATTTTCCTCTCCTGGTTTTGGAAAGCCCTTCCACTTCAGATACATTCTCACACTGTACAGACTGAAAGCACCCGTGCAAGTATGAGATCAAGAAGACAACTGGTAGATCCAAAGATATCTATAGCTTCATTTTTGTTCTCTTTCTCTCCACATGTTTTCCTCCTTGTAACTTTTCTTCTTTTCAACCACTTTCTTATACTCATTGTCTGTTCCATATTCTTTATGCCAATGTTACCAGCAAGAATTTATAATCCCTAGTAACTCCAAGAACTAAAGAGATTATTGATCACTATTCTAATCAATAATTACCAATAAAAAAGACTCAGACACAACAGAATGGAGAGTAGAAGGAAGGAGACGTTGGTTGTGGAATAACCATGTGTCCAAGGTTCTCAGTGCAATTCTAAAATAAGGTTAGAAGTGAGGCCAAGCAAGTTCTCAGATCTTATGAAGGGGGCCTCACTGAGTGGTGAAGATGCCTTGCTGTCCATTTATTCAGGAATATAGAAGTAGCATAAACATAACTTCTTCCAGTTATAGTTTTCCAGATTTTTTTCCCCTATATTTCATCAGAAGCTACACAGGGCCTTGGGTTTTCCTCCACTGAAGATACATATCTGACAGAAAAGAACTCTGTCGGCCAATGTCTTCAATATAAAATTAAGGAACCTGGGAACTTTTTCAACATCAAACTAAGGCTAAATTGTCTTTATACAGGCTGTGCTTAGTTGGGTTTAAAAAAAAAAATAGACTCTCTGTCTTTCTTAAATCTTGTATTTTAACTGCATTTCCTTAGGCCATATTTGCATCTTCAATGGTAAATAAATGCTCTTTCCCATTTCGTAAAATGTTGTTTTTCACAGAAAAGAAACAAATCCACAATTCTCACTATACTCACAAATATTTAAAGCTTCAACCTGAGGTCTATGGGTTTCACACACACACACACACACACACACACACACACGAAACTGCTCTTGATTGCAAATGTACACACACATAGACACAATCCACTCCTTTCTCCATTGTCCCCAATACTTTTTACTCATAAGGAAGAGAGAATAATCAGTTTAATTGAAATTTAGATCGTTTAAAACTTCTCCCTTCCTTTGTCTCTTCTCTCAATGAAGGAAAAATTAAGGGTTCTATTGAAAAGGAAAGGTTATTTGTATTCTGACCGTATATTTTTGCGAGAATGCAAAAAACAGAAAAGGAGTGTAAGGAAGATAACTTTCAGGTAAATCAATTGTGTTTCCATTAGGATTCCTCTTCTTTTCAGTTTTTGGCATCTAACTTAAACATACTAATCCTTCCTAGGGAAAAAGAACTCAAAACATTTATGACCTTTCACTGTTCCAGTACCAGTCCAAAGAACTGGATGTGTGCCCCTATTCAGAGCCTCGCTCTAAGCAAAATGTAAAATGTTTCTCTTTATGTTCTTTACCCTTCCCCTTCTCTTTGATTATATGTCCCAGAAATCTGGCAGTCTGCACAGTCCTTGGGAATAATTTCTAATGGTAGAATGACAGATACTATATTATGATGGAATAAGGACAGTTTTTCCTTGAAATAATGTTTATTAAGCACCACTACAGACAATTTGAACCTTCCTTGAAATATTAATCATTGTTCCTGGAGAAAAAAAATTTGTAATCAAAAGTTTTTTAACCCTGGATTAAGCAGGCTCCTCAGTACCTTTAATATGCTAATTAGTACCACCACCCTCCCCATCCCCTGCACCTGCTCCCTAAAAAGCAGCCCTGACATACAGGAATTCCCAGACTTATTTGACCAGCACTACTTTCAATTAACTATTTACTACTCCACAAAATAATCTGAGAACAGTTGTGGCTAGAGAACTCAGAGAAGGGAGACAGCATTTATGCTGGAGTGGAAGAATTAAATACAGCCTCGTAAAAGAGTATTTGAGCCAGGTACTGAAGGATAGGTACAATTTAACTGTGCAGAAATGAGAAAAAAGGCAAAAAGGATGCCAAGTGTGTCTCAAGTCCCTCAACTTTTTTTTTTCTCTTTTTTTTAAATTTCAATAGTTTTTGAGGAACAGGTGGTATTTCATTATACGGATAAGTTCCTTAGTGGTGATTTCCGAGATTCTGGTGCACCCATTCTGGTGCGCCTGGGCAGTGTATACTGCATCCAGTATGTAGTCTTTTATACCTCACCCTCCTTCTACCCTTCCTCCTGAATCCCCAAAATCCATTGTATCATTCTTATGCCTTTGCATCCTCATAGCTTAGCTCTCATTTATAAGTGAGAACATATGATATTTGGGTCTCCATTCCTGAGTTACTTCACTTAGTTGTTGTAAGTGCCATTCAAGTTGCTGTAAATGCCATTATTTCATTCCTTTTCATGGCTGAGTAGTATTCTATGGTATCCAATAATCCAAGTTGCTGTAAATGCCATTATTTCATTCCTTTTCATGGCTGAGTAGTATTCTATGGTATGTATGTGTGTGTGTGCATGTGTATATATACCATATGTATATATATCACATATATATATATACACCACATTGTCTTCATTCACTCAATGATTGTTAGGTGTTTGGGCTGGTTCCATAGTTTTGCAATTGTGAATTGTGCTGCTATAAACATGTACGTGCAAGTGTCTTTTTTATATAATGACAAGTCCATCACTTTGAGTCATCCACCTATTTCACTTATGCTGAAGCTAGTTCACTCTGACCTTTGCTCCAGACTTAACCTGATCTGGGGCAGTATCTACTGTTCAGATCCTATCAGGACCCAGCTGCCCAGATAGGCATGAAGACATAGCTCTGCAGAGGAGGGGAAGGCATGAAATGAGATGTTAGGTGGGAAAAGGAAGGCAGTTTCTAGGCCATAGAAGGTTGTAACCTCCTTCCAAATATTTTCTTAACTCAACATTCTTTTGATCTAAGTAAGTTAATATATCCTGTCAGTTGCAGTTTTTAAAAGATAATGTGTCTAACAGTAAAAGATCTTTACTTTCCTATGTCTCTATAAACAAAATTTATCAAATATGTAGACTATACCATTGGCACATTTTACTTGTTTCAGATGTAGTGATCTGTACTGTCAAGTTGTCAAAAATTGTTTTCTAGAATAAAGTAGAGGTAAAACATATGCAGAATGTTCCATTGAATCACATGTACTTCCTTCACTTCAGAATCTCTGAGGCAAGGGTTATCAGAGAATAATACTTTTGAATTCAAAAATAAAATCTTTGGCTTAAATGCATGCGTGAAACCAAATTAATGGGCTAAACTTTGTTATAGAAGTATGAGAGGATTATTTGTCAGTGTTCAGAGAACATTGCTAATTTTTTGAAATTCTATTTGGTTGTAGAAGTAATACAGGCCAGGTACAATGACCCATGCCTGTAATCCCAGCACTTTGGGAGGCTGAAGCAGGTGGATCATCTGAGTTCAGGAGTTCGAGACCAACCTGGCCAACATGGTGAAACCCTCTCTCTACTAAAAATATAAAAATTAGCTGGGCGTGGTGGCACGCACCTGTAGTCCCAGCTACTCAGGAGGCTGAGGAACAAGAATCACTTGAACCCAGGAGGAGGAGGTTGCAGTGAGCCAACATTGTGCCACTGCACTCCAGCCTGGATGACAGAGTGAAGCTCTGTCTCAAAAAAAATAAAATGAATTAATACATATTTTTTTAAACTTGAAAATGTAAAAGAACCAAAGAAAAAAATTGAAACTACCTAGAGATAGCTGTTATTTAAATAATTTCTTTCATACTTAAAGTTAATTGCCTCTCCATAATCTGGGATACATAAAATTGAATTTTTAATTGTAATAAAATAGAAATAACATAAAATTTGCCATCTTAACCATTTCTAAGTGTTCAGTGGCATTAAGTACATGAAATAAATATCTGACATCCAGAAAACGGGGTTTTCTCTAGCCAGTTCAAAAAAATAAAACCTGCTAGACAACAACAAAAAAGTACCAAAGAGGACAAAAGGAATATCCCTGTAGAATATTTAAGTAACATATTAACAAGACATTCTGTCCTGGAAGGACAAATGCTATATACATAATAGACATTATAAACATCACCTACTTTATTATAAGGTTGGCAAGGACTTTCTCACATTCAGACTTCTTCACTTTCCTGCTAAATGCAGCCACGTACTAGGGATGTAGAACCCTAATTTAGCATTTGCTACCTGTAATCCTGGTGTTAGAAATCCTGGCCAGCAGCCCCATTCCCTGATGTCACACGCTAAACACTTCCTCTAAGGCTACTTGCCAAGCAATCCCATCTTTCCAGGAAAAGGGAGAACAGCCTGTCTTTGCATACCCTATCTTGGTTAAAGCCTTGCAGACTCTCATAGACTGAATGCAAGGCTCCAAAAAAAATGCTCCTATCAGACGTTTTCTATTAAAATCAAGCATTGTAAAACCACACAGCCAGAGACCTTTCTAGGATCAGTCATTTCAAAACAGCAAGCACAAGGAAGACTATTTCTAAAATCACACCCACAATTTCAGCCTCCTAAGAAAAGTACCTAGACATTCTCAGCCCAGAATGCAATGCTTCTGAGTCCTCCTGGTATAAAGCAGCAATACTGCCAATTTCATTTTATGAAGAAAGAAAAAGGAACAATGGTTTAAATCCTTTGTCTAAAGTTACTTGGAAATCACAGTGACAACTTAGGAAAGGAACAGTTAGGAAGGATCAAATTCTCTTTGACCCAATTAATGCACAGTTATATTTAAGAAAGAAAAGAGGAAGGTGAGAAAAGGGGAGAAAGAACAGTTTTTGGCAGCAAATCACCAACAAAGGGCCAAAGCCTCACATATACTTGGATAAGTATCCAGTGCAGAGGCCCAACACATCTTTAGGCAGGTGAAGAGCATGGAAGGCGCCGACATCGTAAGCTGAGAAAAAAGCGCCCTCATCAAAATCTGAAGCAGAAGCCATCTTTGGAGAAGTAATAGAAATGTCATAGTCCAGAGGAATCTGCTTTGGGATTGAAGTAATAAAATGATGCCCACTCAGTGCCACACCAAGTGCCTGGCAAGCCCTGGGCGTTTACCAAGTCTTGCTTCTCCCTTTGCCCATTTGCACACAAGCCTGTTGCAATGTTTTTACAGCTGCCCACAGGCTTTATAGGTGGTCTACTATTTTTTGACTGAAGAATTATCATTTGCTATGATCCTACTAAGTGGAAGGGAAGGCACTGAGTCTACTCTGAGGACGCTGGGGCTTAGAGGGTTTAAGTTACTTTCCTGAGGTTCTCTAGGTAGAAGTCACAGAGCCAGGATTCAGAACCATATCTATCCAGCTCTGAAGCCCATACCTTTTCCACACTTCCACAGTGCTAACCTCACAGACAGCACAATTAAGAATGTTTAATTTAAGCTCACAGAGAGATAGATCTCATTAATATGTTAAAACAGGAGTTGGGAAACTTTTTCTGTAAAAAGCCAGATAGTGAATATTTTAGGCTTTGTGAGTCACGTAGGTTTTCTGATGAATATTCATTTTTGTTTTCTCTTACTCTCTAAAAACATAAAAACCATTCTTAGCTCACGAGGCTATACAAAAACTGGCCACAGGCCATAGTTTGCCAATCCCTATGTTAGAAAACACAATCCAAGCAAGGCTCAATGATTCTGATGGATGAGAACTGTAATACTGATTACTCACAGACATCTTGATTCACTACAGTGTCTTTCATTATAAGACGGGGAGAAAAGAGGGGGATAGAAGAGAATCAGTGTTCAGTCTAGTCACTTCATAAACATTCCATTGTTAAGTGTAAGGAACAGTGGCCCCTTACTTAGACCCCTTCATTAGAGTAGTTTGACAAGCTATCAGGCATTTATTTCATTTGTTTCCACTATTTCCATGCCTTTGCATATTCCAACTTAGGCATTAATCTATCACTGAAAATCAAATGCTTTCTTCAGTATAATTAGAACTATTTCAGAGGGCCATAACATAATGAATAGAAACCTAGGGAGATTTAAGCTGACCATGGGCTCTTTCAATATGATCAAAGGCCTCTGGGGCTCTATTGTTTGAAATTATAGAAAATATTTTTCATTCACTTTATTGACACTTGTAACACAGGCTTTTGAATACTCCCTGAAATCTGCAACAACCATCAAGTCAACCTAACAGATGTTGCAAACTGGATCCAGGTCGTCAACATGAGAGTGCATAATGAGATGCATTTTAAATGACATTCAGATTTTGCTATGCAAGGCAAAATAATATACAATTTACGACCTCCTTAATTTTCTTTTTAGATACAGACCTTGCATCCAGGGATTTGCTGGCAGGTCATCCGTAAGCAAATGCTAGTAGCTATGTGCCCTGTCAGTTGGCTGGCTGACCTCCGTATTGCCTCGATCTGGGCAATACAACTTTGGTGCCAAGTCCAAATGTTTCTGGTTAAAATATTTTCAACTCTGCTGATTCATGCCCAGCTGCTTGGTAACTACAGAGTGGAAAAAGAAGGTGGCCACCAGGGACCAATTTAATATCAACAAATGCTATTCCCATTGCTGAGCTAAACCAGTTGGAAACCAGAAGACTCCAGATTCCAAAGGATGGTAACTTATTTCATAAGGCTACATGTGGAACCACATCGCCCATCTTAGGAGCAAATACATACAGGCTGATTTTAATCACAGGAACAGCTCGTGAATTGAAACAGGAGTGACAGCAATAAAAGCAGCTCCCTTCTTGGGTTTGTATAATCACCTCTTGAGGGACAGGACAGTCAGGATGAAGGCCTGGCTCAAGACCTACTAACACACATTAAGCAGAGACTAGGAGAAAAGTGACCAACTGCAAAAGCCAATTATAGAGGTGCAGTCAAGCAAGGAAATGCTTTCCTGTATATGAAGGGCATGGTAATGTCAGTCATGATGCAAGACACCAAGCAGGGACAGCAGATAAAGGAAAGGAATTAAGATGTGAATTCCTCCTAAGGGCTTAGAAGTATGCTAGATATTTTACACACAGTATATCATATAACCATTACAAACTTGTAAGATAGGAAACAGTATCCTCTTTTTACCTCTGAAGAACCGACGATTGGAGAGAAACATACCTAAGATTACAAGTAAGATGTGCCAGGCCTAGCATTAGAGCTAGGTCTGTCAGGGATCAAATTTGCCTTTTTCATTCCACCAGGCTTCAATCCCCTCAAAAAAGTACCAAAACACAAGATGGAGTAAATGACATTCAGAAGTCAGATAAGCAGGCGGTATTGGTAAGCAGCAGGGCTCTAAGCTCAAGCCAGGACTCTACTGTCCCATTGGAGAGATGGTAAGAGCAAGCCAGAACACAAGTGCTATATCTGGTAATGACGTCATACTTGGCACCAATAACCTTCACAAAGTCAGCTCCCAAGGCCCAGCGCTATCAAAGTGAAGCCAGAAGTCAGGGCACAAAGTAAATAGGGGGTAGAGCTGAGGTTCAGTGGGTATCATGAGAGTCCAGGAGGTCACCTATCTGGAATTGTATTCTGAACTCCTGCAACTGAGGGGTTGAAGCTGTTTAAATACCATTTGGAGCCATTGTCTTGGCTCCAGATTGGCCTGAAAACTAAAGTTGAGCCTTCAGGTAAGAAACTCCAAGTAGGGAAGAAGAGGGAGGTAAAGGCAGGAATTATGAGGTAGGGATGGGAAATTTTTTACTTCAGAGCCATGCCAAATATAATAACTTTCCTTGAAATTTCTTCATCTATAAAATTGCCATCATGGCACTGTTAATGGCCTTCACTTCAGGCCAAAGGAAGAGGAAAGCAGGATAATAATCAAAACAATTCCAGAAAAAAAAATGTATTTTGCCAGAATTAGATCACAACTTCATATTTCCAAACAGCAGCCTCACGCTGGCAGAGCTGGACCTTGGGAGCAGATTCTGGGACGCATGCTGGTGCCAGGCACAGTGACATTAGCAGCTGGCAGCCCTTCCCTGCCTGGCAGTGCACGCACCCTTCTGTGGGTACCGCCACCACTTCTTTACTCAAGTCATCTGATCAGTTTCCCGATCATATGGGGGTAGGGGAAGAAAGCTGGCATCAGAAGCAATGAGTAGAGGGACAGGTGACCAAGAAGGTAGAATGCCCCACAGTGACCGTCCTCTCCGCTTCAGAAAGGGGCTGCTCTACAAAGACGGGAGGAGGGAAGAATTCCAAATTCAACCCCTGATTCACTAGGCTGTGAAGACAGATCCAGCTGAGTGCACTAGACTAACTGATTAATCAGTTCCCTTCTCTGCTCTGTGAGGGAAGCCACTGTCTCAAGGCACATAATTACATGCTGAGTGTCCTCAGGTGCCTGAAGGTGACAGCCAGGCTGGGCAGAGCTTTGAGTCTGGCTCTTTGGGGCTGGCTGCTTCTCCTCCCAGGTCAAGTGATGCCACTACTCCCAGCCTGAAAATGAGCCAGCTGGGGTCAAAGAGCGGGGAGGGAAAGGGAGACCTCCACCCCCAGTTATAGGCCAGGGCTCCTCAGGCAGCCACTATCAGGACTCTACCATGTTACCTGCACTGCAGCTCTCATGAAGCCTGGCTTCCCTCACCCACCACACACACACACACACACACACACACACACACACACGCACAGAGGAAAATCCTGGCAAAGGGCAGTTGGAACAACCAAATTCTTCCCTCTTAGCCTCAGTTAGCTCAAACGGGAAAACAGAGTTGAATAAGCAGAAAATTCTTAGAAAATCTAAATTACTATACCAACAAGGGACTGCTGCCAATTCAGTGTAGATAAATCAGCTTTCTCAGTAAGATAAACGGGCAATGTGAAAAAGATCACTTGTTTCAGATACAAAAGATTAACTAAAAAAAGATTTTTCTAATCAAAGAGTTAAAATAAATCTGAAGAAGTTTTCTGATCAGACAGTAGTCAATCCTCGTCATAACACTCTCCCAGAAAAGAGATCACACAATTAATATTACTATCTCATAGTCTTTGTAAAAAAAAAAAAAAAAAAAATTATTCTGTAGACATAAATTTCTAAAACTCCCTTAATTCTAAACCAAATGTCTACTACTGTCATTTTCAGTAGAAACAAAGTCAAGTTACCATTCATAAAAAAATAAAAGTGTCCATACAAGAATTCTTTCACCTCAATCTATTATTCTCCAAAAGAAAGGCAATCCCAAGTCATAAATGTTTCCTCAACTCTTTCACTATTTTCATTTTTTTCCTGAAACTCCCTCCAAACTAACCATGAGCTCAGGACTAATCATTTATTGGACAATGCACCTGGTGACAGCTTTCACCAAGTGATAATGGCTTTTCTTCCAGGTGCGTTATCCACATCGGATACCAGTTCATGTTCTGTTTTTGCTTGTCTTTATTCCAAACAGCGGTCCCAATATAAAATAAAGAAGAATACGGAAGAAACAAAAGCAATTGGCATTGGAAACTCAATTAATGCCTAAGCTAATTTGTAGGGCACCTGAAATAATCCACTTGAAATTTAAATCAAAATGTAGCAAGGAAGGAAATGGTGCATGGCTACACCAACATAAACTACCAAAATTATAAAAAACTGTCAATAATTGCACATGACATTGGTGATTAATAACTTGTCAGCAATATAGCTTGCAGAATTGTTTGACTGTTGTGGGAGGAACTGATTTATTGAAGATGGGTGCCTATTTGTTTAAATGCCCATATGCTACCAAAGTTAAGTAAAAAGATGTTCATCCTGGGTGATTTTCCTAAGATCATCACCAAATGTTTTAATCTCAAACCAAATCAGGGTAAACTGCTTTTCTTTAGATAATCCTAAATGTCCCAGACCACTGGCTCTCAACCTTGGCTGCACACTGGAATCACCAGAGGAGTTTTAAAAACTTGATGCCTCGGCCCCATCTTCGGAGATTCTGATGTAACTGGTCTAGGTGTGACCTGGATATTAAGATTTCTTTTTCTCTTTCTTTCTTTTCTTTCTTTCTTTCCTTCCTTCTTTCTTTCTCTCTCTCTTTCTCTTTCTTTCTTTCCTTCTTTCTTTCTCTTTCTCTTTCTTCTTTCTTCCTCCCTTTCTTTGCTTTCCTTCCTTTCCTTCCCGTCCTTCCTTCCCTCCTTTTCATTTTCTTTTTCTTTCTTTTTCTTTCCTTTCTTTTTCTCCTCTCTTTTTCTCCTCTCTCCCCCCACCCCCCCCCCCACCCCGCCTCTCTCTCTCTCTCTTTCTTTCTTTCTTTTTTCAGAGACCAAGAGGTCTCACTATGTTGCCCAAGCTACATTCGAATTCTGAGCTCAGGCAATCCTCCCACCTCAGCATCCTAAGAAGCTGGGTCTACAGCCTGCCACTGTGCCAAGATGTTACTTCGATTTTTCAAAGCTGTCCAGGTGATTCTAACATGCAGGTAAGGTGGGGATTCATTGCCTTAGACAATATTACAACATATCAATAAAAGTATGTAGTTCAAGCTTACTGTGTAACAACAATTGTGAATAGTTGAATAAACAGAAAAGTGTAGCACAGACCCTCCCTCCAGACCCTAGATCTAAGGGGAAGAAAGACATGTAATACAACAGTTAACATACAGTACGCTAAGTGCTAAAACTGAGATGTAGAGAGCAGTGAAGGGTGCTCTGCAGGGGGTATCTTTACACAACCAGGCAGAGAAAGTCAGGGATGACTTCTCAAACACTATGATCAGGCTGGGTCTTGTAAGCTACGTGAGAGTCAACCAGGAGAAGGAAGTGGGGAAAGGCATTTCCAGAAGAAGGTTTAGAATGTGCAAAGGTCCAGAGGCTGGAGAGCACAGCCCCTACCTTGGATCTATGAAAGTTCTACAGATAAGGCACAGAGTGGATATAAACACAAGAACGAAATAAGGCTGGAGTGGTTTTCCAGGGTACCTAGAGGGCTCAGACTAGTAATGCAAATGGGCCAAGCAGACTGAGTGTGAGACACCAGTTGGTATGGCAAACTGTCAAACCAAGGATGTCACAGGGGGCAGGGGGATGGTTGTTGTTGTTGCTTTTTTCCAGCCATGGCAAGCATATGGGCTCAATATTGACATATTTTGCAGATTTTCAAGGGATGCTGAGAATGTGGTCCTTATGTGAAATTTACAGGTTTTTAAATGCTGAGCAGAACAAATAAGTCTGCAGGCCAGATTCTACCTACGGGCTACAGGTATGGGCTATACCTTTAACTACTGACAGATTTAAAGGTGGGGGAGGTAGTATCCAATTTAGATTCAAGTTCATTTTTTATTTTATTTTATTTTATTTTTGAAGTGGAGTCTCGCTCTGTCGCCCAGGCTGGAGTGCAATGGCACGGCCTTGGCTCATTACAACCTCCGTCTCCTAGGTTCAAGCAATTCTCCTGCCTCAACCTTCCTAGTAGCTGGGATTACAGGCACCTGCCACCACACTCGGCTAATGTTTGTATTTTTAGTAGAGATGGGGTTTCACCATATTGACCAAGCTGGTCTTGAACTCCTGACCTCAAGTGATCCACCTGCCTCGGCTTCCCAAAGTCCTGGGATTATAGGCATGAGCCACTGCACCTGGCCTCAAGTACATTTTTAAATGTGAAGTTGAACAGCAGTGCAGCAGAAGCAATGTAATAAGCATAATAGTACAAAGTTTTCCCCAGTAATCCTAGTCGAGGTACCACCGTTCTGAAATTAGTCCCCTACTTTTTCATTTCTCAAATTCAATACAGGAATTATTACTTTTAATAATGGAGGAAAAAAACAATTTGGCAAATATTAAGATGCAGATAAAAAGCACACTTATTAGACTTCAAAGTGATATAAATTACAGTCAGTACTGAATTACATATGCCAGTGGAATACAGAGTTAGTAATAAAAAAATCACAGATGATCTGCCTAGCTGGGCTAGGGCTCTAGGCCCTGAGCAGCAATCCTCTGTAGGCTGGGAACACAGCCAGCTTCCCAAGCAGGGCAGCCTGACAGCAGGAGGTGGAGAACCCAGATGCCAGGAGAAGGTCACACTGTCTCCAGAGAGTATTTCCCTTCCTCCATTTGAGTCCCACCTCAAACTCCTCTCCAAGGTCAATTTCCCAAACGTGAGGAAGGAGGCAGATCCCTTACACATGATGATCAGTCATCAGTACTATAGGGGCTAACCACAAATGTGCATCTTCCACACACTCTAAGAATCCGGAATCAATTTAAAGTCACAAGGCAAAGCTAGTGTGTACATTAGCCCCCATGCATGGCAATTAGAGCACAGAAAGAAGATGCTCAAAATATAAAAAGGTATTTGTGTAAATTTGGCAAAACATTTCACAAACATAGTTATCTATAAACAAAATTAGGAAATTGTAACATTTGTATGACCTAATAGATTTGTTTAGGGAAAAATAAAATTCTAAATGAGAAAATGAGAAATGGTAAGGAATACATCACAGATACATGGCTACAACTGATTCTCAAATAAAATAAATGGACAGAGGTACTGTCCAAGAAAGACTATTTATTCAGTAAAGAACTAATGCTTGATTTTTTTCTTCAGGTTTTCTCAAAAAGAGAAAACATATAATTACCATGTCTGGTAAAATGCCTGTAGTCTCCGCATGCCATTTCTAATTTTAGATATGGAAATGGGATTCTCTCAGGCATTCTGACTCAAAGATGGGTTATTGAACTTTGAAATATTAAATATCTGGAAGCTTAAACAATAACATTTATAATTCAACAAAAACAATGATCCTTTCTTTAACAGGGAGGAGGTTTTTTAAAAGTTAAATTGTATTTAACGATCTCAGCCGGGCGTGGTGGCTCATGCCTGTAATCCCAGCACTTTCAGAGGCGAAGGCGGGCGGATCACGAGGTCAGGAGATTGAGACCATCGTGGCTAACGTGGTGAAACCCCATCACTACTAAAAATACAAAAAAAAAAAAAATTAGCTGGGCGTGATGGCAGGCACCTGTAGTCCCAGCTACTGGGGAGGCTGAGGCAGGAGAATGGCATGAACCCAGGAGGTGGAGCTTACAGTGAGTGAAGATTGCGCCACTGCACTCCATCCTGGGCAACAGAGCGAGACTCCGTCTCAAAAAATAAATAAATAAATATAAATATAAATATAAATAAATAAATAAATTATATTTAACAATCTCTATGCTGAGTGTCTCTCAGTCTCAGTTTTTAAATATTAAATACTACATAAACTCAACAAAGATCTCTAAACACAAGAGGAAAAATACCTTTGAATGTGAAGGCTCAAAGCTTAACTTGAAAAACTGCTCTCTATCCATCAATTGTCATGCATAATTAAATAGCTAAATAAAGAAATAACAGCAGTAAAATTATTAGAAGAGATTGTTTATCAGCAAAAAAAAAAAAAAAATAGAGTCACCTAAGTGGAGCCATAAGGCATGTCTATATATACTAGTATGAACACTTTTCATTGTTTTATCTAAATTTGTCTGACATACCATTTTAATTTTTTCTTGATTCAGAAATTATTTGTACAAAAATTACCAATGATCTCTCTAAAATATGACATAAGTTCTTAATTTCTGAAGTTATTATTCAGAGAAAGTAATTTTGATTAAACAAATCATCAGACGCTGGAATAGGGATGGTCCTGTCAAACAGAGAGGATTGGACTAATGACACCACATAGAAAAGAAGGAAAGTGAATGGTATGAGCATATGACTGCCTACTTTTGGGGGAGGGGAGAACATCTCTTTCTGCTGCTCCTGGTTTATCTTTTGAGTTAGCACCCTAAATGTCCCCTACGCATATTTTACACTGAGATGGTGAGTTAACCTTAGCATTCGCCTTAATGCTGCAGCCAGACCATCTGGCCAGCACTGTTTCTTCCATTTTCACCTCTTTGAGCTTTCTGGAGTATCCAGGTATCTTGAAGTTAATCCATGAAGGGAATTTTGTCAGTCTCCATCTTAATAGAGTCCATGTTTTATCTCCAAGAGTCTGTACAGCCATACCAGTGATAAGAGTAGTGAGACTTTTTAATTCAAAAAAAATTTTAATTGTGCCTGGTTTTTTCATCCAAACTCTGTATTTGCCTCTTTACCTTTTAAAAAGTACACTGCCCCAGGAGGACTATTGCTTTTGCCAGGATAAAAGTGAAATTTAAACTCAGGTCTTTGTGAATTTTTCAAAGCCCATGCTCTTTCTACTATACCACACTGTCTCCTAGTATAACTTTTTTAAAATTTACAGTGTAAAGTATGAATATGTGTGTATCCATATGCATGTTTTCCTCAATGCATCTGCCACTCACTTTCCCTACCACAAGAATGCTCTGAGGGCTAAAAAGAACGTGAGAATGAAGTGCCCAGCTCAGAGCTCAAAAACATTAGTGTTCTTCCTAACGATCATATGAGACCTTGTCGTCTACCTTTTAAAAATGAAAACGTTCTAACACAGAGTAAATTGCTCACCCGCATGGGGTCACATCAACACCATGAAACCTCAGTTCCAAGCCGGATTGTAGATTTCTAACCACTTACTCAGCTGGCATTCCACAACCTAGTTACATAATGACCAGATCCCTCTCTCCTAATTACATGGCCAGGTACTGTCACAGATCCCTGACCAGGGTTAGGGACCCAGGGACCCAGGGTGAGAGAACAGAAGGTAAAACCATGAGGGCAGAGTTGAAAGAAAACTACAGCTTTCTGAAACACTGTGAAACCAAAAAGACTAAGATGAGTCTTTGCCATGTAAGGAGGCAGTTGAGAGAGGAGGAGTATTACAGAGTTAATTCCTAGGACAAGATGTCTAAGTACAGGATGCTGGGCAGAACCCGAGGTAGCCACCAAGATGACTCTGTGAAGTCATAAGGAAAGCACTTCTGAAGCTAAGGGCTTGGGTGTGGGGAGCTGTTGCATTTACAACCAAGGCAATGGACACAAACAGCTCTAGGGCAGATAAGGCAGTAGCTAAAAGTAAGAAGAAACAGGAAGGAATGCTGGAAATGACTATATAAGTTCAAACTATGTATGAAACGAAGCCATGGGAACCTATACAACATATATAATCTGTAGATAATATAAACCCCAAACCTCCTATATATGACAGTCAAATTGCCTCAGGCTGAGACACTGTGGGAGAGGAAAAATACTAAAAGGGAAATGCACTAGAGGCAGGGACACAGTTTTCAAAACAAAACAAAACAAAACAAAAAACTGCAGAAGTCCCCTGAGTAAAATCAAGAGAGTGCAAGTTATCTCAGCATAAACAGGCAGGCACTGCTCTGCTGGAGGACTGTGCTATGCCAAGTTTCATCACATCAGCACAAGAGCTCCCTGGCACGTGGGAACAAACATAGTCTGAATCATTTGCTGGTGTGCACGAAACTTAGAAAATATAGATGGTTCAGCTCTAATATTCTTCATCCTGTGACTGTCCATGGTCTGGTAGTTTTAAATTGGACAATGTTCTCAGTCCCAGGTTACTACTTCTCTAGTCCTGCAACACATAAAACCCATTTACTTAACAAATTTCACTTTGCCCCAAGTGCAAAATGTCCTTCAAAGCAACGGTTTTATGTTCGTATTCAGGAAAGGCTGACTCTGGCCCTTAAATGGATAAACCTCCTAGATAAAAATCACCAATGTTTGGGATAGTCTAAGCAAATACAGCAAAAAACATGAAAAATATCTTTGCTTTTTCCCTTATCAATATTAAAGGACAAAAAATTCCCGTGTGTGTGTGTGTATGTGTGTGTGTATATATATCGCTAAACATTTAGTAAACCTTACCACTCCCCTATTGAAAAATAGACCTAGTTATATTCCTACATATATTATATATTTCTCAAATAAATTCTCTAAGCTTACCTATGGCAAAGCATAACACTCACTGAACAGGCTTCATATGCAGAAATATATATAAAAATGAAAACTTTATGCAGCCTTATTTTTAAAAATCACAGAACATGTAAACTGGCTTGTATTTTTAAAACCTTTCTTATCCAGAACATGTGAACTGGCTTGTATTTTTAAAATCTACCTTATCCAAGTGTGTTTAAATGTTGCCTAAATTGTTAATCACTGTTTTCTACCTAAAACAATACAGAAAATACAATACAGAAAAATACAGAATTATAAGGATGCCAGACCTTCCAGTTCTTAGAATACATTATTAATCCAAGAGAGCCTAGGTGCAGAATCAGAGGTGAAGAACCAAACAGAGCAGAAATAAAACAGCATGTTAGTTGAGAGTTTTAAAGATATATGACAAATCACCTGGCTTGCAAGTGTAATTATCATCGGAATTGTTAAAAATGACCACAACTTTGGCTGTTAAAATATTACATGCTATTCAAGCAAAGAAATTAAATTTAAAAAAAAAAAAAGCTCAGAAGATTTTCCCCTACATCAGCCAACTGGCTTATGGCTCCAAAACATTCTTGATATCATTTTAGGCTACTAAGAAAATCTACCTCAATATATCATGTATTTTCAATTTCTCCATTTAAAAAAGTATTAATGCTTCTCAGAATAGGGGATTTGGGGGAAAAAAAGTATTAAAGATTTTGACAATAGCTGAAGGTCACGAAGAATTGATATAAGTAGAACATAGGTCTCTCCCTGTTTTCCCAATCCACTACACAACAGTGACCTACAGACAGGAATGTTAATGATACAATTAAAAGTTCTCTAAAATTAAAACTGTCTAAAGGAAAAAAGCCTCAGAAGAAATCATATTTTAGTATGAAATACTAAAGGCTAAAAATGGTCACCTCTAAATTGAATAATATCCTGAAATAAAAATAATAGACAATTTAAATAATTTAACTGTTTTTAAAATCAGTATGCATACTTTTTTTCTTGAATAACTGAAGGAAAATGTGGCATGAATAAAAAATACTATTCCTTTATTCATGCATTTAACAAACATTTATTGAGTACCAAATGCAGGCCAAGTAGTGTCCTAGGCACTGAGGATACAGCAATTAACAAAAAGTCCCTATCCTTGTGAGACTTACATAATAGGGAGGTGAGACATACAATACACACACAAATAAATAATAGGCCAATAGATACTGAGTGGCAGGGAGAAAAACCAAGCACAATAAGGGGTTGGGAAGTATCAGAAAATAGAGGGCAAGTCCTATTTTATATATAGCGGTCACAGAAGGCCTCTCTGATAGGTGACATACAAGTAGAGACCCAAAGAAAGAAAAGGAGCAAGCCACGTGGATAAGCAGGGGAACATGTTCCAGGCAAAATGAATACCAAGCACAAAGGCCCAGGATATGAACACGCAGGCACATCTGAAAGATACTGAGGTTTTGGTTACAGACCAACACAATAAAGCAGTATCACAATGAAGAGAGTCACACAAACTTTTGGTTTCCCGCTGCACATAAAAATTATGTTTACACTATGCTGTAGTCTATTAAGTGTACAATAGCATTATGTCTAATAAAAACAATGTACATACCTTAATTAAAACTAATTTATTGCTTTTAAAATGCTGACAGTCATCTGAGCCTTCAGCAATTTTGCTGGTGGAGGGTTTTGCCTCAATGACTGATAAAGGTGGCGATTGCTGAAAGCTGGGGTAGGTGTGGCAATTCTTAAAATGAGGTTGCAATGAAATTTGTCATCTTTCATGAAATATTTCTCTGTAGCACATGATGCTGTTTGATAGCATTTTCCCCAGAGTAGAACTTCTTTAAAAATTAGAGTCAGTCCTCTCCTAGCCTGCCGCTGCTTTATCAACAAAGTTTATGTAACATTCTAAATCCTTTGTTGTCATTTCAACAATGTTCACAGCATATTCACTAGGATAGATCCCATTTCAAGAAACCACTTTATTTGCTCATGTATAAGAAGCAACTCTTCCTCATCTACTAAAGTTTGATCATAATATTACAGAACTTCAGCTACAGAAATTCAGGCTCCACTTCTAATTCTAGCTCTCTTGCTATTGAACCACCCAAAGTCATCCAAGAGGGTTGGAATCAACTTCTTCCAAACTCCTGTTAATGTTGATATTTTGACCTCCTTCCATGAATCACAAATGTTCTTAATGGCAATTAGAATGGTGAATCCTTTCCAGAAGCTTTTCAATGTGCTCTGCCCAGATCCATCAGAGGAATCACAATCTATGGCAGCCACAGCCTTACAAAATGTATTTCCTAAATAATAAGACCTGAAAGTCAAAATTACTCCTTGATCCATGGCCTGCAGAATGGATGTTGTGTTAGCAGGCATGAAAACAACATTAATTTCCTTGTACATCTCTATTAGAGCTCTTGGGTGACTAGATGTATTGTCAATGAGCAGCAATATTTTGAAAGAAATCTTTTTTTCTGAGCAATAGATCTCAATAGTGAGCTTAAAATATTCAGTAAACCATGCTGTGAACAGATGTGCTATCATCCAAGCTTTGTTGTTCCATTTTGAGAGCATAAGCAGAGTAGATTTAGCAAAATTTTTAAGGGCCATAGGTTTTTTTGAAATGGTAAATAAGCATTGGCTACAACCTAAAGTCACCAGCTGCATTAGCTCTTAACAAGAGAGTCAGCCTGTCCTTTGAAGTTTTGAAGCCAGGCCCTGACTACTTCTCTCTACCTATGAAAGTCTTAGATGGCACCTTCCTCCAGGAAGGCTGTTTTGTCTACAATGAAAATCTGTTATTTAGTGTAGCCACCTTCATCAATTATTTTAGCAATATCTTCTGGATTACTTGCTGCTTCGCCTTGCGCTTTTTTTTCTTTCTTTTCTTTTTTTTTTTTTTTTTTTTTTTTTGAGCCGGAGTTTCACTCTGCCACCCAGGCTGGATTGCAGTGGCGCAATCTCAGCTCACTGCAACCTCCACCTCCCGGGTTCACACCATTCTCCTGCCTCAGCCTCCTGAGTAGCTGGGACTACAGGTGACCACCACCACGCCCCGCTAATTTTTTTTGTATTTTTAGTAGAGACAGGGTTTCACCGTGTTAGCCAGGATGGTCTCAATCTCCTGACCTCATGATCCAACCGCCTCGGCCTCCCAAAGTGCTGAGATTACAGGCGTGAGCCACTGCGCCCAGCCCACCTTGCATTTTCATGTTGTAGAGAAGACTTCTTTACTTACACCTCATGAAGCAATCTCTGCTAGCTTTCAACTTTTTTTCTGCAGCTTCCTCACCTCTCTCAGGTTTCACACAGTTCAAGAGAGTTAGGGCCTTGCTCTGGATCAGGCTTTAGCTGAAGAGAATGTTGTGGCTAGTTTGATCTTCTATCCAGGCCACTAAAATTTTTCCCATATCAGCAAGAAGGCTGTCTTACTTTCTTGCCTTTCTTGTGTTCACTGGAGTAGCACTTTTTATTTCCTTCAAAAACTTTTCCTTTGCATTCACAACTTGGCTGTCTGTTCCAAGAGCCTTAGCTGCTGGCCTGTCTCAGCTTTCAACCCGCCTTCCTCACTAATCTTAATCATTTCTAGCTTTTGATTTAAAGTGAGAGACATGGGATTCTTCCTTTCACTTGAACACTTAGAGGCTATTGAAGGGTTACTAATTGGCCTAATTTCGATATTGTTGTGTCTCAGGGAATAGGGAGGCCTAGGAGAGGGAGAGGGACTGAAGAATGGCGGGTCAATGGAGTAGTCAGAACACACACAGCATTTAAGTTCATTGTCTTCTATGAGTGTGATTCATGGTGCCCCAAAACAATAACAATACCAAGTATCACTGACCAGAAAACACCAGGACAGATATAATAATAATGAAAAAGTCGACATATTGAAAAAACTACCAAAATATAGCAGAGACATGAAGTAAGCACAAGCCATTGGAAAAATGGTGCCAATAATCTTGCTCAACACGGGGTTGCCACAAACCTTCAATTTGTTTAAAAAAACAAACCAAAAAAAAAAAAAAAACTGCGGTGTCTGTGAAATGCAATTAAGTGCAATAAAACAAGATGTGCCTGTACCTGGAGTGCTGAGGGTTAGAAAAAGTGACAGAGTGAGCATGGGAGAGCGGAGTGAAAGGAGGTCATTGTGTTTACCCTAGATTATCCAAGGTATTTGGAAATAACTGGCTTCAGTAAGTGAAGGGAAAGAAAGGCAGGAAGGGAGAGTGAAAGAATAGGAGCTACATTTCATTGAGTTCCTATTCAATGCCCGATAAAGCACATTATCTCTTTTATTCTACACTCTTATCCTAATTGGGTGTTCCACACCAATGTATACACCTGTTTCACAGATGAGACTCAGAGAAGTCAGGAGAAAGCTAGTAAAGAGGAGAATCAAATTTAAATGCAGATCCCTCTTACTCCAAAGTTCAAGCCCTTGGTCATGCTCCTCTGTTTCCCTGAGATAGCCAAAGGTAACAGCTGAGATAGCCAAAGATAACAGGTGGACTACTCAAACTAATTGAGGTCCCACAAAGAGCAAAGTGAAGCTGCACCGCTGACATGCTTATGATTCTTCTATGAGTACATTCTTCTCAGGGATTCTTATTTCTTTTCAGATCACCCAAAGGAAGATATTTAATGTGCTATCTGATGTAAGAGATATTTTCAAAAACTGAGGATTATGATTGGGGCAGGAAAAAAGGTAGCAGAGATGCAGCACAGAAATACCATCACAGAGACTAGGCAGCTCATTCTACCCTTCCCCAGACCCCACCCAACCTCCAGGCCTCTGCAGAAGCAACCTCCCAAAAAGAGAGCTATAAGTATGCAAATCCAAAAGGAGGTGATGGTGGAGGCAAGAAATGCTTGCAGGTTTTCCTTTGCCTTACTCCAATTTTACAGGAGGGCATTTGAGCAGATATCATATACCTTTTGTCTAAAACGTACATAATGTTCAAACAACAGAGTGGAGATTTATTCTTTTAAGCATTCCCAGACCAGGTTTTCCTAGGCTCCCAGGTTTGAATTAGGAGAAGGAAGTTGAGAGGAGGAAGTCCCTGGTTGCTGGTTGGTTCCCTGATTCAGATTTCGGGGAAATCAGTTAAGGAATTTCGCTAAGATCAACCTTATTAGGGCTTTCTCTGGGGAAATAACTAGCTGAAATCACTAGCACTGAGTACTGGTTAGCAAAGCCACTATGAGATCAAAGAGCTACAGACAAAACCTGGGGGAGCCCTGTGAGGCTTCACGAAGAAATAAGTGGGGGTAAGTTTGCAGTCTTCCTAAAAGTGAAAAGGTAAACAAGAATAAAATTAAGTAGTGACTGAAGACAGTTTACTCACCTGGGGAAATGTACTTAACGTGTAAATATGATCTGTATTACTTTTAAATTGTTCGATATTGTATCAAGATAAATTTGCCATATAAAGTTACTCATTAATGTTTTATCTTCTAAACTGATTCTAGAAACATGATAAAAAGGCACACAGAAAGTCTCCCAACCTCATTTCTTTTACAGCTAGAGAAAATCAGGTTGGCGATGAGGCACTGCACCCAACTGAAAGAGATCACAGTCACAACTGGGGTCTGAGGGTTGTTTTGCTAACACTAGGGGAGCAGTTCTCACCCAGGGGCAATTTTGCCCCCACCAGGGTACGTGGCAATGTCTGGAGTCAGTTTTGTTTGTTGGGGTGGGAAGGTTGGTTGCTACTATCATCTAAAGGGCAGAAGCCAGGGATGCTGCTAAATAAACGTCCTACAGTACACAAGACAGCCTCCACGACAACAAAAAATTGTCCAGTCCAAAATGCTAACCGTGTTAAGACCAGATCTAAACCCTGGTCTAGAGCTACTTAGAAAAGGGGGGAGTGCCTTTTTTTAAAATGACAAATTTTGAAAAATTATTGTGAAAAAAAATGCTTATTGATGGATTGGAATTTTGAAGAAAAGACATGCCAATACATTATACAATCTGCTATGTATGTGGCACTTTCCCATTTTCATCTTTTCCAGTCCTTAAGTAACATTTCTTCCTTCCTGGAAATCTTATTCCCTGCATGGGAGTGAGGCTCACCTGAAGTTAAAGCAGCAGCTTTTATCTTTCTCAGGCAGATATGGACTCAGTCAAGCCATCCCAGGTTCATCTTCTCCCAGGCTCAGCCACTGCCTCAAATCAGACCATTTCACCATTACCTCCTGCCTTTCCTCTTTCTCTAAAGCAAGCTTGTCCAACCCTCCACCCATGGGCCACATGCAGCCCAGGACAGCTTTGAATGAGGCCTAAGCACAAATTTGTAAACTTTCTTAGAACATTCTGAGATTTTCTTGCAATTTTTTTTAAGCTCACCAGCTATCATGTTAGTGTATTTTATGTGTGGCCCAAGACAATTCTTATTCATCCAATGTGGCCCAAGGAAGCCAAAACTTTGGACACCCCTGCTACAAAGTGAAAATAAGAATCTTGCTCTCAGAGGGTGTTGTTTGAATTAATCAGTCCTTTAAGAACTTCGTGCTTTACAATGAGGACAAAAGAGGCTAAGTGTTTTAGAAGTTACAAATGATACTTCCTTGCTGCTTGGAGCCATTAAAAGAGTAATAATAAAAATATGTAAATCAAACTACAAAGTGAACATCTTTTCCTCTCATACCAAATGCTTTTCAGTGAATATTCTTGTCTAAAATTTCATGTTATGTGCATATGGATGGAAGCTAGAGTTTTATCATGAGGAGAGCTATTGGACACAGACACACTAGTCACAGTAGGGTTCTCAATTCCTTCAACCAATTCAGAATGCCCTTTTCCCCACTCATCAACTATCAGATTTAATATAGTGATCATCTTTAAGTAGCTCGACAAGTAATTTGTCATTCCAGAACACAGAACCTGAATATATATGATATACTAAAATAATTCCTCCATAAGCCAAAAGTTGAATCTGCCCAGATAAAGACAGCAACAAAACCTCTGTTAAAGAGGCCCCAGATAAAATGGATTTCCTGTGGCTGAGTTGCTCAAAGTTAAAACCGAACCAGGCAGACATAGCTGGGTGAGGGAGCAGTCCTGTACTCTATTCTCAGATGTAAAAATAGCACAGGACCTCCCCTTTCTACAATCAAGCCAAACCAGTTCCTGCTGTCAGTGCCAAGACAAACTGCAGCCAGAAACCCACACCCCAGTTTTATTTGTAAAATAAACATCTAACAGAGACTTCCGGTTTCCAGCTTGGAAACCAACCAATCAGAGCTCACCTGCCCCAGCCAATTAGGCTCAGCTGTATCAACCAATCAGGATTCAGTTGTCTTGATAAATCAGAACTGAGCAAGTTTTAGTCCTTCATTTGCATAAACAAACCTGATTGATAACCTGGGCGGGAACTTTTGTTGGAACCCTGCCATTGTTCTCTGGAATGCACCTTTGTTTTACACCTAAGGCTGCCTCTCCTCAGTTTGCAAACTGTCCACTGAAATAAAGTCTCTTTCGTTCAAATTCCTTTTTAGAGAACTTTTGTTCATATCCCCAAAGTTCACCTTCTAAAAGTCCAAGCCATGGAAGAATTATATTTTTCATGGAAATCAACATACACAACACTTTACTGAGCTTATTTTAAATCCTCTACAAGGAAAGATGCAGCTCTTACCATATTTCTTATCCCAAAACACATTGGAAGGCCTGACATAGGGGCAACTTTTTATTCAACAGGGTAACCATAGGTCATCTCACGTGCCACAGATCATAATGACTTGACAGAAATGTGTAGATGCAGCATTTCAATTATCAACGTACCTCTCACCAACAGTGAACTCTGTCTCTATATGGCTCTTTCAAACTTGCTCATCTCAAGAAAGGTCCCATCCAACTCCACGATTCTATTTTTCTAGTATTTGGAAAGGTTAATAGAGTTTTAATAACCTACAAGTTTTAAATCACTTCTCTTTCTCTTTCTACCTATCAAATCTCTTTATCATACTACATTCTCAAGGAGGTAGAGACCTAAGTGTGGGCAGCATGTAGTGACCTCCTTCCAAATAGTGAGGTATGAAAAAGAGGTGGGTGAGGATAATTTCACAGGTGAGAAACCTGACAAACACTACCTCAGCCAGATGATCAAGGTTAACATCAAAAGTCATAAGTCATGTCAGTTACACATTCTTGATATGATAGGCACTTTACCTCTGTGACCTTCCATCTAAAACCACCATAACCCCAATCTAATGAGAAAAACATCAGACAACCCCAAACTGAGGAACATTCCTCAATGAGCTGTGCTGGTTGGTAATCATATATCAATGTGCTGGGAGAGTGACTGTGTCCTGAAGACAAAGAAACTCCTCACTGGGGACCCTTTCAGACCTCACCCTATGTAATTATTCATTGGCTGTATCCTTTATAATAAAACTGTAATCATAAGTATAGCACTTCCCTAAGTTCTGTGAATCATTCTAGCAAATTACTGAATTGTAGCCAGTTGGTCAGAAACACAGATAGTCTGGGAACCCCAGAGTTTGCAGGTATCTGAAATGAGAAGAGCCTTAGGGACGACTGTGCTCTCAGCCTCTGAAGTCTGCACCAACTCATTGTGGTTAGCTTCAGGATTGCACTGCAAGTATGAACTTTAGTTAATAATAGTGTATCAATATTGGCTCATCAATTGTGACAAATATAGTATTGCAAGATGTTAATAATAGGAGAAACTGGGTGTAAAGCATATGGGAACTCTGTACTATCTTTGCAACTTCTCTGCAAACCTAAAACCATTCTAAAATTAAAAGCTTACTTTAAAAAATACATCTTCATCTGAATTCTAAGCTACCAAATCACCATCAAATATAACTGATCTTCGGTACTAAGTTGTTACTTAAGTGGTCATAACTTTTCATATTATACCACAATATCCAAGGAATTATCATAAACTAAATGATACTAATAAAAATAACTAAAAGTTAATTATAAGAGCATATTACTTTAATCACCTCTGATTAGCTAACCTCAAAAATTAGTTATGTGTATTAGCCTCACTTTGAATTTTAATCTACCTACTTACCTACCTACCTACAAGTAAGGATTTCTTTCTTGTTCTCCCGCAAAGGATAGTATTATGAATATTACCTGGGTACATGCTGACATTAGACCATTACCACAGTAGTTCAGCCATAAGTTAACACACACCCATATATCTTAGGCATGTGAAAAACTCCAAACCCCCCTTACACTAAACTCCCATGAGATCCCTCAAGATCTGGTTGTTGACTGAACAGTTCCATCCTTCTCTTTCTAAAATAAAAAAAGCTCATGTCACCTTTGCAGTAGTGTCCCTCTGCCTAGAATGTTCTTCCTCCAGATCTTAATACAGCTGGCTCCTTCTTGTTATTCAGGGCTCAGTAAAATGTCATTTTATTCAAGAGGCCTTTCCTGTCCATCCAATCTAAAGAAGCACTCCTAACACTCATTATTTCTCCCTGTTTATATTTTTATCACATTACTAATCATTATCTGATTATTTCTAGTTTAATCTGCTTTTTATTCTCTCTTCCTATCCACTGGAAAGCAAATTTCATAAGCACAGGGACCCTGCCTGCCTTGATCACTGTTCTAATGTCAGGCCCTAGAACAATACCTGTCACAGAGTAAGTGCTCAGTGAATGGTTTTTGGTTGAATGAACGGATAAAATGAAACTAGATTTAAAGAAAATTATTCAATAAGACTAAAATATAAGCTATTAAGAGAAAAATAAATAAACTTACTGAGACCTAGTTATGCTGCTCCAGTTCTTTGGGTACATATCTCATTAAGGTTTTACAAAACTCTGTAAAGTACACATTATTATCCCTACTTACTATTTTCAGATGAGAAATAGAGGCTTTAGGTTTAAAGGTTTAATAAGGAGTTCAATGGCATCTGACTGACTCTAAGCCTATGCCTTTTTCCACTCCTTCTTTGACGTATAAACCCATTGTTCATTTTATGTCTCTCTTTAAATGATCGCATGAAAACCAGGATGCCTAGTGCAGTGACTGTCACTGTGGCCTTAGCCTTATAAAACTAGTGAGAGACCAGAAGATAGAGTAGTGCTAATCGAGTTTGGCACAATGAATGAAAATACTGGGAGCCAGTGAGAATGTTTACAAGTCAAAAGACCTTCTGGATCTCTCTTTAAACTAAAGGATGACTTAAAGAAACCCCCTCAGAATCCTCCTCCCATGAACACTGTACAAATACAACCTGAAAATAACTCTTAACAGATCAGCTTAAATCTGACTAACATAATCCTCAACAATTTCCTTCCCAGGTCAAACACACATACTTTGAGACTAACATGAATGAGAAAATATGAAAATTGTTCTACACATAAATCTAAATGCCAACCCTTAAATGACCCATATATTGCTGGTTTTCCCATGGTAATCTCTGCCATCCCTCTGCGACTTCTCTGCAGCCTGACTCTGTCACTCTGTTCTGCCTCCAAAAAGAAGACACAATTGCACAGAGCATTCCCAAGTAATGTAACCTCAGCAAGTCAAGTTTTCATGACAGTAATACATCCCATCCTCAGAGTATCTCCACTGTATCACAGGCTCTCCCTCCTGTCCCTCTGCTTTCCGAAATCAGTGTTCCCAAATATGACCCTCTCTACTAGTAGAGCCCCCACAAAAAAAAGGTGTTCATCTCCCTGAATTTGCTCCTTCACTGCCAGGCCAGTTTGCCTTCCCCAACTTATTTTGTCTTGTTATATATTTACATACAACATATTTGCAAAAACTGCACTGCATTTTTACCCTGATAAAATACTTTTATACATTACAGTTAAAGAAGCATGCTTAATTTCTAAGGTGCTATGGAGGAACAAGAATATTAGTAAACATTTAAATGTTAAAAATGATCATCTGAACTCACAAACAAAATTAATGTCAAATAAATAAACAAGTCATTTATCAGTATAATATCATCAAAATTAGTTAATAACAGCTCATGTAACTAAGAAAGATGTCAAAGCCCTACCTCACAGCCCTCTGTATCTGTGTGTTCTGCATCCTTTGACACAACAAACCATGGATCAAAAATATTTGGGGAAAAAAAATGGATGGTTTTATGTACCAAACTTTGTAAAAACTGTTTTTCTTGTCATTATTCACTAAAGAATACAGTATAACAACTATTACATACAACTTACACTGTATTAGGTATTATAAGCAATCTAGAGATGATTTAAAGTATACAAGAGAATATGTGTAGGTTATATGCAAGTACTATGCCATTTTATATTAGGAAATTGAGCATCCATGTATTTTGGTATCCACAGTGGGGAAGGGTGTCCCAGAAGCAATCTCCTGCAGATACCAAGGGAAGACTATACACACATGATCATGTGAGATTCATACTAGTAGAACAAAGATGGTTCGGTATCAGAAGATCTACCAATGTAATTTATCCCATTAGAAGGTCCAAGGAGGAAAAAACTATGATCATAGTATAAATTTGAAAACATATTTGATAAACTTCAAT
This sequence comes from Macaca nemestrina, assembly GCF_043159975.1. Lineage (NCBI taxonomy): Eukaryota > Metazoa > Chordata > Mammalia > Primates > Cercopithecidae > Macaca > Macaca nemestrina. The sequence goes on along the minus strand of NC_092126.1, from coordinate 63,548,223 downwards.
ATAAACTACAAATTTTGAAAAATTCTTAATAAAACAAAAAAGTGTATGTAGTTCCTTAACATAATTAACATATGTATAATTATATACATATCATGGGTCCAAAACCCACGTCATGATTAAAGATGAAATTCTAGAAACAGAACCACTAAGCTTGGGAACAAAATAAAGATGCACATTTATCACCACTATTATTTTACATTATTCAAAAAGCATAAGTCAATAAAATTAGAAGAAAGAAGAGAGATACAAATAGAAAAGGGAGAGGCAAAATTATCAGCATTTACAATATAATTAGATAACAAGAAAATCTATAAGGATCATTGGAAGAACAATTATAAACCATAAGAGAATTCTGTATAGTGACTTTCTTGTATGTAAAAACAACCAATTAGAAAACATTATGCCATAAAAGATCCATTTCTAAGACCATAACTAAAATAAAAAAGTCTCAATAATAAGTCTAGTAACAAACGTAAAATATTTATATGAAGAACTTTAACAATTTAATAAATCCATAATAGAAATCTTTAATAAATTAAAGAAGTATCCTATTCCTGGGTATTGTAAAATTATCAATTTATCTAAATTAAATGATAAAGGTAATGTAATCTCAATAATACCAACAGAATCTTGCTGCTGTTATTGTTTACAACCAGATAAGTTGATTCTAAATGTCACTTACAAAAATAAAGTATATTAAAATAGCCCAGAACATTCTAAATATTAAAATATTACAAAGTTATAGTAATTAAAACAGGTTGTTTACACTGGCTTCATGAAAAGTAATAAAATAGAAAAAAGTCCAGAAATAGACCCTATATGTAAAAATTTAGTACACATAAAACTGCATTTCAAAAAAGCAGAGAAAAGATGGACTATTCTAGCAAGCTGGAAAAATAAAACTAAATTGCTATATAACTCACTTCTCATTTCTAATTGATCAAAGATAAAAATAATGAATTCATTAAAATACCAGACAAAAACAATAGATAAACGTTATCACTTCTAAATGTGAAAGTTATTTCTAAGTAAAATTCAAAATCCCAAAATAATAAAATAACTAAATGTGATGATGTAAGATTTGTTTTAATCTACAAAAAAATTCCATAAATCAAAATACAAATAACAAACTACAAAATATATTGGTAGCACATATAATAAAGGGCAAATGTTCTTTCTATAGAAAGAACTCTTACATTTCATCAGAAAAAGAACAATGCAGTAGGAAAATGGGCAAAAGACATAAACCAAAAGTTCACAAAATGAAAATACCAACAAGTGGTTTTACCAAAGGAATAAAATACCTAGAAATACATCTAACCATGGAGATGAAAGATCTCTACAACGAGAATTACAAAACACTGATGAAAGAAATCAGAGATGACACAAGCAAATGGAAAAACATTCCATGCTCATGGATAGAAAGAACCAATATCATTAAAATGGCGATGCTGCCCAAAGCAATTTACAGATTCAATGCTATTCCCATTAAACTACCAACATTGTTTTTCACAGACATAGAAAAAACTATTTTGAAATTGTATGGAACCAAAATGAAGAGCCCACAATAGCCAAAGCAATCCTCAGCAAAAAGAACAAAACCAGAGGCATCACACTACTGGACTTCAAACTATTCTATAAGGCTACAGTAACCAAAACAGCATGGTACTGGTTCAAAAACAGACAGACCAGCGGAACAGAATAGAGAACCCAGAAATAAAGTCACACCCCTACAACCATCTGATCTTTTACAACATCAACAATCACAAGCAATGAGTAAAGGACTCCCTGTTCAATAAATAGTGCTGAGATAACTGCCTAGCTCTATGCAGAAGATTGAAACTGGAGTTCTTCCTTTCACCATATACAAAAATCAACTCAAGATAGATTAAGGACTTAAATGTAAAACCTAAAACTATAAAAACCCTTGAAGAAAACCTAGGAAATACCATTCTGGACATAGGTCCTGGCAAAGATTTCATGATAAAGACTCCAAAAGCAATTGCAACAAAACAAAAATTGACAAATGGGACCTAATTAAACTAAAGAGCTTCTGCACAGCAAAAGAAACTATCAACAGAGTAAACAGACAACCTATGGGATGGGAGAAAATATTTGCAAACTACACATCCAACAAAGGTCTGATATCCAGAATCTATGAGGAACTTAAATGAATTAGGCAAAAAACAACCCCATTAAAAAAATGGGCAAAGAACACGAATAGACACTTCAAAAAAACACATACATGTAGCCAAAAACATACAAAAAGTGCTCAATATCACTATTCATTAAAGAAATACAAATCAAAACCACAATGAGATACCATCTCACACCAGTCAGAATGGTGATTATTAAAAAGTCAAAAATTAACAGATGCTGGTGAGGCTGTAAAGAAAAGAGAACTCTTATATACTGCTGGTGGAAATGTAAATTAGTTCAGCCACTGTGGAAAGTAGTTTGGAGATTTCTCAAAGAGCTTAACATAGTACTCCCATTCAACCCAGTAATCCCATTACTTGGTATATACCCAAAGGAATATAAATTGTTCTACCATAAAAACACATGCATGTGTGTGTCGACTGCAGCACTATTCACAATAGCAAAGACATGGAATCAACTTAGATGCCCCTCAATGGTGGACAGGATAAAGAAAATGCGGTACCTATAAACCATGGACTGATATACAGTCATTAAAAAAAAAAACACACACAACAAAATCATGTCCTTTGCAGCAACATGAATCCAGCTAGAGGCCATTATCCTAACCAAATTAACAGAGAAACAGAAAACCAAATACTGCATGTTCTTACTTATAAGTGGGAGCTAAACATTGAGTACACATGGACTCTAAGAAGGTAACAATAAACACCAGGGTCTACTTGAGGATGGAGGGTAGGAGGAGGGTGAGGATTTCAACAACTACCTATTAGGTACTATGCTCATTACCTGGGTGATAGAATAATCTGTACACCAAACCCCTATGACGTGCAATTTACCCATGTAACAAACCTATACAGGTACCCCCTGAACCTAAAAGTTGGAAGGAAAAATGGCTTTTAATCCATAAGAAGATGTTCAACTTTACTCATAATTAAAAAACAAAATTAGGCCAGGCGCAGTGGCTCATGCCTGTAATCCCAGCACTTTGGGAGGCAGAGGCAGGTGGACAACCTGAGGTCAGGAGTTCAAGACCAGCCTGGCCAACATGGTAAAACCCTGTCTCTACTAAAAATACAAAAAGTAACTGGACATCATAGCTCACACCTGTAATCCCAGCTACTTGGGAGGCTGAGGCACAAGAATCGCTTGAACTCGAGAGGCAGAGGTTGCAGTGAGCCAATATCGTGTAACTGCACTCCAGCCTGGGCAACAGAGTGAGATTCTGTCTTTAAAATAATAATAATAATAATAATAATAAATATATATATACACACATAGAGAGAGAGAGAGTGACAGAGTAAAATGATATTCCATCTTTATCCAACTCGCAAAAATCAAAAAGTTTGAAGATACAGTGCTCTGGAGTGAAAGTGGGATTTAAGAACTCTCACATAGCACTAATAGAAGTATAAATTGGTTAACTGCCTTTAGATTTTTGCCAAACTCCATTTGGCAATATCTATCAAATGGAGTTTGGCAATATCTATTAAAATTAGAACTATACTTGCTCTTTCACCCAGCAATTTTACTTCTAAAAATATATACATGTGGGAAAGACATATGTAAAAAAAAAAAAAAAAAAAAAAAAAAAAAGATCAGTGCACCACTGTCTTGTAAGAACAAAATGAAGGGAACAAACAAAAACGAAGGGAAAACTTACATGTACATCAGCAAGGGATGGTTACATAATGAATGGTTCACTCATACAATGGAATACTGAGCAACCAGTAAAAGGAACGCAGATGTGTCTAAGTTCATCTCTTAAATACATTAAGTGAAAAAGTCCACAGTGCAGAAGAGTTTAATAACATGCTTTTATTTATATGAAAAGGAAGCTAGAATCACACAGATATATTTGCACATGCTTAAAATATTGCTCAAAAGATGCAACAGAAAATGGATAATGACAGTTACTTCTGGGGAGGTGTTTTAGAGATCCAGAGTAGAAGATAATTTAAGTTTTTAATTGAGTATTTTTTATGCTGTTTGAAATGTTTAGTTTGAGCATTTTAAGTTATAAAAAGTAATACATCCTTCATTTTGCTTTCAGATTTATGGCACTAAAGATCAATTTTTCTTTTTCAATAATAAACTATTTTCTTTTTAACACAATAAAATAATTTATTATTTCTTATACAACACTTAAAAATGTATAGAAAACTCAAAATGTTCTAAGAGATGAACTTTAAAATTCTTTTCTATAAAAATGTGGATACTTAGACTGTGAAGCACAATTCTAACAGTCTAACCACAGGTGTTTAACACCTAGCACAGTGGCTAGCAGGGTAAGCAAACACTGTATAAATCCTTGTTGAAGGAGATAAAGAAAAAAATGGACTGGATAAAACTAAACATACTTCCCAACGCTAGTCTTCAAATATGAGCAACAATTTACTGGGTGTGCCAAAGGTTTAGAAACTTTCCAGCCACCCTCAGAACAACTACAGAGGCAGACAGACTGGTCAGAGTAGTTTCCTGACATACTCTTTCCCAAACAATCACCACTTTTGTCTTTCCAATCCTAGCTTGTTGATCAGTACACTTTTTCTTCAACCTCCCCTCCTTCAACCTTCCCTTAAGTAAGGTTTATCTGGGACAGATAAAACTACTTTCCTTTCAACTAACCAACTGACCATTGATTTATACAAAATTCAGTGCTTATGGAGCATAACAAGGAATGTTGAGATAAATTAATGTTTGACAGAGTGATTACATAGGAAATGGGTTCGTCTTTGAGTGAGAGAGCATGCAGGGAGAGAAAAACAAAACCATTTTTTAAAAAGACATTTAATAAGTATTAAGTCCAGCCTTTTGTAGATTGTTGAACTCACAAGGTAAACTTTCAAGCCTATAAATTTTTCCCTGTTTTACTGCAAAAACAGAGTATGGGTAACCTGACCTCATTTTACACTGTGTGGCTTTTTTTCTTTCCATTTTCTCTTTCAACAGTGAGTGCTATCTAATATCCATTAAAGCTCTAGTTTTCTGCAAGATACTCTTATTCCTGATTAACTATTCATATGGTAGAAGATGATTTGCTTGTCTCTTTACAACTTTTCCAGTCCACTATCAATATCAAGTCACATTCCAAAAACCACATAACTCTAGTAAATGATACTATATGTGAATGAAACAGTATGGTAGATTAGAACAGTATTAAACTATTTTAAAAATGCAGTGAAAATATATACACATATAGGTATCTGTATATATCTGTGAATACAGATAGGTATGCTTTTTTTAAAAGCAAGTATAGCATTATGAAGTACATTAAAATTATTAAATAGATACAAGTTAACCTAGAAGAATGAAAACATCATAGAACTTTCAAAGATGTTAAAACCATTATTAGGTTCAGCCAATAGTGAAATCCAACATGTTTAAGTAACAATTCACATACATTATATTCTTTTTAGATACTTGTAACCTAAAATGAATATAGGATTCTCTTCAAAATCACTTTTTTGGTATCTTCAAAAATCTTACTACTAGAGTCATCTCTTCTAACTATCAGATATTTCTTTAGTTCAATACCTGATTCCTTAGAATATAGTTCTAAGTCAGGCATCCCTACATAATTACAAGGAGCCTTTGGGAAACTCAGGACACAATGCAGAAAGCTGAGATTCAATAGAGAAATAGAGAGGCATTTAACACCCAGACGGGGAACATGGTAACTACTTACTTTTGCTAGTGAATCAAGTCAACCTAGAATTTTTTTTCTTTAAACCACAGAATTTTGATACCTCCAATATTTAATTTCTATCGATAGGACATGATAAATGTCATTCTTTTCCTGAGAATCATTTTTTTTAATGTGCTAGTATAATTGCAGGAGGCAGCATCATCATGATGAAACAACGTTGCCTGAAAAGATGCAGATGTGACTTTGGAAGCCACTGGGTCCTGAAGCCTTTCTATAAAAGCCACTCAAAGGAGGAAGTCTTTTTAAGGATTGTGGCCTTCTTTGATAATAAACAGATCCAGGTCTTGAAGCATGGACATTTCTATAGTCGCTCAGAAGTTCCACTGGTCCATGAAAAGGGTGAAGTAATTTTTAAGAAAGATCACTGGGAGTTTTTCTTAGCAATCACCACTTTGAAAGGCAAAAATTTTAAAGCTTTTCATCAACTTCAAACAGTCTTAAAATAAAGAATAACACAATTCAATAAACAAGCATTTCTAAAGTATTTAAAAACTGAGTAAAGAATTAAGTAGGTTATAGAGTTAGGCATTTTTTAAAAATCTGAAACATAAACCCTATAAAGTTAAAGGATGACAAATAACTCTTTTTTTTTTTTTTACTTGACAACATTTCTAAGCTCTATGCATTCAAAAAAATTTTTCAGCTAGCATATATCACTTTGCAATAATAAAAACAAAGATTCAAAATAGTTTTAAATTATAAATGAGGTTTTTTAAGAAAGTCAATCATGTTAGTTTAGGAACAACCAATTCCAGTCCTTCAGAAATAAGTTAAGTATGAACACATTTTATGCATTTTTTTTCAAAAAACTAATTAGTGTAAGAAACAAATAAATCTAAACCTTTCCACATAGCCCAGAAGAATTTACTTCTCTATTCATTAAACATTTAAAGCACAGGCCAACTTTGTCACATAGTCAGAAATCTGCACAATGCTCAGTTTTCTGTTGTTCATAAGCACTGAAACTTTCATAAGTGACTGTGAGTAACACACTGTCATTTTATGTCCTATAACAATTTTAGTCAACATGGTATTGGTGGTAGTGCTGAAAACTGCAACTCCCCATCAACCTCAGAACAGAAGGTGAACATGACAAACCTATACACAAAAGGTCAAACAACTGTCATGACACTCAGCGGAAGACAGGTTTCTATGTAATAGAGACAATCATGACAACATTTATTTGGCAAAACAAGACAAACAGAATAGGGAGAGTGACTGCTAACAGACACAGGGTTTCTTCTTGGAGTGAAGAGAATGCTCTAGAAGTAGACAGTGGTGACGGCCATACAGCCTTATGACTATATTAAAAACCAGCGAGTCGTACACTTTCAAGGGGTGAATTTTATGTATGTAAATTATATCTCAATTTTTTAAAAAAACCAAGTAAATAAATCTTAAGGAACAAAACACTGGCCAAAAGTGAGTAATGACATTCTTAAATACATATACAATATTTTAGCAGAGCCATTGCTGGGCACAGGAAGTTAAACAAGACACATAGGTACAGCTCATGTCCAGGGAGTTTCAGAATGAACGTGTTCTGCACTTTGGTTTCAAAAAGAAGATATATAAAGGGCCTAAGCTCAACCCCCATATTTTTAGGCTTCCTCTGAGAAGTTGCCTTCTGAAAAAACACCACTGGTTTTCTAAATATGTGCAGACAAAAGCAGGGTAAACACACTGTAGTCCATTACTTCTAGAAGTTGCGGGTCCTTCAGCCTAATCATCTCATCCTATTGTGGGAAATGAGTGCACCCAGCATTGTGCAGCCTTCCTCCACCACAGGATTTCTTTCATGTGCCCTGAGCTCTTTTGAATGTGAAATGCTTTTAGAGGGGACATTTAAGAGGTCTGTGCAGCTGGGCCATTTTCCTTTTCTTTTAATACAGTGGACAACTTTTTGGTTTCCATGGACTTCTATAGTATATACAAATAAAAGCAAAGAACACCTCACCTATTTGGAGAGGAAGATCTACAAGATCACTCAGTCTATCCATGTCTAAATGTAACAATCTGCAGGACTGAAATCCCTTTCCAGGAGACATGCTTTTAAAGCCAAAGAAAATAAAAGCATATAATAAGGTCATCCCTAAGCTACATCTGTCACCCATAGCTATTAAGAGTTTACAAAAAGCCATGAGTGGCTCTATCACAAAAAGAAAAACCATTCTTTTCCTAAAAAAGAAGGGATACTGACCACAGTAGAACATGAGTGGCCTTCTGGGGTACTACTGGTAATGTTCCATTGGTGAAAATTCATTAAGTTAGAGAATACCAATGTATACCTGTAAATATGTGTACTTCCATAGAAAGTAAAAAATAAATAAAAGGGAAACAGAGTTGCTAAATGAAGAGTAAAGACTTCATTAGTTTCTTCACTAAAATAAAACATCAAGTTAAAGAGAACAATGATGATGACAGCTAACTCTTAAAGCACCGCAATGCCAGGCACTATACTAAACCTTTTACATACATTTTATCTTAAAACAAAATAATATATCCTTATATTTCAAAACAGAACTGAACAATGTGTTTCCTAAAAATATGTCTGTCTACTAGCCAACATCTGCCTGACAGGAACTGGTACAACCTGATGGTCAGTCCCACCATAAACTATTGAGTCTAAATCTCCTATGCTATCCAGTAGGAAAGAAAGGCACATTCTTCCACCTTGACACACCCACATCCTGCGGATGAATAGAGTTCAAAAGGAATCAAACTCCATGCTATTCTTTACTTCTGCTCCACTTTCTCATCAACAAGGGTACTGTCATGAAAGCTGAACTAGAGTAATAGCTATTTCCCTTCCTCACCACTCCATGCACTCAAGCAGCTGTTTAGTAGCCTTTTATAATTCCACAGAAGTCTGGCTGGGCCTGTAATTCCTTAAGCACATTTCTGAATAAGGATCCAATGGAGTCTTTGCCAGGTGCAAGTAGGAAGTTAAAGAATGACCACTTTCCTTTTTGCATTCTAAAGACTTCTTAAGACCGGTTCCCACTAATTTTTCAGGGGCTGATGAAATTTTGTTATAATGGCATTATATTATAACAAACTATCTGCTACTAAAATGTAAATACCTATAGATCATTTATCAAGCACTTTCTATTTGCTAGATGCTGAGGGGCTCCTTACATCCTTTGTCTCAAATTAATCCTAAAAATAGCTTTAGCCAGGCATGGTGGCATGTGCTTGTAGTCCCAGCTACTCAGGAGGCTGAGGTGGAAGGATCACTTGCCCAGGAGTTTGAGGCTGCAGTGGGCAGTGATCATGCCTCTGTACCACAGCCTGGGCAATGCAGGAATGAGACCCAGTATCAAAAAAAAAAAAAACAAAAAACTAACATTTATGAGTGCCTACTATGTGCCAAGCACCACTTTAAGTACTTTACACGTATGAATTCATTTAATGTCTTAACAGTTCTAGGAGGTATATACTAAAAATATCATTCTCATTTTTTCAGATGAAGAAACTCAGGCCTAGAAAACTTGAAAAATTTACCAAAGGGCATGTAACTAAAAGGTAACAGAGGCCGGGCGCAGTGGATCACGCCTGTAATCCCAGCACTTTGGGAGGCCCAGGCGGGCGGATCACCTGAGGTCAGGAGTTCGAGACCAACCTGGTCAACATGGTGAAACTCCGTCTCTACTAAAAAAAAAAAATACAAAAATTATCAGGGCATAATGACGGGTACCTGTAATCGCAGCTACTAGGGAGGCAGAGGCAGGAGAATCGCTTGAACCCGGGAGGCGGAGGTTGCAGTGAGTCGAGATCGCGCCACTGCACTCAAGCCTGGGCAACAGAACAAGACCCTGTCTCAAAAAAAAAAAAAAAAGTAGCAGAGTGAAGGTTAGAAGCCAGGCAATTAGGTGTGGGAGTCCACATCATTAACCACTGCACTCCACTGCCCCTCACCACTCAGTGAAGCAGATATTATCCCCCTAGCAAAGAAGAAGACACTAAGTTCAGAGTGTAGAAGTCACTTGCTCAAATTCAGACAGCTAGTAACGGATGGGCCTTGATTCAAATCCAGATATACAGGATTTCAATGCCCATACTATTTCTATCCCCTTCTCTGCCTTCTGGAGTCAGTGATAAAGCAGAACTGACACGTAGCTTCTCCACAGTAAACTGAGAATTGAAAGGAAGCCATTTAAGTCACATTCTCCCAACACCACCTCTTTCTCTCTGTGCTTCAAGATCTTTGTCTAATGACATTTGCTTTTTTCAGCGTTTACATAGGGTTTTTTTTTTTTTTTACAGCAGAAAGCAGCAAAAAAAAAAAAAAAAAAGAATATGTAATAACAGGAATACATTAACTATCAATGACTATAACACAAAATAAAACCAGGGAAAACAAAGCATTTTTAGACTGTTTACTGTAGGTTTTCTACAGTAAACTGAGTCCTCTTATTATGGATTATGCATAAAAAGGTAAAAAAAAGAAATAGTTTTTCATACCATATTCTTTACCAACCACAGTTTTCACCAAGCACTTAGAATGAGTTTGAGAGAGCTTCTGGGCTCAAAGTCTTTAAAATTCTCAAGATAGGTTTTCTGCGAAATACTGCTTTTCCTGGGTTGCATAGGGCTGTCCTGTGTACTGTAGGATATTTAGTAGCATTTCTGGCCTCTACACATTGGACACCAGTAGGACAACTTTCCCCCATGCTCTCCACAGCTGTGACAACCCATATGTCTTGAAACATTATCAAAAATCCCCTTGTGAGGGCAAATGAACCCATGTTGAGAACCACTGGGACAGGTCTCCAGTTCTAACAATTCAAGTTATTCTATCTTAATCTCATCTGTACTTGTTGCTTCATGAACATTCCTATTTGTTTTGCATATTCAGACAGGGACCACATTTGTATTTTTATCTCTTCCACAGCCGCAAGTAATTCAGTGTGTTTAGATTGGCTCAACATAATGTCAAGTACCCAGATGCTGCTTAAAAAAAACAATGAGGACTTTGAACAAAGGGTACACAGGAGTTCCTTGTACTAGTCTTGCAACTTTCTTGTAAGTTTGAAATTATATCAATATAAAAAGTTACAAAAATATATTAGAAATATACGAGAAAGTATTAGCAAATAATCTATCTTATAAGAGATTAATATCCAGACTACATAAAGAACTACCACTCAACAGTGAAAAAAAATTATTTTAAAATGGGCAAAAAACTTAAATAATATTTCTCCAAAGATGACATACAGAAAGCCAATAAGCATATAAAATGATGGTTAACAAGCAGATAAAAATGTTCAGCTGCACAAATCATTAGAGAAAATGCAAATGAAAACCACAATGAGCTATCACAGCCATTAAAAAATGGCTGCTCTCAGAAAATTATAAAATATCAAGTATTGCCAAGGATGTTGAGAAACTGGAACCTTTGTGCACTGTTGGCAGGAGTGTAAAATGGTACAACTACTATGGAAAACAGCATGGCAGTTTCTCAAAATTAAAAATAGAACTACCACATGATCCAGCAATCCTACTTCTAGTTATAAATATATATATCCAAAAGAATTGAAAGTAGTATCTCAAATACATATTTGCACACCCACTTTCCTAGTACTATTCACAATAGCCAAGAAGTATAAGCAACTCAAATATCAATCAATGAATGAATGGATAAACAAAATGTGATATATACACACAATGGAATATTATTTGGCCTTAAAAACGAAAGAAATCCTGTCACATGTTACAAGATAGATGAATCTTTAGGATATTATACCAAGTGAAATAATCCAGTCACAAAAAAGACAGATACTGAATGATTCCACTTATATGCAGTGGTAGTCAAATTCACAAAATCAGAAAGTAGAATAATGATTATCAGGGGGCTACAGGTAGGAAGAAATGGGGAGTTGTTTAACAGGTAGAGAGTTGCAGTTCTCCAAGATAAAAAACTTCTAGATAGCTATTGCATAACAATGTGAACATATATAACACTACTGAACTGCACACTTAAAAATGGTTATAGTGATAAATTTTGTTACATGATTTTTACCACAATTAAAAAAGAGCACATATCAAAAAATATGTATTTAATTTTTTTACCTAGATAAGGTCTTGCTCTATCACCCAGGCTGGAGTGCAGTGGTGTCATCATGGCTCACTGCAACATCGAACTCCTGGGCTCAAGCAACCTCAGCATCATCCTCACAAGTAGCTGGGACTACAGGTGTGCACCACCATGCCTATATTTAATTTTTTGTAGGGATGAGGTCTCACTCTGATGCTCAGGCTGGTCTTGAACTCCTGGCTTCAAGCAATCTTCCCACTTTGGTCTTCCAAAGTGCTACGGTTACAGGCATGAGCCACCATGCCCAGCAGAAATTATTTAGCTTAAACTTTCATACTAGAAAAAATGGAAAGGTTAACAAAGACCCTTCATAGTATTAATCTTCTCTGATTCCATGATGAGATTAATCTGACAAACATTTATAGGGTATCCACTCTATAAAAGCCACCAAGGGCTGGGCATGGTGGCTCACGCCTGTAATATCAGCACTTTGGGAGGCAAAGGTGGGTGGATCATGAGGTCAGAAGTTCAAGACCAGCCTGACCGACATGGTGAAACCCTGTCTCTACTAAAAATACAAAAATTATCTGAGCATGGTGGCGTGCGTCTGTAGTCCCAGTTACTCAGGAGGCTGACGCAGGAGAATCGTTTGAACACAGAGGTAGAGGTTGCAGTGAGCCGAGATCATGCCACTGCACTATAGCCTGGGTGACAGAGTGAGACTCCATCTCAGAAAAAAAAAAAAAAAAAGCCACCAAGGTAGTACAGTATCTCTGAAAGTGGACATACAGTAAGTAAACCATAAAATCATAGGCATGATAAAAGTCTAAATATTCACAGCCATAACTCCTCCTCAATTTAAGGAAGGCAAAAATGTTTTTCAGTTTAGATTCAACACTGTCAAGGGAAGTTTAACCTAATCCTTAAGGGAACATCATATTTTCATCCTATGAGACCATCTTTCTCTAGTATGGTGATTAGTAATAACTGCATGAGTAAACACACATACACACACACACACACACACACAAAGCAACTTCTGTTTCCCATGGTTGGAAGAGCTAAGAGGTAGCTGCTAGTGTTAGGTGTTAAGAACTGAGTTACTCTCATTTTCAATATGATTCATAAAGCTCCCCAAAGTAGAAAATGTGCATTTTGTACATGAGAATTCTACTATTTCCTCATAATCAACATTTTCTAAACTGTCATTCCTTTAACTTAATAGTTAATGTAGAAGAAACAAATATATACACATATATAAAGCGAGAGAGAGATGAAATTAGGTAAAATCAGATAAAGGTGATAATTTTTATTTCTTTCTAAGGTATTCCCACACTATTAGTAAGCTCTTTTCTGTTCTGCCATGCAACTTGCCTAATGATGGTCTTCCTTGAGTACAAACCAAGAATGTTTGAGTTCTAAATCTCAAGTCTATAAATCACTGTTTCTGCCCCCTAGGAAGTTGATATGGTTCATTTACACTTCCCCACTTTTTGATATTCACTAAATACTACGTTTAATTTTATTTTGCATGATCCTTTGGGGAAGAGAAACTATAGACTGAACTTTTGAGGATGTGTTCTTGCACTTATGTTTGAAAATTGAGGCATGTGTAATGTACTGTAATCTATAACACTCCCAACCAAATAATTGAACCACCTTTTCAATGGCAGGCTGAGTTAAATCTGAGAGTATTGCCTAGCTTCCTCTGAGGAGCCAGCCCCCAATTCTCAAACCTCTTACCTCACACCAGAAATAGAGTTACCTGTCAAAATGATGAAAACCACTTGCCTAGGATGACCTTCAGAATCCTATATGCATATTTAATCTATATTTTTCCTGGTCATTAGTTAAAGGGCTTTTGGATAGACCATACATTGCAGGAGCTATGAGGGGTAATAAGAAAAACAAAGAGAATAAATATGAGTGAACGGTATAAATAAATTATCTCCTCAACTTAATTCCATTCCCATAACCTTGAAATATTTCCCACAGATCATCTACAATGCTAGAAACTGAGTGCTAATGGTGTAACCCCTATATGAATGCCTTAACAAACCAGGCCTATTGGCACACAGCAAAGGAGAGCATGGGACCAGAACAGGATAGCTTTTGGAATCAGACAGACATGGGAAATACTGTAATCTCAGCTCTTCCATTTAGCCGTTGTGTAACCCTGGGCACACAGTAGTCTGAGCTTCAGTTTCCCCAACTGTAAAATGGGGATAACAACCGCTGCCTCAAACGCCATGAGGATTTTGTGAGGTTCCACTACAAGTACCTGGCATGTTATAGACACCCCTTTGATTTCCCACAGATATAAGTGACAGCAAATGCAATCAGACAGCTTGGTATTCCCTTTTCATTTGTTAGACATCATTATTTTTAGAATTATTGCAAGGTATCATTATCACTGGAACACAATAGACATGTGAAACTCAAGAAAGGTGAACCCTGGTTGGAGAGGAAAAGTACATTAAAAACAAACAACACAAAATGTTTGATTGCCTATAACAAACCATAAATTCAAAGGAGAGAGCTGACATGACCAAGCAAGATTTTATGGAAGAGCAGGAAATTGAGGGGAGCCTTGAAATAAGGACAAGACATCCTCTTCCCCATGGCTATGTGTTAACAAAGCGGCAGCGGGCATGTGTATCCATCAGGTATTCAGTGAACAATAGAGACTATTTTTGTTGTAGTGCAGACTTTTGCATAGGCAAACAACAGAAGGTAAGATTGAATAAGATAAAGGAGCCAGGGATACTATTATGAGAATCCAAAATTTCAGAGAAATAAATCATGGTTGCTGGAAATCAGAGGTTTTTTTTTAAAAAAAGAAACAATATATAATCCAGTTGGTTTATTAATAGAAGATTGATCTATCAGAGACATCACTGAGTGGATTGAAGAAGAGAGATGCCAAGTGAGGAGGCCACTGTCACAATCCTAGCGTAAAGTGTTGAAAGCCTGAATTAGCATGGTGGCAGTACCATCTTTATGGCATGTCTCCATAAAGATGGAGACAGGAGTGACAGGCATAGAAATGCTCACAGACTTGCACGAAGAAGGAAGAAGGAAAAGATGACACAGCAGCTTCAGGAGTGGCGGACTGAGAGAATGAAGGCACCACCATGAGAAGAAAAGACAACTCTGGAGAGGAAATTAATCTAGGGACAAAAGAGGCAAATTCGGTTTCAGGCAGGTTGTTATCAATGTGACATCCAGAAAGAAAATGGTAAAGTCAGCATGTAAAGATGTGGGCTATTGATAGGAAGGGGAGTCCTGTGCTCAGAAAGGATGGCTGAATCCATAGAAGTTGCAAAGATTCTGATGCAAAGAAACAAAATGAGACCAACACACTGAGCACAGCCCTCCTTGAAACCCAGGCTCATGAAGTAAGTGAAGCCCTCCTAGAAGTCAAAGAAGGAGCAGAGAAACATAGGTGGTGTCATTAAAACCAAGGAGGTGAGTCTCTGGAAGAGAGGTGGTCAAGAAAGTAAGATCCAACAAAAAATCAAAGATGAGAGCTGAAAACAGGCTCACATATGACAAGTATGAGTCTCCTAGAGATCTCCAAAAACTCAAGTCCGAGAAAGTATCAGATGGAAAAAGGAAATGAGGTAAGTAGGAAGAAAGCAGACACCGTGTAAATAGTCCATGCTTCCCTCGGCACTTTTCTAAGAGAAGTCTCTTTCAGATTTTTAACCTGGAATGTAAGAAAACAAGGCTTTAAGAAATCAGGAGAATCTGAAAATACACACTGACGGCAGTGGCACAGGCCCTAATCTTTCTTTTCTGCCCTCCTTGTTTCCATCTGATTTCCTGGTTACCCCACACAACGTCTCTCCACACTTATTTCTAGGCTGTACTTCTCAGCCTCTTTCCTCGCAGTAAGAGAGACTCAGGCCAATCACCCCTTTCCCTTTTGCCTTTTTTTCTCTCTTTTCACTCATATTATAGGGGCAAGGACAAAAGTCAGATTTTAGAAGATAATCACAATTTGATAACTGTTCCTCTCTATCTCTTCAAAAGAGGGGCATTTTCCAAAATATACATGAAAATATGCTCAACATCATTAGTTATGAGGAAAATGCAAACTAAAACCACATTGAGATACTGCTTCACACCTTCTACGATGGCTAAAATTAAAAAGATTAGTGAGGATGTGGAACATCTGGAAAACCATTTTGGAAAACAGTTGAGCAGTTTCTTAAGAAGTTAACATACACCTACCACATAATCCAGCCATTCTTCTGCTAGGTATTTACCCAAGAGAAATGAAAGCATGTGTCCATACAAAGGCTTGGACATGAAGGTTCATAGCTAAAAACTCAAACTCCTCAAATGTCCAGTAAGTGAATGAACAAACAAATTTTGATATATATCCATACAATGGGATACTATTCAGTAATAAAAATGAATGAAATATTGATAAGTGGAACAACATGGATGAATCTCCAAATAATTGTGCTGAGAAAAAAAAGGCCAGAAAAAAAGACTACATACTGCATATTTCTATTTATATAAAGTTTTATAAAACGCAAACTATAGTGACAGAAAGTAGATTAATGGTTGCCTAGAGATGAAGGAGAAGGGTAGGAGAATGAAAAAAGATAGGAATTACCAAGGAGCATGAAGAAACTTTTGAGGGTGATGGATATGTTCACTATCTTAATTGTAACAATGGTTTCATGGGTATATACAACACTGATCAAATTGCATATATTAAGCATGTACAGTTTATTATATGTATCATACTTCAGTAAAGATATTTTTAAAAGAATAGCCAGATAAATTGGCAAAATTTGAATACGAACTATGTATTAGATGACCTTATCCCTATATCATAAAGCCACCATGGAGGCTAAGGAGTGAGGACCTCTTTTTGGTAAAGGAGGAACACCAGCCAAGCACTCCCATTGTCATCCTATTTTTGAGAGGAAAGTAAAAACTAGCTGTTTTTTTCTCCACAGAATTCCCTTTTAAGAAACGTTTCCCAAGTATGAGCCTGCCTGTACTGTTTCATGTCTAAATCTGTTTGCATTACATAATCCTTTGGGGATAAACAATTTCTGTCTCTGTGTAGCTCCATGAATCAGAGCAGGCCCTGTGGCCCTAGTATGAAGGTATAGAGAGTTTCTCTGACCACTGTCGAGATCCCATTTCTTTACCCCATGACTTCTACAGCAGCAGACACTCAGGTCTCCCTACATGTTAAAAATATGAGCTTCCTTTCCAAAAATTAGTTGCTGCTTTGTGAGTCTCACTCTTAGACAAATCCTGGCCCAGGCATTTATAAAAACAGGTCAGGCCTGAAGGTACCATATCAGATGCTCAGAAGAGTTCCAGAAAAGTAGGGAAAAGGTCAGAATCCCCAACTGGGGATTGGTCTCTCTTCTCAAATCATTAGAGAATAAAATCCTCCAAGGTTTCAAGCCATGGAGAAGAAAAAAAAAAAAAAAAGCAGATATAAACTTTCTCCATGTATTTAGAATATAAATTACCAGGCTGAGTGCCCATCTCTATATTCCCATCTGGTGTCAAAGCTATGGCTGGCACTTAGATTAAAAATAAAGCATTCAATATGGCATTACAATTATCTTCCTAAAACTGACTATCAAAATATAATCAGAATGAATTAATCTTACTCCCAACTCAAAAGTCACATGTTTATTCTGCTTTGTATCTTTAAAACTTTAAGAGGCTAAATTTCCTCCAACTGATCACGCACAGAAATATTTAATATGCTGTTCTTTGAAAAAAAAAAAAAAATCCGGGCTTGGTGGCTCGTGACCATAATCCCCCATACTTTGAGAGGCCAAGGAGGGCAGACTGCTTGAGCTCAGGAGTTCAAGACCAGCCTGGACAACATGGTGAAACCCCATTTCTACAAAATAAATAAATAAATAAATAAATAAATAAGCCAGGTGTAGTTGTGTGTCAGGAGACTGTGATGGGAGGATCACCTGAGTCTGGGAGGCAGAGACTGCAGTGAGCCGAGATCTCGCCACTGCACTCTAGCCTGGGTGACAGAGTGAGACCTGTCTCAAAAAAAAGAAAAGAAGAGTTCCTGAAAGTTGCCTGAAAATCTCAAAGTATTATTTAATTACTTATTCTATTATTTTATAGAAGGTGTAGTGAAATGGTACCATTCACAATTTATACAAATGCAAAATACTCTTCTATATCATTTAAAACACTATAAAATATATTTTACATGCATATACTTTATTCTTCAGAATAAATTTTAACTTTGGGTATTACACATTTATAATCACATATTACTCTATACAGTAAGATGTGCAAAATCGTGTACACTGTTCTTTATGGGCAATTTGAGGGATCTTTCAAGAGAGATTTTGACTAGATAGGACTTTGTCTTTTATACCAACTCAGGACCTAACCTCACTCAGTATGAGACTCCTCTGCAAGCAGCCACTGCTTCTTTACAGGACAGGTAATAGAAAGTAGGGCAAGGATCTTATGCACAGGAAATCCAAGAAAAAATAAGGATGACCTTCACCAAAATCAGCAGAAGTGCCAGGGCAAGATGGCTCCAGAGCTCCCACTTTTCTGAAACCAGAGGGCAGGATTCCTAAGCATATCTCATTAGGTGTTTCAACCTGCAGAATCGTTATTCTGTGCAGTCAGATATTCTGCCTATTGTTTAGACTAATGCTTTCTAGGTCATTTCCTTCAGATGGATCTAATGATGATACTTTTCTCCAAAGAAAAAACTACAGTATCTGTTCTTCCCGTTATGTAATCAATGCATGCTGGTTTTTACCATTACATCTACATAAGTTCTAGTCCACTCTGTGATTATTAATTCTCTATATTATTATACTTTAAATATCCTTTCTTCTTTGGCCCTACTTTCTACTGGTTTTCATCTTTCATTACATCAGTAAAGAAAATTTACCCCATTATCCATAAACTGAAGGCATTTTTACATTCCCTTTATCTCAAATTTTTTAAATAATCTCAAACACAGGAACATGATAACATCCACTATCATCAGTATCAAAAAACATTGTTCTTTGAGTTCTGGTTAATGAAATGAGGGAGAAAACAAAAACAAAAAAGTACATCTAGAAAGTAGGAGACAAAATTATATTATCTGTAGTCAATATGACGGCATATCTTTAAAAAAAGAAAAAAGAAAGAAAAGAAAAGAAAGTAGAGAGAGAATGAATCACCAGAAATGCTACTAAAGCTAAATAGGAAGTTGAGTCAGTAAGCATTTTTATAAATTGACAATAATCACACCAGAAAACATAATGAAAAGATGGCCTCACTGTAATCAGTTTATAGTAGCCGCAGAAGGATGAGTACTTCATCCTCATACACAGAATTTACTCCAAGTGCACTCATTTGGCCTACCGAAAAGTCTTTTACACTCTTCTCTCACTGTAGCCTAGACCACTGTAAGGTTGTCCCCTCCGAAATGGGTACAAAAAGTCCTACCCTCCCAGGAATCCCCTCTTTGGCCTGGAGTAGACTCGAATATTTTAAAACAAAATAATACAATATCTAATAATTAAAGAACAAAAATCCTACTGAATTTGACCAACAAATTCATTGTCTAAAACAGGAGATAGTGAAGTAAAAATGGATAGCCAACAGAAGAACTACTATAATATTTCCACATTCATCAGCAGCACTAACTATAGTGAATACACAGTTATATATTAGAAAAAATAAAAAACCCACCTTGTCATTCTCCAAACACTCAGACCCCTCCTGATCACTAGTTCACACAGCAGAGAAAAAACCTGAGTTAGAAAACTAATGGCAAAAACTGCAATTACTTTTGCACCAACCTAATACCTACTAGTAGTTTTTTAAGACTTGATGGGACCCTAAAATACCAAATCTATGTCTCAGCTCCAAAATAAAACCATCCCTAAGGCAATCCAAAAATAAGAAGGCTTACTCTTTTCTGAAGTCCTCTAAAGTTTATTTTCCCCCACATCAGTGTTATACACTTTACAGCAACATTCTCCAATGAGGTTGCTAACATGCAGAACAAGCAACATTCTCTAAACCCCCTTCCCACCAGTGCGGCTCACCCAACAACCATTTCCACTTCTCCTTCTTCCTAGCTAATACAATTCTAGTTTCGTTCACCTTTCTAAGTTGTCATGTCCTCCAGAGGCTGGGCTCCCCGTCAGATCCAGAATGAATTATGATGGGTCAAGACTAATCACGCTGATCACATTCCCACGACCAAGTCATTGGTTTAGGCATGAACATGTGATACAACTATGGCCTATAAGATATGAAGAGTACTTTCTAGAGAGGTTTCCTGAAGCTTAAAGAAGAACGAGACAGGTATAATTTCCTGCTCATGTCTCTGGATGTAGTTATACAAAGACAACTGCAGCAGTTCAGAGTATCACATCTTGCAACCATGAGGGAAAACTGAAGAGAATTTCTGAGACACTGAACTAGAGCCTTGAAGTCATTGAGCTGCTAGATCAAAAGCCTCTTTTGGGCCTTTTTGTTATGTGAAATAATAACTGTCTCCAGTGCTTAATCTGCTTCTACTTGAGTTTTCTGTTACTTGCAACCAAAAACTTCCCAATAATGTACCATCTAGGTGGCCAGCTAGAACCCACTCCACCTGTAGCATAAGTCTCTGACAACAGAGACTTATGATAGACAAAACTAACCGATCTGTAAGAGGACATTTCCTTATTGCCAGACTAGCTCTTTACAAACAGAAGCCACTACTGATTACCTAGAAACTATTCTGTCTTTGGTAGAAATTACATTGAATTTCCCTTTTTTGGAGATGAGTACTTCTCACATAAATTTAATGTTAATATTTAATTTGAGGGGAAGATAAAAAATTATTAATATCATAGTTTTACCAGTTTTAAAATGGTAACAACTTAATCTTTATCTCTCTCTGATGAAGCCAGACTAGAAGAAATAGTCTTAAACCAGAGGGACCTAGTTCACATATAGAGATGAATTTCTTAAGAGAAAGGATTACAGTGAAAAAAATTCTCCAGGGAAAATGTGGAATCTCCTTGATGAAAGTCTTTAAAAATAGATATTTCATGTAGCTGTGAAGCCTTAGGCACTATATTTGGATTACATGACAATTCAAAAATCCCTGCCAGACCTATCTAGAGAGAAAACTCAGAAAGACAAATTTAGAAAAACATGTAAGTGCTAAAATAAAACAGAAGTAAAAACTTCTTAATCTCAAACTCTGGAACATATCTATCATATAACTACGTAAACCAGCTGTTATAGAAAATGCACTTCATTATCTATGGAGCAAAAAGATAAACACTCTGATCAAAGATCCTACTATGTCTCAATTTCCATAAAATCCTGACAGTGTCATTAAGAGACTTATTTGGCCAGAAAATATCCAGTGACTAATTTAACTGAAAATTAATTCATTTAATTAAAAACGATAAATGAAAGCACTTACTAGATTAAAAAGAAATTGTATACACTTATCAGAATAAAACAGTTTCTGCCCTATTGCAATCTCATAACTAAGAGAATAAATTTTTATGCCATATTTTAGATTAAAAACTTTGCTGTTCAAGAGTAGTGCTGAATATAAACCCTCTTCTTAAAAATACAATTTGAAATATTTAAGATTTACTGCTATAGGGCATTAAATCACCACTCATATTTATAATGACCAAAATTTGCAATATTAATGTTGAAAAGCAAATGCAAATAAGAGTTTACTACTCCAGAGAAGTCACAAGGTTTACTGACATGCAATAGACAACTGGTCTTTGATTTAGAAACTAAGACACACAGGCTGGGTGCAGTGGCTCACACCTGTAATCCCAGCACTTTGGGAGGCCAAGGCGAGTGGATCATCTGAGCTCAGGAGTTCAAGATCAGCCTCGGTAACATGGCAAAACCTCATCTCTACCAAAAATACAAAAAATCAGCCAAGCATGGTGGCACACACCTGTAGTCCCAGCTACTTGGGAGGCTGAGGTGGGAGGATCACTTGAGCCTGGGAGGTGGAGTTTGCAGTGAACCGAGATGGTGCCACTACACTCCAGCCTGGGTGACAGAGTGAGACCCTAGACCAAAAAAAAAAAAAAAAAAAAAAAAAAAGAAAGAAAGAAAAAGAAAAGAGAAGAAAAAGAAACAAACTAAGACACAAAGATCATGATCTGGTTAACTGCTCATACAAGAGCAGGACATGGAGGGCACTAATGGTATGGTAAAAAGTCTGTGAGTCTCAGAAATACAGCCTACTGCTATGGTGCCTTTAGCTTCTGTACAAACTAGAAAAGTTTCCAAGTTATTGTAGACCCACAGATGTCTAGCTTGGGGAGCAGACAGTTCTGCACACATTAGAAAATAATGTCTCTCCACCTAGTATCACTGTACAGTGTACATCTTGCACTATGATATGCAATGGCCCCAAACTTGCCTTCAGGAGCCTCACGCCCAGTGGCAGACAGGAATTCTCTTGTCTTCTAGGAATGGAAGAAAGTAGGTTAAGTCTCAATCTTAACAGACTCAAGTATCAAGCCCCTCCTTAATTCCAGAAAAGTTGGAAGCAGCTAAGGTTCCATTAAATTAGGCCCTATTCTCAAGAAACAGAGAAAGAGAAGGGGAAAAAAAAAACTCCAGAGAAATCAAGTGATCAAGGCTTGTAGCTTCTTTTATTTCAGAAGTAAAATATCATTTTGTATTAGTCCATTCTAACGCTGCTATGAAGAAATACCTGAGACTGGGTAATTTATAAAGAAAAGAGACTTAATGGACTCACAGTTCCACATGACTGGGGAGGCCTCAGGAAACTTACAATCATGGTGGAAATCACCTCTTCACAGAGTGGCAGGAGAGAGAATGAGAAGTGCAAAGAGGGGAAAAGCCTCATATAAAACCATCAGATCTCTTGAGAACACTATCATGAGAAAGCAAGGGGGTCTAATGATCTAATGATCTAATCCCCATATCTAATGATCTAATCCCCCCAACCCCCTCTTCACCTCCTACTAGGTCCCTCCCTCAACACACGAAAATTACAATACAAGGTGAGATTTCGGTGGGGACCCAGACCCAGACCATATCACATGTCTTCACTTTTTAAGCAGTTTTTCATAGCATAGACTTCAACTTTATTGAAAGTATATTAGTTTATCAATATGCATGATTTTTACCTACATAAATATTAATAAAAATGCTCTGTACTTTACAAAGGAGGGCCTAGAATTACAAAACAAAGCTATAAAAGGGATTATCATTACATTAACTATTTTGAAAAGAATGGTTTCTTTTGTTTGTTTAAATTTTGACTTTGAAGATTTCTATTAAAAACAGATTATAACTAGCTATAGCCAAAGCTTGGCTTGACTTACGGTTGGCTAAGAAAATAATGTATTAAGTAGCCTTCTAGAATGAAAACACAGAATTAGCATCCACTCAAACTAAACATACCAACTCAGTATTATAAACAAATGAGAAAATGATATTTGCTGTTTAAAATTAACAATATATGTAATAGGAAGCTGTTTTGATCCTGAAAAAGAAAAAAAAAAGTCAAAGCTTGAATATAAAGAAAAATTATGCAAACACATCCACACTCCTACATATTGATCCTAAAGTCAAGCCTTTGGTACTTTGAAGTAAAATAAAACATAAATCATTTTTGTTTATTGTGACTGGTTATGCTAATACCACTATAATTTCTATGAAAGCCTTTCATGAGCCAACAGGCAAAAATATTGCAGATTTTCTGTAGTGGGATAGAGATTCTGCCAGCAAAGAAGCAGGGTTGATGAGAACAGATGTTTGAATGTGAAGCATCACCTGCTCTGACTTCTGACCCCAGTCTTTTTTAACTACAGGACTTTTCTAGGTAATTACAAGATCAACCTACCAAGGTTAGCAGCGTAGGGTTTTCAAAAACACCACCATCTGTCACAGTCATATGAGAAAACCAAAGTCCCACTAAGCAAATCGAGAAGACTAGGCAGTGTCCACATAACAATGTTATCAGCAGTTCATTGACCAAATTAGGAGCTCTGTAGGGCATCAACCAAAAACTGATGGTACAGGCTTTGGAGGCAGGGAGCTTTTAAGTCTGAATCGCAGTTTCAGACCCTAGTTTCACCACCCACAAGCTGTGAGAGACCATGGGCAAATTACTTAACCTCTCAGTGCCTTAATTTCTACACCTACAAAATGGGGGATAATATAGTACCTACCTCATAAACTCTTATCAGAATTAAAATTAGATAACACATATAAAGTACTTTATAAATACTGCCTGGCATATTATACATACTCAATAAATGTCAGCAATTATTATTACCATCAGTAATGGTGGCTTCTCCTTTACTCCTTTGATCCAGAAATCCCACTTCTGGAAACCCACCCTAGAGAAATAATCCAAACTACAGTAGAAGCACAAAAAGATTTATTACAATGGTATTTACAATGGTAAGAAGTTAGAGAAGCCTAAGTGTATACCAATAAGGAAGCAGTTGAGTAATTTCTCAAATATCTACTTAATAAAATATTGCTCTATCACTAAAAAACATATTCAAAACATAAATGTAAAGAATTAAAACAGGCAGGGCGCGATGGCACATGCCTGTAATCCCAGCACTTTGGGAGGCTGAGGGGGGCGGATTGCCTGAGGTCAGGAGTTCATGACCAGCTTGGCCAACATGGTGAAACCCTGTCTCTATTAAAAAATACAAAAATTAGCTGGGCATGGTGGCGGGTGCCTGCAATCCCAGCTACTTGGGAGGCTGAGACAGGAGAATCACTTGAACCCAGGAGACAGAGGTTACAGTGAGCCTAGATCGCGCCATTGCACTCCAGCCTGGGACAGAACGAGACACCGTCTTAAAAAAAAAAAAAAAAAAAGAGAGAGAGACAGAATTAAAATAAATAAAAAAACAAATCAAATATAAAGCATTATAGGGCAAAATGACAGTATGTTTATAGAATTATACAAAGAAAAACAACAAGATTTAAATCTACATATGTATATTTTTATAATTATGTAAAATTATATTTAAAATGCATACTGTTTTTAAAAAGGTGAAGCTGGGCACAGTGGCACATGCCTATAGTCCCAGCTATTCAGGAGGCTGAGGCAAGAGGATCATGTGAGTCCAGGAGTTTGTGGCTATAGTAAGCTATGATCGTGCTACTGCAATCCAGCCTCAGCAACAAAGCCAGATCCTGTCCACCCACCCGCCAAAAAAGAAACAAACAAACAAACAAAAAGACCAGCAAGCAATACACCAAAAATGTAACAGTAGAAGTGACAGGGTAATAAGATTTGAAGGAATATTTCTTGTTTTCTGGATCTATCATGGAGTCATATTATTTTTATAATTTTAAAATTAGTTTACTTTAAAATATATTTGACTTGCTGTAGATTTATTTTAACATTCATTAAGTAGAATTACTAAAATGGTAACAAAAGTTATGGAAACCCTGACATCAGTCTTACCACCTCAAGAGTTATCCACTCCCATCACATCCTCTCCCTCTCTTTCAACAATGGCCCACACTCCTGGGGTTTCATCTTCACAGCTCTGTCTCAAGCTTCCCAATTGACCCTCTCCCCTCATACTTCTTTCTTGTTAGTTCACATCAATCCTCCATATAGTTTAGAGGAGCAGGATTACTAAAGCATGGACTTTGTGCCATTCCTATACAGTAGCTCTCCAATATATACAGAATATGGCCCAGGCTCCTCGGCACGGCTTCAATAATAGTGCTAACAGTAGTTCCAGCAGCATCTCCCACTCTCCTCACCTGTGTGTATCCCAAACCCCAGGCTATGGCTCTTCAACAGGGGGACCTAGCATACTGGTATATTTTTGTCATTGTAAGTTATGTCACAAGCAATTTGTTATCCATAATGGTTCAAGTACCTTAGTTGTGAATTATTTATTTTTTTAAACTACCTAGAAAAACATCAGTTTTATTCCTATAATCTCTTCCCATTTACCTGTATTAAAAATGAGGATGGAATTTATGCTGAAACATTGCCCGTAACTCTGTGTTTCCCATGGAGGCATGATACAAATAAAATCTTCTGTCACATGAGTCACAGTGGAAAGGGATCCTCCAAACCAGAGCTGCTCACGAAGTAGCATCACTGTAAAGTGCTCTCCACCTGCAAAGGGAGCAAGCAGGCTGCCTTGCTTCAAATTATGGCTGGCAATTAAATTTTAAAAGCCACCTTTTCTCCTCATAAAAAAGCAAGGAAAGGAGGATAGAGGAACTCTAGAGACAACCAGAGACTAGGAGATAAATCTTTTTAGAATCATTCTCCTCCATCAAGATGGAGACAGTATCTCAGCAGGTTAAAGGCCAAGAATTTCATTTTCCACTCCCGGTGCTGATATAAAGTTTCTTTTTCAAATAAATATACTTAACATTAAAAAACAGTTAATTTAAAAATAATGTTAAGTATATCAAAACACAAAGCGTACTTGAATATGGAAAAAAATAATGAATGAGCTTCTAGAATGATTACCGTTGGGGAAAGCCTACTCCTGACAAATAAGACTACCTGCCTTCTTCCAATGGTACCTGCATTTTATTTCCTCTGTACCATTTCCATATTTTTCCCTCAACCTCTAATGTCATCTTCCCCTCCTTCCTCCACCCAATCGCTGTCTACAGAAATGCTAGGACACAACTAAATGTCAGTTCCTCTTCAAAATTATCCAAAATTCTCCAAGCTCCTTCAGTCAGGCCATCGCACACTTGTAGGTGGCAGGCATCTTGTAACTCTGCTATTTTTTAAAAAATGCTCATCTCTCCAAGTAGACAGAATGCTCCCTGAGGGTACAGAATGCAAGTCATTTTTAGACATCACACAGAGCATAACACTGCTTTTCACAGGTGCCAGACTATACAGAAAATGTTGGCTTAATTGAACCGAATTTCTTAACAACCTGTTCAGAAGATGCAGCAAGGTCAGCACTCAGGTTCCTACATTCCCGTACAAAAAGGTCTTCAAGTACAGGCATAGGAAAGAGAGTTTCATTGAAAAAAAAATTTTTTTTACAGAAACTTTAATGTGCCACATTAAACCAAAATAATCAGAATCTTCTCTTAAACCATAAGGCACTTAGCCACACAAAATCCCTAGGCCTCTTGTACATCATAATGTGAAAGTCGAATATTTACTAACAGCAGCTATAATGTCTGAAAAGCAGATCATTCACTGTGCCACTCATTATTTATTTATTCAGATGTGTATCTTATTTCAGAAGAATCTAATGAAACTTACATAAATACATATAATACAAGCTAAAATGACATATCTAAGAGAAGAGAAAAATGGTGATATGGTTTGGCTGTGTCCCCACCCAAATCTCATCTTGAATTCACACGTGCTGTGGGAGGGACTGGGTGAGAGGTAATTTGAAACATGGGGGCAGGTCTTTCCCACACTGTTCTCATGATAGTGAATAAGTCTCACAGATCTGATGATTATATAAGGGGAAGTTTCCCTCCACAAGCCCTCTTCTTCTCCTGTCTGCCACTATGTGAGGCCTTTCACCTTCCACCATGACTCTGAGGCTTTCCCAGCCACGTGGAATCGTAAGTCCATTAAACCTCTTTCTTTTGTAAATTGCCCAGCCTCAGGTATGTCTTTATCAGCAGTGTGAAAACAGGCTAATACAAATGAGATAAAGGAAAATTGAGTGTAGGAAAGATAAGCTTTCCTAGGAGTGAGGTTCACGTACCAGATGAATGTATTCCATAAAAGTCTGCACATTCGCTAGAGGTAGGTCAGAGGTTTGGCTCTTAATACTTGTAGCAGCCAACAAACCCAGGATGGCCCAATCAGTTACACAATTCAGCCTCCTTAAGATAAATAGGTAATAGAGTAATGTTTCTCCCTCAGTCCTCATTAAAATGATACTATATAATATAACAAATGATTTTTCAACAACATTCTTGCAGTTGATTTCTCAGAGCTGAGGAGACTATTCCTCCAAACAACCCTCATAGGCAAATGACAGCAAACAATTCAATAAAAGCAAATGATGGAGAGGAAAGCAGGAGGGCCAGGCAAGGGGTTCAGATACACAGTTTCTTGCAGATCTAAATGTATCAAAACCAGATTTTATTCTATCTAGACTAACCTGAAATCCAGAGGCTTCATGTATCCACTTGTCTCTGAAACTACAAAGAAAATTTGATATGCATGTCCTTTTTTCTGGGGAATATGTCTGTAGTTTCATAACATTCTCAAAGAGCAGCATGACTCAAGAAAAGTTAAGAACCACTGATCCAAAGAATCAGACTATATATATATATATTCTTCAGGCAACCCTCCATAAGCAGTTTATTTTCTGAGCTTCTGAGAAGTGCTGAGCCTCAAGACTGCAGTCCCTGGCAAGCGCCTGAAGTATGGCTTCTCCCTCATGCAAAATGTAGAACTCTAGGCTTTAACCACTGGCCAAGCTGTGTGTCAATTGTCAAGATACATAAGACCTTTAATAAAGTAATGCTCATGAACATATGGAGCACATAACAACTATTCTTCTAGCTAGGCTTCACCCATAAACATTGATAGAGGTGCCAAAGGATTTAGTGATACTTCTTCTAGATAGTATTAAAAAAATAAAAAACAACAACAACAAAACACCTTTTGCCTGTAAATAAAAATTACAAGTAAACATAAAAACAATGATTTTCCTAGATAAAAATCATTTTTATCTTAAAATAATCTTTCTACATCAATTTACATAACGAGCTCCTTTTTACCTTTTTGTTGTTTTGATCTTGTTATATAAGAAAACAATCACCGCCATACCTTTAGACACATACACACACAGTGAACCATCCACACACAGTATCATGGTTAGAATCAAGGGAGGAAGCTGGCCTGTAGGACCACTGAGATAAGGCTCTTTAAAATCTCATCCATCTAGAAGAAGACACAGCCCTACAGAGTCTGGTCCTCAGCATAAAAAGTCCAGAGACATATCTTTGCCAAAGAATCCACAGTTAAATATGCTCAAGAGGAACTACCTCATGGTAACCCAAATCTATAAGAGGCTGAAGTACAAATCAGAATACCAACTTACTAATTAATCATAGAGAATATTCCTTTTGACTGTAAGAAAATTTACACCTGAAGCCACGACACAGTTTTCTCAAATATCTGGATAACTGAAATCCTGAATTAGTAATCAGAAGTCCACTGAAAGTTAGAACCTTGAGATATAGAGAGTTTGGGAGATACCTAATAAATTATCCTTGCACTACATACATCTTCATAGTGATCAAAGCTGTGGCTCGCACGGGAAGAGTCTCTCTCCCTTGAATATTGCTGCCCCAGCACTGCAGACTTCTTGTCTTCTTGGCCTTTCCTCTTCCATATCCTTCTCTCCATTAGGTACTTCTCTAGACAGGGTATAATACAACTGATGAAGACACACCTTACACACATTATTATCCCTATTTTCTAGATAATAAACTCCCAGATAAAGTTGTTTTAGCAACTTGTCCAATGTTGCAACTACTATAAAGCAGAGCACAGATTCAAAGTCAGATCTCAAGTCAAAACCTATGCTTCTAATCTTAAAGTAAACAATATCTTCAAGGTGTTTTTTCCTGGGCCTTCCTACCTCCCAATCTGATTTAAATGTCCCTCCTCTGTGTTACCATAACACTCTAAGTGTACCATGACTATAATTTTTGGTATAGAGGTCTATCTCTCTCATTTGACTGAAACTTTTTGAGGATAGGGGTTATATTTCATTCACCCTTGTATCCCCAGGGCACCATCTATCTAGGTAAATATTCAAGCCAATTTGTCCAGTGGTTTCATATGGAGATCAACAAACTGAAGGCCTTGAACTAGCCACATAGCCTTAGGAAGGTCACAACTTCTCCAGCTATCAGCATCTCAGCTTAAAAGAAAAAAAAAAGGTGGGGGATGAAATTAATATACACAGATGAAATGGATATAGAAGGATATACAAGGTAATGTCTCCTCTGCATCTAAAGAGCACTACAATTATAGATGGGCCCTAGTTTTTGATGGCCTACCTTATTAGTGTGAGTTATTAGAAATAAAATTAAACTCCTCATTTATCTTCTGTACCATTCTAGAGACAGAATATACATAAATAATAGAAAGTTCAGAAAAAGCTTCCTCTTTTGTGACAGGAGCTAACATCATCTATACTAAAATCAAACAGTGGCACCCTCCTCTGGTGAATGTTAAAGGAGCTAAACAACACACAAGAATTCGATGGTAGGATTTTGAATGATTATACATAAAGAAAAAGCAAGAGAGAAACTACCTAATATTATCCATCACCGTTATACTCCCAATAGCAACTAAGTAACTCCTGTTGTAGCACTCCCCTTATTTTGCCCTAAAACAAAGCCAAAATGAACTAACTGGCTACATACGGTAAGAGATTGTGAACAGAACAAGTATTCTATTTAAGAGTACTGATAATATCAATTATTTTGCAAACAGTATGCTTTTTAATGTAAGGCACAAAGAAAAGTATTTCGTGGTTTGGCTAACAATGATCATCTTTTCATTTGTTGTTAAAAAATTTAATGACAAGCCACATACGTGTAAAATACTTTTAGTAAAATGAAAGCATTTATCGTGTCCCTTTTCTGGAGGGAACCTTTACCACAAGATAGTACTAGAAAATTTTCAACCTGAAAAGTGTTTTGGTCTGCACATTTCAGGTTTTACAGTATCAACTTAAAAGAAAAAAAATTTAAATCACCCAATCACTTACACTTTTTTAACCCAAGGCTAAAATTATGCCAATGCATCACACCCAGACAACCACAACTCAAAATTTCACCACATTACTATTACAACCAAATCTTTAATAAAATTAAAACTGTGCTTTCTAAGACCAGAAGCAGATTATTACCAGCCACCAATTTTAATATAAAAATATATAATAAATATAAGCTTATTAAATGATTTACAAAGGAAGGAATCACAGCTTCCTTCACCCTCACTGAATTTAGGCACAAAAAAATGAAAATACAGATAGTCTACTTCAAGCCAAGAAGACAAATCAGCCGTTATACTGGCAACTTTGTCATTATGGCATGTTTTTGCCCATGTACACAGCCTCTTTTCCCTCAATTAATTTTACATCTTTCACTTACTCTGTGACCAAGGGGAGGGGATCCCAACATTACCCAAGAGGTTACAAATTTACAACCAGTGAGAAACTTGCATTCTGAAAAAACAGAATATAAAAAAAGCTAGGGTGGATGGAAAATGGCAAAAACTGATTTCAGTTCTACCAAATGAGTTTTCCCACTAAGTTTGTCATTCTTAATAAAGTTGGTTCCACAAGGCAGGTAGGCACAGTAGCATGAAAAGATTAGCAGAGTGGTGGGTGAGGAATGCAGATGAGATATCCAGTTGAAAGCTTTCTCAATGTTTACCCAAAACAAAGGCCAAAGAACAAGCAAATGCTTGAAAAAGAATGGCAGTCCCTGCAGTTCCCTACAGCCTACCCAGAGATCAGAGGGCAGAGAAGAAAGTTGGGGGAAAACTTGTATGGGAGTTCAGGGGAAGGGTGTAATCAAAAACAGGAAGGGGTTAAGAATAAGAAAAGTATGCCGCCAAAAGGGAAAACAAAGAGTATGCGGCAAAGAACCCGTTACAAACTGCCAAATTGAGAGATGGGGTGATTGGTCCAGTGTTCTTTGGAGCATGGCGCTAGAGCCACATTAGCCTCTCACTTTGCCTGGGCCAATGCGCAACGATCAGAGCCAACCCTTGCCTAACCTCCAGGAAATCTGGGCCTCAGCGCACAACCCGGGTGCTGCTGAAATGTGGGAGAGGGAACTGAACCGGCCTCTAGCTATCTCCTGTTTCCAGATGAACCACAAACAAAGGAATCTAGAAGCAGGGCGACTTCTGCACCCCCAAGCCCGCCAGGGCGCAAGGGTGAGGTCAAGGCACCGCCTCCTTTGCGGGCATAGCCACCTCTGCAAAGGCCAGAGACATCTAGGTCCTGCTCTGAGATCCTGGTAAAAACAAGCGGCCAGCGAGGCGCTCCTGTCAATTGGCCCGATTGCACTTGTAAAGTTGATAGAGTTGGAAAGAAGCGCAGAGCAGCCCCTCGGATTCCTCCCTAGAGTGAAGGCGATGGGAAGGAGTCACAGCTTCCTTCACCCTCAATGAGCTCGCTCTGCAGGTATAGTCTCTTTTCCTAATGAAGCATAAAAGATGTTGTCTTCCTTCTCTGTGCCTAGTTCAACTCAAACCCTAGAACAAGGGCACTGGGGTCTGGGACCAAAGTTCACTGGAGATACCATTAATTCTCCTTGCTAAGCTAGCACAGTGTTTGCTGGGTTCCAGCCTTGGGAACCTCGTATTAAGTAGCAACAAATATGCTGCGGATGACTCTCCTTTCCCTAAAGTGGACCCTCAGCCCCAAGAAGTCTGGATCGAGCAGTGCTTTTGGCAACTTGAGCCGCATTTGTCCAGCCAGGTACCATGGTGTCATCACCACGCCCCTCGCACCCAGATCCTCTCACGCTGCGCACACGCTGTCCTGTTTATACACACACACACACACACAGACACGCGCGCGCGCACACACGCACACGATATATACACAGACACAAATACAAAGCCCCGGGTAGCTCCTACCTCTCCCCCGTGCCCGTCGAAGATCCCGAAGATGGACGGGTGCGTCTTGTTGGCCAGATCCGTGAGAACTTCGAAGCGGTCCTCCATGTGGTCTCTTCGGCCCTGGATGGAATACACCGCCACGTTGTGGCTCTTGAACTCCCAGGTCTTGGAAAATTCGGCCTCCAGCACATCAAGCCCCCCGAGTCGATCGTTCTGCATGATCTCGGCTACCTTGCCCTTCACCATTTTCACAGCGTCCCGGCTGGACTTCACGATGGTCTTCACCTCGTCAGTGTGGAAGAAGTAACTCCACAGAGCCAAGCTGATGCACAGCAGGAAAAGCGTCTCGGGTCTCAGCAAGAAGTAGCGCATGATGCGACCCAGCAGAGACAGCAAAGTCATTGTATCCTCTATCATTTATTATCGCTAGAGCCTCAACCACCACCAGCGACGCGCGCCCCGAAGGCTCGCCGGGTCCGGGAGCACTGCGGGGACAGCCAGCCGGGAGGGAGGTGGAGCAGTGCCCGAGGGTGGGGGCGAGGCTCGCGGAACCCAGCCGGAGGCAGCCGAGCAGGCGGCTCCGAGCGGGCAGCGCGAGCACAGGCAGCTTCCCTTTTGTCTCCCCGCCTCGGCGGCCCGGAGGCCCGTCCCTGCCGCCCGCGCCGCCTCCCCTCCTCAGCCCCTTTGTGAGACAGCGGCGGCAGCGGTAGCAGCAGCCGCCGCAGCAGCAGCCGCGGATGCCCCGATTGGGCAAGAGGAATCAAGTTAAAGTTGCGCCGGGCGGGTCTGCCGCGGTGAGCGGGAGAGTTCAGGGGCGCCAGCGCCCGCGCGGTCCCTCCGGGGGTGCCCCTCGAGATTCCCGGGAGCGATCAGCAGGTGAGGCGCAGGGCTCCACAGCCCGGCGGACAAGGGATGCAGGTCCCCTCGGTCGCCGCCGCAGGGGAGCGCGGAGATGGCCGAACGTTCCAATTCCTTCACACACCCCCTGGGGCCCCAGAGAATAAAAGTTTTGCGGATGCCTGGGCAGAGGCAGGGGTACGCAGAGCCCGGCGACGCGGCACGATCAGTACTGAGCCGCAGGCGGCCAGCTGGGCTCTGCCTGCCTCTCCCCAGGCACCTCCCAGCTCGGCTCGGCTCGGCTTGGCTCGGCTCCGCTCGGCTCGGCTCGGCTCGGCTCGGCTCGGTGCCGCTTCACTCGCGCGCTCCCTCCTCGCGTCCCGGCTCGCGCGCGCTCCGCCCCGCGCGCGCTCACCCCGCCCCGTCCCGCCCCTTAAGTCGGGACTCAACACTCGGAGGTGTTCCCACCGAGCTGTCAGAGGCTGAGCAAGTTCCGCGGCCGCCGGTGCGCGCTCGCAGCCCCAGGCGGTCCAGGCCAGCCAAGGGGGAGAAAAGAGGGAGGTCAGCTATCTAGCTCTTGCGAATGGTTGTTCCTTCCCCCTGTGCCGGCTCCTAAGACAAGCTAATACTGACCCTGGTAGTCTTAGCGTTGGTTTTCCAGGAGCTACTGCTGCTCACTGGGAAGCCGAGAGTTGCACGTGAGCGTTCCCCCCTTCGGCGGCAGCACTGTAGTGCGGTCCCCTCTTCGCCAGGCATAAGGCAAGCGAGAAGGGACGCACTTCTCTCGGCTTGCAAAGCGATAGGGAGACGACCTGGCCGCTGGCCGCGGTCTCGGCGTTCAGCAACAGAGGCCTTCCCGGCTCTCTCAAGAGTCGGGGAGCTAGCCTGGGTCTAGCGACCTTCTTCCTCCCGAAAACAGCAGAAAGGGGGGACTCGAGAGAATGACCTCTGTTTCCCCAAGGAAGTGCACTCTGACGATAACCTCGGGAGGGACGAGAAAGGCCGCTCTTTCTGAGAGCGGCCGCCGCCCCTGGAGCAGGGGACTCAGCGGCCACGAAGGCCTTGCCTGCTCGCAACCTTTCCACGGGGAGGCACGAAGCTTCCGATAGGGGCCCCCGGGCGCACCTGACTCTTCTACGGGGCGAGGGCTCTGACTCTGCGGTTCAGGTTTGAAGGTCCCTTGGAAGCTCGGAAGTGGTGGTCTCCTTCCACCTCCTCGGTCATCGCAGGAAGAAGGCTCAGTTGGGGGCGGGAGTCTGGATGAGCGGAGAGTAGCCGCCCTGGGGAAGAGTGCGGGCTTGCAGGAGCCGAGGAGGATAACTCGAAATGTGGGCAGGCAGGTGTTGGTGGGTCTTGAAGGTGGGAAGGCACGAGAAAAGAACAATGTCCGCGTCCGCTTAAAATACGGAAAGAAGTGAGCTTTGAAGGAAAATACTCATTTTCACTACCCCTGTCCAGGAAGAAGAGTGCTGATCTGCTTCTTCCAGTCCGCTGGGCTGAAGAGCAGAGAGGCTGCTTGATCCCAGCCAAGCCAGTGTCTGTCACCCAACAAACACTTCTGCCTTGATGTGATTCCCATTCCTTTTCTAAAAATAAAAAATAAGAAGTCCTGGAAGGAAATACACTAAAATGTTCCCAGTGGTTAATCATTCATACAGTAGTAGATTATATGCCGCTTTCATTTTCTACTTTAGACTTTTGTCTATTTTCCATAACTTTTCTAAAGTTTCCACAAAAGCTATATATTTCCACCATAGGCAGAAAAAAATGAAAATGTAAGCATTTGAATGGCATATACAATATAATCTCAATAATATAAACATGCGTACAAAAGACAGGAAGGAGATAAGAACTGCTAACAGTATGTTATTTTTCACAACTAGTATATAGTCTCCTGTCCTGCTTTACATTTCAGGTATTTTC
This sequence comes from Macaca nemestrina, assembly GCF_043159975.1. Classification (NCBI taxonomy): domain Eukaryota; kingdom Metazoa; phylum Chordata; class Mammalia; order Primates; family Cercopithecidae; genus Macaca; species Macaca nemestrina. The sequence continues at coordinate 63,512,928 of NC_092126.1, read as the reverse complement.
ATCTGATAAATCGAGAAAATAAACAGTTTAAAATAAATTCAGTCATTCTGTCAAGAGGTTCCAAAATGAGATAATGAATTAAAGAACCTTTAGGAACTAGAAAGAAAAGTAATGCATAAGTGTTATTTTGAAGATAAGTTTACAACATTTCTTACTGTAAATTATCAAATCACTCTTGGGTGCATTGTCAGTCTTTCTGTACATGAATCCGTTTCACTGTGGCAAAGGCAACTTGCAGATAAGCTGATAAAAATTCCAGAACTACAAATCAAACTAGGCCCTGGAGTAGCAAGCAGTAAAATTCCAAACCCAAAGGTCCATCCAGTCTGTCCACTACGTTCCTATATTGATGAGAGCAGAACAGACACTCATGAGAGACATGACTTCTTCCCCCATAACTAAGTAAAGAAGAGAGATTACCATACTGATGATCTCCCTGGAGGTTTCATAGCAAGGCTTGACTTGATGAATTAATTAATAAATCTAAATATCCTGAAGATTTGGTGGAAATATGCTTTGACATTTACATCTAAGTGTGCATCTGTGAAAATCAGTAAAATATTTTTTCATGCAGACCCTATAGGCATTTTCTTATTAAAAATTCATGTGGTTTATGTGGCAATTTCCAAAAATGCCTAAATAAACTCTGTTATAGTTTACTGTTAATTTTAATATATTACAAAAAGAAAAAAGACCTTCCTCTAGTGACAAACTAACATTTGCATATTCGTGAGGATTATAAAGGTGTTTCATGTATGGCAATGTTATTTTCATTCTCCTAACAATCCTCTGAGGAAGATAGAAGTTATTATCTCTGTTTATGAGGAAAGTGAAGCACAAAGATGTTAAGTGAATATCACTGTTCAGCAAATAAGAGGTTATACATTCAAACTCAGTTCTTTTGATTACCAGTTCAATACTCTAACATCCATTATTGCCCAGTGATACTGAGATGATTACTCTAATTTTTATGCTTCTCCACTAATATTTCACTAGATTTCTGTTACAGAAATCTCAAAAAGAATGCATGTATTCTTATTCCTCAATTCTGTTTTTAGCCTTTGGGATAAGCACTTCACCATGACTATTTACCTCACCCATTGAGAATACCTGTGGGGCAGAAAACGGGTGCAAGTAAAGTGTACTTCTTTAATAAACACCTAAGAGATCTGTTGCTAAAGTAAAATAGTGTTAAAATTTCACAGAGGAAAGAGGTACCATAAAATATGCATTATACAAATACTTTACCATTGCAAGTGACCTGGTAATAAACAGAGAATTAATGGCAATCCTAGGTTTTCATGGGATATAACAATAGTGATAAAACTGTTTACAGGCAATTATTGTTTTCTACTTTGCAATTAACCCATGTCAGCCCTGCAAGTATATAAAAAAATATATAGCTTTTAAAAATAATGTATTCTCAAAAATATTTCAGAATTGTAGCTCTTAGGTTTAAAAAGTCTTTAAAACGGAGTTTGATAACCCATAAATCTATTTTCTAGTATGATGTTGTTTTAGGATGTCCTTATCTACTTTATTTTTTACCACCTCATAGAACATGATAAAAAGTGGCTCACGCCTGTAATCCCAACATATTGGGAGGCCAAGGTGGGCGGATCATTTGAGCCCAGGAGTTTGAGACCAGCCTGAGCAACAGGTGAAACCCTGTCTCTACTAAAAATACAAGAAATTAGTCAGGAATGGCATGTGCCTGTGGTCCCAGCTACCCAGGAAGCTGAACTGGGAAGATCATCTGAACTCGGGAGGCAGACAGTGCAGTGAGCTGTGATTGCACCACTGCACTCCAGTCTGGGTGACAGAATGAGACCCTGTCTCATAAAAACAAAATGTAAAGTGACTTATCTACTGAGACTCTGAGTGATAAATATGATTTTTAAAATCCTTTCAAGTAAATTTTATATGAAACTTATACACATAGAAATTCTCTGCACAGTTTTAAATTTCTCAATTATCGCTTTGATTTATATTCTTAAATTTTTCCTGCCATCTGTATACAAATATGTAGTAGGCATTAAGTAGGACTCTCTTACTGACATTCTATTAGTAATTATAACCTTTTAAAGGATACGTATAAAAGAGCATTCAAGTATTGTTATGAAATACAACAACCATGCATAAACACAGCACCCAACCAAAAAACTAGAGTGTTACCAATATCTTCATACCAACTTCCCCTATCCCACTTCCATGCCTGTCCTCTCTACAGGTAGCCTACTATCCTGAATTTTATGTTTTACTATCCCCTTGCCTTTTTTTTTTTTTTTTTTTTTTTTTTTTGAGACGGGGTCTGTGTCATCCAGGCTGGAGTGCAGTGACACTATCTTGGCTCAGGCGATCCTCCCACCTCAGTCTCCCAAGTAGCTGGGACTATAGGCGAATGCCACCACACCTGGCTAATTTTTGTATTTTTTGTAGAGACGGGGTTTTGCCATGTCACCCTGGCTGTTCTCGAACTCCTGAGCTCAAACAACCCACCCACCTCAGCCACCTGCCTTGCCCTTTTAAAAAAACAACTTTATCATATATGTCTGCATCCCTAAGTAGTATATTTTTTAGTTTTGTTTTGGATTTGAGCCTTATGAAAAGTGGTATCTTACTGTATATAGTCCTCTGGTACTTGTTTTCTTCTCTCACTATTATGTTTCTAGATCCTCCTATGTTGTTGCGTATAGCTATAAACTGTTACATATAGCTGTGAATCAGTCATTTTACAGCTATGTAATACTCCATTGTGTGACTGTTCCATAAGTTATATATTCATCTTCTGTGGATGTTCAAATTTCCAAGTTTTTACTATTAGGATCAATAATTTCTTGAATTACTCTTGTATTATGTCTTGGTGCACATATGCAAAAGTTTCTCTATATATACCAAAAGTGAAATTACTTAATGATAGAGAATGAAAATGTTCGGCTTTACAACTTAAGGCCAAATTGTTTTTGAAAATATGTTGTTCCCTTTTACAGTCTAACCAACAGTGTAATCAAAGCTCCTTAATGAAAAGGACCATATAAATTATGTTTTAAAGTAGATTTCAATTTGGTCCTTTAGTAAATAGTTATCCATGGTCATGTCTATTAAACCGTATTAAGCCTTCAATTATTCTCATAAAACCTTTCTAGATGCAAAATTTAATACTAAATCTTGTTTCAAATGCATGTCCATATATCAATAAAAACGTTTTAAAATAACTACATAAAAAATGTCAATGACCTTCAAGTGAAAAATGAATGTTTTAGTAGTATAGCTAAGAAAAAAATTCATCACTTTAAGTATAATAGTATATCAATTTAGATTTACGTTAATATCTCTGGGGTTCTATCAAACGAAGAACTCACGTGACAGACACCAATTATGTTGGGGTGCAATATGATTTTATTTCACTGAACTCCAAAAACACAAGAATGTTTCTGAAACCCAAGTTTTTATATTAATTACAGAGATATATCACAGATAGTTTTTTTCTGAATAAAACTTTTATACCATTGCACTATGTATACACAAACCATATATATTCTAAGAATCCATCATCTGATTCCCCTAGGCTTCTCTCTAATAATCTTCAAACAAGGTTCCTAAATTTTAATATTAATCTAAAGCATTTCCTAAATTTTTGTATACCAATTGACACACATCAATATTCTAGCCAATTTATAATATGAAGCGTTGTGAATAACTGAACAATTCTTTTGTAGTGAATCCAAGAAATAACATGAGTGGGAAGATAAAATTTTGTTTATTTCCATAGGAGGTAGGAACTTTTCTTTTTTTCTTTAGCGCAATTCAAAAAAGAGAAAAATTGCCTCAGGAACACAACTAACCCTGTTTGGTAGCCCAACAGAACAGTGAGAATTGGGCCCTTGAGAATTGTTGGTATCAATTCAAGCTTGATGTCCATTTGTATTATATCAAGGTAAATTAATGTTAACATCCCATTCTTATACCCAAATTTTTCTGATGGCTTCTCTGAGCACCCTGAGAATAATTTGTATTCCCTCCAGTTTTTCTATGTTCCCCAAATGGTTCCCATTGAAAACATTTGTTTTATGTTGGGGGCACTGTTAGAAACACTAAATTTGGGAACCTGAGTAGTTTTAATATGTAAAAGTATTCACAAAACCTTTCTGTTTTTTACCTCTTAAGATGCTTGCTTGATAGGACTAAGAGAAAATCTAGTCACACAGGATTTAACTTGAGAGTTGATTTCTATACATGATACTTGAGGTAAAGGTTGTTATGCCCCAAAATAAAATTGTGTGATCTAAGGTTACAAAGAGGTAAAACTAAGACATATGTCCCATTTCCATGGCACTTTCTCCTTTTTTTTTAGAGACGGAGTCTCGCTCTGTCTCCCAGGCTGGAGTGCAGTGGCGCGATCTCGGCTCACTGCAAGCTCCCCCTCCCGGGTTCACGCCATTCTCCTGCCTCAGCCTCCCGAGTAGCTGGGACTACAGGCGCCCGCCACCGCGCCCGGCTAATTTTTTTGTATTTTTAGTAGAGACGGGGTTTCACCATGTTAGCCAGGATGGTTTCCATCTCCTGACTTCGTGATCCACCCGCCTCGGCCTCCCAAAGTGCTGGGATTACAGGTGTGAGCCACCGCACCCAGCCTTCATGGCACTTTCAAAAGAGTTCCTGTTTCCTAGCTGTTACGGTGCCTTGGTAACTTCCGACATTCGTTCACTGCTACCTGAGCCCAAGTTGCCTATAATGGCTTCTTACATTGTAGCCATAACCCAAATTCACCAGGGCATTGCTTGCAAAGTCCCTGTTCAATCCATTTTCCCCAGCCATACCTGTGCTAATGAGGAACTCCTTAAAAGGTTTCTGGCCTCTCTCCGTCTATTCAAAGCACACATGGCTCCCTCCCAAACTGTTATACTTCAGTAAATAGTTCCCAAATGATATCATAATAGTAAAGGATTTTAATCACCACAAACTCCTTATGCCTATCCTACATATGGAGAAGACTCAATCATGTGTGGCCTTGGAGCTCTCAGATGTTGACCAGATGTCCTAAATCCTGCTCCTGAGACTAAATATACTGTAATTGCTAAGGCTTTAAGTGACAGGCACTAGTCAAGGTCAAGTATAACAAACACTTACTGCCCTGAATTCTAATTACCAGTAACTTTCTATTTCCCAATCTTTTTCTTGATCATGAACCATTATTCCCATTGTGACCCTCCTATTCCTAGCTATCTGAAAACAACTTCTTGATTACCTTATTTTTCTTCTTCTTATACAACTCTTCTAATACATTTAGCCGGTGTTGTGCAAGTAAATGTTTAACCACCTGCCCTCTGGGAAGAGGAGGTAAAGACTCAGCTCTGTTGCGCCAATTTCCATGGTGTAAATCCTCTCACCATGGCTGATTTTGAACTTTACCACTGACCATGAAGCTGGAAATAATTGCTCAGTAACCCACTATTATACAGTGTATTTCCATCAAATGGACATGATAGATGTAAATAACATCAAGAGCGTAAGTAGTATCAAAATGTAGTAAAATAAGAGGTGATGAATATTTACTACCTTTGTTTTAATATAGTTTACTTAATTACAAATTTACATAATTTAATTTTAATAGTGCCCATGTTTAGCAACAGACTGGCAACACTCTTCTGCTGGAGGAATATCTGTGTTCTAGATACTGTCAATTGAATCTCAACATCCATTTGTACCTCCATCTAAATTCACTCCCTTCCAGTCACGAAAATGAAAGAACAAAAACTACATTTTCCAGAATCCCTTCCAGCTGGAATTTTTACTGTTTAGGTTTTGCTGATGAGATGACCCTGTGTGAGATTTGGAATGCAGAGAAAAGACAGAAACTATTTTTCCTACAGCTCAGTTGGCTGCTGGCCAAGCTCCGGTAAACTGAGTGTTTGGCCAAATCAGGTTCTCTTTCCTTTTATTTATTTATTTTTTATTTTTTTATTTATTAATCTTTTGAATGGCATCTCATTCTGTCACCCAAGCTAGAGTGCAGTGACCCGATTACTGCAGCCTCAACCTCCCCAGGCACAGATGCTACCCAGGCTCATCTCAAACTCCGGGCTCAAGCGATTCACTTGCCTTGGTCTCCTGAAGTGCTGGGATTACAGGCATGAGCCACAACACCCAGCCAGGTTCCCCTTTCTAGTCTCCAGTTTTGTAGAAATTGAGCTATTGCCTAATGACAGCCCCTGATTTCAACTGCTTAGAGCCTTATAATGCTATTGTGAGTGCCTAATTCCCTGTATTAAATGACTCTTCTTCAAGAACCTAATGTGTTTCTGTTTTTGTTTTCTGCACCAAACCCTCATGTAACATGTGTTCTTGGCATCTGCTTGTTTGTTTCTTTCTTGCAACATCCCAAGGATCATCACCAGCACAGGTTTACTTAATCTGTTTACCTACGTAGTTCCTCATTCTAAATGTTCTCAGATGGTACTTTCATTTCACTCACATCCTGAGATTATGCTGTGACATTAATCAATTACTATTCTGTAATTTTTTTTTTAGTAGATGTACTAGAGTCAAGAAAAAGAATGCTCAGTTAAGTGAGGGAGAAGGAAAGTATTTATTGTTATTACTATTTTTTATAACATCAGAGACCTGATAGTGAAGAATGACTAGTCATTTTTGTTTGGTTGGTTTTTTATCTTATACAACCTCTTTGGTTTACTGGAATGCAGCCATATTTTAGGGAAAGACAAACAAAATTGCCTTTTTCTTTTAAGAATAACTAGAGAAAGGAATTGGGGACTTTCCTTTATGAGCCTAATACATACAATGTTTAACACCTTTTTTCTACAAGAAAGTATTTCTTACAACTAGTCTACATCTCTCTTTCCACTTTTGTTTTCAGTGTGTCTAGGGGGGGCAGGAAGAGAGGGAGGGAAGAGATTCTAGGTAACAGAAAAGCATATTATTCTAAGATGGAATCAGTTTTCACTTGTTTTCTATCAACATCGCTTTTATCCTTATGGATTTCATCCTTTTATTCAGGTCTCCCTTCCAGTCGTATGTTTTGTTTTGTTTTGTTTTTCCAGCAAGCCCTTAGCTTGCTGGAAAAACATCTCTTTGCCAATTTTTTTTTAGCCACAGAGCAGTTTTTGCTATGAAGGAAGTCTTCTGTTTCAAATAAAATAAAATAAACGCAATTATCCTGTAGACAAAAGTCTTTATATTTTTTTTCAGCTATTCCTTTGGTCTTCTCATCTCATTTCTTCTGCTCTCTTTATGCCTGATAATGCATTTGTTCATGCTGAGTTATTATCATCTATACAGTCTGATGATAGACACTGTGACGGCTCATCATGCTTTAATGTCTCTCACAATTTCTATTTAGAGAAGAACAAAATCCCTGAAGCAATGCAATATGTAAAGAAGCCTATGGATGGGCAATAGAACATTCTTCTTTGTTTACCTTACAGGTTAATTTACTGATTTGTTTTATTTGAATTAATGGAATCAAACCTAAGCAAATAATTTAGAACCAAAGATAATTTACTAAACTATCTATAATAACCAAAAAACTGAATGGCATAATTTGAATTAGAGCGCCTTAAGGAGAAAAATATTCAGGGGGTAGGGAGAATGTGACATTATAGAAATAAGAGAAAATCAGAAATTTTTGAGAAAAATTAGCTCAACTATGAGAACAAAAAGCAATTTTAATTTTAAAGTAAAAATATTAAAAGGACATACAAAAAGAAGGAAAAAGAAAACATGTCTTAGTAAATTTTGAATTTTCTCCAAATTTCACTGAAAGCCCTTTCTCTCACTTTATTGTCACCCTAGAACTTCCCATCTGTGCCCAAGAAAGACATCAGTTACAATCTTTATTAACTCCTTAATACATTTTTTTAGTCAGTCCTCTCCTATTCTGCATCCAAATAGTTAACATTTCTGCTAAAGTGATTTCAAGGTCAACACATTCAAAATCAAGCTGGTGGCCTCCTCCAGTATTCTCTCACTCTCTGAAAATGGTACCACCCATGTCCATTTGCACTAGCCAGGAACCTAAGTTACTCTTCATTTCTCCATCTTCCTCAGTTCCCATAACCAAATCATCAAACCCTGTTGATTTTACCACCAATAAAGCCAATATGTGAGCACTAATATGTGCACTGCTTTCCACCTTTGTTGTGATAGCTCTCATCCAGTTGACCATCACTTCCCATCTAGGACACTGCTATAGCCTTCCCATTTATTTCTCTGTAGTCAGTTTTGCCCTCTTATAATCCACTGTACCTATAGCAGCCAGAGAAGATATCTGGTGAAGGAGGGTGTGGATAAGAGATTATAAAAATAAGAAAAAAATAAAAAAGGTATGACCTTTTTAAAATCACAGATCTAATCCTGCGACAATCTTACTTAAAAACTTTAGAAGACTTCTCATTGCTCTTAGAATAAAGACAAAAATCTTTACTGTGAACTTCTCCTCAGCCTTTTCCATGCCACTTCCTACCTCAGTCCATCCTCTTCAGCCACATTTGCTTTTTTACAGTTCCTATAAAGCACCAAACTTTCTCCTGACTCAGGGCCTTTATTCATGCAGTTCCATATAGCTGGAATATTGACCTTCCCAAGCCTGCTGTCCCACTCACATAGTTAACTCTTCCTAGTTAACTATGATCCCTCAGATCTTAGCTCATAAAACACTCTCTCAAGAGCCCTTCCTGACTCTTCAATCAAAGTGAAGTCCTTCTCACCCCCTCTCATGGCAACCTGTACTTTTACTTCAGAGTGGTCATCAGAATTATAAATACATATTTGTTAGGATTTTTAAAATGTCTTTTTTCCCATTCTCACTAGTTTATATGCTCCATGAGGGCAGGAACTGCGTCTGTTTTACCCTCCATTGTAATCCAAGCACCAATGCAATTCCTGGAATATAGGAGGCATATTATAAATATATGTTCATAAATGAATGAAGACAGTTATTCCGAAATCATTATTTCAGCTCCACTCAAAGTCTCTCCAACATTGCTAGAAAGTAGTGAAACTAATTAGTGTGATTTTTAATCATGAATAGCAACAAAAAGAAAGTCAAAGACTAAGTCACAAGTCACTCATGAATTGTTGAAGATTAATTTTACTAACAGACAGAAAACATTAAAGGCCATATAGATTTTTTCATTTGTAAATTTTTTTTACATTTACATTCTTGCTTGCTTTATCTTAAGACTAAGCTTACAGACAGAGGGAAATTCTTAGAAAAACAAACATCTTTACAAAATAGATGTCTTTGTCCATTTTTCTACTAGGGTGTTTGTCTTTTTTTTCGTGAAATGTTAAAACTGTTTATGTACTAAAGCTATCATTCAAGTAGTATATATTTTCCCCATCTCGTCATTTAGCTTTCTATTGTTTATGATATTTGAAATATAAGGAGCTTTATTTGATTTTTTGTTATTGTTTACATTTATTTTTACAAAGTCAATTTTACTCTTTCATAACTTGTGCTTTTTTCATCATGCTTAGAACAGGCAAGTAGGCTTTTCACACTTCTGTGTGCATGAGAGTCTGCTGTGCTCAAGGGTACAGTCCTCTAGCTATTTTTCTCACCACTGCAGGATACAACTCATTCATTTGCTAATTCATCTCTTTGTAAATTTATCACTTACTCAGCAACTACTATATGTCAGGACTGTACTAGGAACCAGGCAAAATAGACACAGACCCTGTCTTCACAGAGCTTGCAGTAAGAAAGACCTTTAACATATAAACATTCATAAATATTCAGTTGCACACTGACCAATGTTGTTAACAAAAATATAAGCATGCAGAGTGTAATTCCTGTGGTGAGTTTCAACTTGCCAATTCTAAAGCCAGGTAGAAGGTGTTGGCAGCCCTCCTGTAATGGAAGAAATGGCCATTCTTGGGTTAGTGTTCCCTGTACAAGAGTTCACTGCCTCCACCCTATTGGTCTCTTATATTTTCACCCTAGAATTACGAATATGCATCCATCTTCACCACCGAAAACATACTACACACCTATTGGAATGGCCAAAATCCAAACAAAGCAACACCAAATGCTGGAGATGATGTGAAGCAACAGGAATTCTCATTCTTTGCTGGTGGGAAGGCAAAATAGAATAGCCATGTTGGAAAACAGTCCGGCAGTTTCTTACAAAACGAAACATACCACGTCATCCAGCAAGTACACTCCTTGGTATTTACGCAAATTCGTTGAAAACTTATGTCCACGTAAAAACCTGCACACGAGTGTTTGTAGAAGTTTTAGTCTTAATTGCCAAAACATGGAAGCAACCAAGATGTCCTTCAGTAGGTGTATAGATAAACTGGTACATCTAAAGAATGGAACATTACTCCGCACTAAAAACAAATGTGCTATCAAGCCATGTAAAGACGTGGAGGAAATGTAAATGCATATTCCTAAGTGAAAGAAGTCAATCTGAACAGACTATATACCCTGTGATTCCAACTATATGACATTCTGGAAAAACTACAGAATCAGTAAAAGGATCAGTGGTCACTAGGGGTCAGTGAGGAGGGAAGAATGAAGATGTGGAACACAGGCTATTTTTAGAGCAGTAAAACTATTCTGTATGATACATGTCATTATACAAAGAATGTCTAACACCAAAAGTAAACTCTAATGTAAGCCATGGACTTTAGATGATAACGATGTCTCAATGTAGGTTCATTGACTACAACAAATGTACCACTCTGGTATGGGATTTTGATAGTACGTGGAGGCTGTACATATACAGAGGCAAGGAATAAATGGGAAATCTCTGTACTTTCTGCTCAATTATGCTATGAACCTAAAACTATTCTTTAAAAAGTTTATTTGCATACATACACGCAGTGTGTGTGACTGGGCAAGTTATCTAACTTCTCTTTATGTACTTCAATTTTCTCATCTGTAAAATGGATATTATTGTAACTATTTCATAGGCTATTGTAAGAATTATGGAGCTAATATACATGAAGTACTTAGAACAATGCCTGTCACATAATAAGCAACTAGGAGAAGTAAACTATTATTAGTTGGAGGAGGTAAATAGATAAAACAACTTTATAGGCAACTCATACATACAGGGCAGAGTGTGTTAGGACCCTATATATGGCCCAAGATATCATGGGAATTTTTCAGAAAAAAAGAAATCATATTGGGTTAGAGAGATCAGGAAGGTTTCATGAAGAAGGGGATGGGAGGATTTGGGGATGGGAGGATTTTTACATCAGAAAAAGAGGTTTGGGGTAGAAGGGATGGACTTCCAGAAAGAAGAAATGACATATTCTGTTTGCTTTTAGTGCTTCAAAAAGAGGAAAGCTTAGAGGACTAACAGGATATAGAGCATGACTGGTCAGTTGGCATTGTTCTGTTTTGTTTTGTTTTGTTTTTGAGACACAGTCTTGCTCTGTCACCCAGGCTGGAGTACAATGACGTGATCTCGGCTCACTGCAACCTCCACCTCCCAGGTTCAAGTGATTCTCCTGCCTCACTCAGCCTCCTTAGTAGCTGGGTTTATAGGCGCTCGCTACCACACCAGGCTCATTTTTGTATTTTTAGTAGAGACAGGGTTTCACCATGTTGACCAGCTGGTCTCGAACACCTGACCTCAAGTGATCCACCTGCCTTGGCCTCCCAAAGTGCCGGGATTGCAGGCATGAGCCACCATGCCCGGCCTGATCATTTGGCACTGTATCTTGAAGAACTTTGGATAATATGTTCATATTATTTCATTGGCTATATAGGAAGACTGGCAGTTTTTAAAAGAGGAACAACACAATTAGTTTTGCTAAGAGAATATTATTAAATAAACTCAAATCCACAACACTAGGAAAAGATGCCTCAAAATGTATACCTTCTATTTGTATGCCCGTGTTTACAGCAATACTATTCACAATGTCCGAGAGGTGGAAGCAATCCAAATGCCCATCAATGGATGAATGGATAAACAAAATGTGGTATACATGTACGAAGGATGCATGTATTTCTCAGCCTTACAGAGGAAGGAAATCCTGTCATATGATGCGACATGGATGAACCTTGAGAACATTATGCTAAGTGAAATAAGCTGTCACACACACAAGCAAAGCAAATACTGCTTGGTTCTGCTTATATGAGGTATCTAAAGTAACAAAATTCATAGAAACAGAAAGTAGAAAGGTGGTTACCACACACTAGAAAGAGGGGAAATGAGAAGTTGTTGTTTAATGGGAACGGCATTTTGGTTCTCCAAGATGAAGAAGTTCTTCAGATCGGTTTCACAACAATGTGAATATAGGCAACATTACTAAACTACACAAAACTGGTTAAGATAATCATGTGTGTTTCTTACTACAATTTCAAAGAAACATATATAAGTGTTGGTAACTTAAGTATTTCCCACCAATAAACTAATTTGGGGTCCTTTTTGAAAGAAGGATCAGCCTTATCAACATGCATTCATGTACTAATAGTGTCAGATCCATTTTTTATACAGTCTTCCTTTGAAACCAGCTGATCACATCTGGATTCAGTGCCTCCACAGTTACAATTCTAAGGAAATAAAGATAAAACCAATGATAAATTGGTATCTATGAAGACATTAAGAAACAGTAGGTCTCAAAGGTTATGGCATACAAACATGATGAGACTGTATTTAGGACAGATGTTAGTAAGTATAAAATATCACTCTATTGTTATTGTAAACTGTACTCAGTGAAAATGTCTTTGGATAAGAATCTATGCTTGCTGCGTGGAACCCAGTCAGAAGTTGAAGAGAAGACCTGATTGCTGTGATTATATGTCTGAATTTAATTTTAAAATATATGTAACCTTACAACAGAATTATATCCTGTGGTTTGGGAGTTTAAAAGAGGAGTGCATTCTCATTTGGAATTCATCCCAAGGATTAACAATTACTGAACAATAAATCAGACGATTCTCGTGGAAGTAAAGGGAAACAGGGAAAGAAAAGCATGTATATGATAACTGGATGGAAGGAGGGAGATATTTTTAGTCTTTGTATTTCTAGAAATACAAATGTAACACTTTGAGTTAAAAAGAAATCAATCCATTTGGTTCCTTTTTAATGTATTTTTTTAACGTTTGCTTTGGTAGCCTTGGCAGCAAACAAACCAAATTGGAAAAATAATTCTCTTCTTCTTCTTTTTGAGGAAAAACCTCCATACCTTGGGTTCTAGATCCCCTAGGATCCCTTACCCCAGGAGGGCACTAATAGCTTATTCAGTGGTATTGAGGCTGTCCAGCAGATCATCCCACTTTAATTTGGAAGGTCAGTGCCTATGCAAGAGGAAAAGCATGCAATTGGGAATAGGACAGAGGGTTTCCAGAGAGGCGGAACACCCGGGACAAGGGAGGGGTAACGCAAATTCCTGAGAACTGACCACCAAGTTCGTGACTTTTGGAGCCCAGGCCAAAAGTCTTCTGGGGCGCAAGCTTGGGACAGAAGGAGTGGATGCCACCATCAGAGGATGGCTGTTGCCTCAAGGCACATCCAAGTATGAGTAGCCCTGGGCACAAAGCCAGGTAAGCAGGACCTGCTTCAGATGGGCAAGGTTACTGGATGGCCTCAAGGAGAGGATTCCCCAAGGCCCTGGTCAACAGGACTTCTTTAAAATTGTTGTAATCCCCAGGGACTTATTTTAGGACACCTTACCCCAAGTCATATAAAATGTATTGAAATGTACCATGTCCCACCTTAAATAAAATTTCTTTAGCCAAAAAAGTTGTTTTTGAGTCCTTATAATTTTGCTTTTATTTCTTCTTTGCTTAATTCATTTATGTTTGGCTCTAATTTCTGAGGAAAATATTATGCATGTTACAAAATTATTTTTGAACTTCCAGTTGTTTTTCAATATGATGGAGTTTTTTAATGCTAAATTTAGTGACTGCCATATAGGACATGCAAACTGCACATTATTGCATACAAGGCAATAGTTAATAATTGTATTCATCTTTCTGGTGATCAGAAAATGATAATTTGAGCAACTTACATTCTAACATCCGTTTTTTAAACATACTGACTTTTCTACTGTGTTACATTGCATTTTAGGAATTGCTAGGCATTGACCAATAGCCATCACAGTTTTTTCCATTTCAAACAATGGCGAATAGAAACCCGCAAGTGTTTGTTGCATGTGACATCTGGTTTTGGGGACTGAAGTAACTGATGTTTCCAGGGTGATGCTTGTATATAATCAAGTGCTATGCTCTAGGTCAGATCCCACAGTAGAGAGAGGCATCCCTGTGTGCTGCGGTAGGCAGGAAGTGCTTTATTGAAACAGCCAGAGAGGAGAATGTTGCAGTGAAGAGGAAGAGCAGGAAGCCAATGAGAGGAACACGGGGAGGCATGAGTGAGGTACAGTGGGGATATATTCTGAAATATCCTGTGTTTTAGCCACAATGTAATTTTTATTGAGCTCTCTTTCACCAGGCGAGCGTTTAAACTTGTCCTTTGCTGAAATGTTCTCAGGACTCTGGAGACTGGGCTCTGTCCATATACCAAGGGAGCTCTTTACTGAACAACTTTATTCCCCTAAATTTTTAGAAAAATTCAAGATACAGATATAGCAATTTATTAGCTACCAAGTAACTTTTTAGCAAATCCTGAGTAAGACATTTACAAAACATCTTTCCTAACAATACATTTATGAAATAAACATTAAAGCAGAAGATATTTTTCTGTTTCCCATGGTCTCAACCCTTTTACCATCTCAGCATCTGTGAGGGACATCACACATACACACACTTACACATACACACACTTACACATACACACACACAGTTTCTGGCTGCCTGGACAGTGCTTTTCATGTAGGCAGCAGGCCTCCATGGGGTTGAGCTGAGGTAGAAGGGCTGGGGCTGGAGTTGTGGAAGATGCATAGATACAGCTCCCTAAGTGATTCCCATACCCACTCTGTGGCCATGAGACTACACCTCTCCAATTTCAGCTACAGCATAATTGGCTAAGGGCCCCACACTGCAATCCATCTCTGAGTTCATGCCAAGGCCAGGATTCTCACGGGCTGCTCCCAGCCAATGACTGAGTGCTACAGGGACACTCAGTACCAAAACAAGCCCAGTCCCAGGAGACATGGAACTTCTCTGATTCATGACTTTGGCTCAAGGACTCCCTGAGAACCTTGCTGAACCTTCCTTAGGCTGCTCAGTGATCTAAGATGTTCCCACCTAACCTTCCTTCTGGGTCTCCTTCTTTCAGGGTCACACTTACATCACAGTTTGATGGCTCTCCCAGCCTGTCTGCCTTCCTCCCCATTTTCTCTTGCAGAGGTATTTCCCCTAATAAAATCCTTTCACATTGAATCCCATTTTGGTGGCTGATTCTCAGAGGACCCAGAATAACACACTTTCTAAGTTGAGAACCACTGATTTAGATTCTCTTTCCTCAGAATTTCTAGCACTGCCTCAAAAATAGAAAGCTTATAATACTCAGTTGTGCATGTTCTTCAGAATATTCTTCTAGCCAGGTGGCTGCTTTTCTACGAAGTTATCTGCTACTCTTTACAATTTGCCCTCAAAATATGCACTTCCCGACTTAGCTCCTCTGCTTTAATTCAGCTAACTAGCAATTATTCTCTAAATGGTGCCATACCTAGAAACCTTTAAAAAAAAAATGTGGTTTCCTCTGCACTTCCCTTTTTGAATTAAGACAATGAAAACCATGTTTATTTTTCTACTACATTTTTGCCTATTTGAGATTTTTTTAAACAAGGCCAAAAATATTTCTCTGTTTTAAAACACTATTACCTGACATGGTGACTCTTAACCTTTAGTGGGATCAGAGATTCTTCAGGCAAGGACCCAGCACTCACCTCAGAAGAAGGCACAGGCATGCAAAATTTTACATACAATTTTACACACAACCTCTAGGCTAAGGACCTTTCTAGTCTGTTTGGGAATGTCCTGGTTGCTGTTCTTAATTTAATATATTTTGCTTCCTAGTCTGAGCTGCTATTGAAAAGGAGAAGTCAAATTTGTCATCCATGTTGATTCTTTGGAATTCATATATAAGTCAGCATAACACACAGATGTAAGATGGTATATCACGGTGATGGTCATTGTTTCGTATAGTCTTCCTGTCTGAAGCAGAGAGTTCATGGAGGAGAGTGCAGAAGATAATGTGGGAATATGGAATGCAAGCTTTGGAATCAGATTTCCTAGGTTTAAACTCCACACTGCCATTTCTTTCTTTTTCTTTTTCTTTCTTTCTTTCCTTTTTTTTTTTTTTTTTTTTTTTGATGGAGTCTTGCTCTGTTGCCCAGGCTAGAGTGCAGTGGCATGATCTCGGCTCACTGCTGCCTCTGCTTCCCTGGTTCCAGCAATTCTCCTGCTTCAGTGTCCTGGGTAGCTGGGATTACAAGGTCATGCCACCATACCCAGCTAATTTTTGTATCTTTAGTAAAGACGGGGTTTTGCTATGTTGGCCAGGCTGGTCTTGAACTCCTGACCTCAGGTGATCCACCCGCCTCAGCCTCCCAAAGTGCTGGGATTATAGGCGTGAGCCACTGCGCCTGGCTGCACATTGCCATTCCTTAAATACATCAAGCACTCTCTCATCTCAGGGACTTTGCACTTACTGTTCCTGCTTCCTAAACACCCTTTCCCTCAAATATCCACATGACTCCCTCACTACTTCAGGTCATTTCTCATGTGTGGCCTTGTCAGAGAGCCCTTCCCTCTAGGTGCCTACCCTCCAGCTCTCTATTACCCCTGACTCTGCTCTATATTTCTTCACAGAATTTATTACCATCTGATACATCACTTGTTTGTTTATTTACTATATGTGTCTTCCTGGAAGGTTATAAGCTCCATGTAAGCAAAGATTTTGCACGTGCACACACACACAGACCATCAACCCCATGCTAGAACATTGCCTTCCATATGGTAGGTGCTCAATAAATATTTGTTAAATAAATTGTAGAACCTTCAAATCATATATGTTTTGCAATATTTGTACAGACCGAAGACTAATATTATATGCCAAATAACTTTTAACTAATAGAATGCTATTTATATTTTAATAAGGTAATTAAATGACTTTTCAAAGCAGATACTTTCCTCTTCAAACATACAATTTGGAAGTACATACTGATTTAGTTATCTTGGGATTCCAATAAAACTTCCTTCAGGCCGGGAACGGTGGCTCATGCTTGTAATCCCAGCACTTTGGGAGGCCGAGGCGGGCGGATCACGAGGTCAGGAGATCGAGACCATCCTGGCGAACATGGTGAAACCCCGTCTCTACTAAAAATACAAAAAATTAGCCGGGCGTGGTGGCGGGCGCCTGTAGTCCCAGCTACTCGGGAGGCTGAGGCGGGAGAATGGCGTAAACCCGGGAGGCGGAGCTTGCAGTGAGCCGAGATCGCGCCACTGCATTCCAGCCTGGGCGACAGAGCGAGACTCCGTCTCAAAAAAAAAAAAAAAAAAAAAAAAAAAAAAAAACTTCCTTCAGTACATGTATCTGAAACTTCATAAATACTTACAGCTAATGCTTCAATTGTGCTTGCTGCTCTCAGTGCTCTACATATGTTAATTTATGTAATCCTCTTACAACCCTATGACTCTAATACTCCAGGCACTGCTATTATCCCCATTTTACAGATAAAGAAGCCAAGGTTTCTAAACAAGGAAAGTTTATAACTTACTCAAGGTCATCCAGTTAACAAATGCCAGGATTCAGCCCAGAATCCAGGCAGTCTGGCCTAGATTCAAGCTCTTAACTACCACCCAATACAGCCTTTTTAGTACATGAAAGTGGAAAGCTGGAGTTTATGGTCAGAGAAATTTCAGTGTCTTCCATTACTTGCACTTTCTACTTATAGCGCGAACATAGCACCACTGTGGTTATTTCAAGTGCCTAAATTGTCTCTTTTTTTTAATTCAAGAAAAAAATAAAAGGTTAATTGCTTAAACCATAAACAATCTCAAAGCATTAGTAAGGAATTATCATTGACTGTCTCCTTTCTCCCCCTCCTAAGCAGCTTATTTATGTACACATTGCACCACACTGAATTTTCAAAATCACCCTTGCAGTTCAATTCGGGAATATATTTCCATAACAAAAGCAATTAGCTTATAGAATGGTTTTCTGAGAGCAAGTAGCAAAATCTTTATAGCTTTAGGCATGGCTAGCCTCACCTGACTAGCAATATTTCTGAGGGAAGAACCTAGGACAAGCAGATGCTGGGACCACAGCTTCTCCCATTCCTAGTTTATGTCACTCTGGTCAAAGTGATAAGGACCTCTAAGGGCATCAGATTCCTTTCTGAAGTAAACATCACTTTTTAATTTTATTTTATTTATTTATTTTTATCTATTTATTTTATTTATTTATTTTGAGACAGTCTTGTTCTGTTGTCCAGGCTGGAGTGCAATGGCATGATCTCGGCTCACTGCAACCTCTGCCTCCTAGGTTCAAGTGATTCTCCTGCCTCAGCCTCCCAAGTAGCTGGCATTACAGGCACCCACCACTACACCCAGCTAATTTTGTATTTTTAGTGGAAGTGGGGTTTCACCATGTTGGTCAGGCTGGTCTCGAACTTCTGACCTCAGGTGATCCAACCTGCCTTGGCCTCCCAAAGTGCTGGGATTACAGGTGTGAGCCACTGCACCTGGCCACTTAAAAAACAGAAAAAAAAAATTAAAAATTCCAGATGTCCAATAAATTTAGGAAGTGAATTTACTCAGATTATAATGTACAGTACATTGGAATTTTTTGCCAAATCCATCTGGAAAAACAACTTGGCAGTATTTCCAGGTTTCAAAAGCAGGTATGAAATAAATTTAAGGTTTATAGGGTGATGAGTACCTAAGCCAGGCTCTCAGATGACCATCGTTCGCCACTGAGCACCATGTGCCAGGAATCTGTACAAACATAGGCTGTGGGTTTCAAGTGCTTCTGCAAATAGCTAGTTGTGTATCCTGCCAATTTTGCTTCATTTTCTGGTGCAAATGGCAGCTGTGCCAGGAAGTGTCTGTGGATTTGACTAAATTGCATTGCATTTTTTTATACTAGTAATTTTGGATTTCATAAAAGTAGAGGTGTTGAAAAGAGTTCACAGATTTTTAAATTTCCCATTAACATTTTTTAAAGAGTAAAGAGTTTGACATTTCTCCTGAAGCAGCTGCTTTCAATCACTATTGATTGCCTTGACGTCTAGTTCTAGAAATAAACAGAAGTCCTATCTTACAAATATTCACACCACAACTTAGCAGAGGCTTCCAGATAGCTAGGTCTATCCTTAGTTCCCAAATAGCTAAACAGATCTTGTGATTTATTGGTAATTCGTGGGCCTAACGCCAATGGTTACTTCCATCTCACATTCTCTAGAGAGTGAGTAGAGTACAAATACATTCCAAACAGATTTTTTAAAGTCTATTTCCATTATAATTCTTAGCCCATGGAGTAGAGTTTATGATTTGGTCCCGGCACTTCATTTCTCCTTTCCATTTAGGGACCCATGAGCTTCTAGGAAATCTGATTCTATCCTTTGCTCCTGGGATGGTGCAGGTGACTTAGGCTAAGCCAATCTGAGCACTTCGACTCCCTGGCTAGCCAAATGGCACAATCAGAGTTTGAGGGTTGGGATATGGAAATGTGAAGTCTGAAACTACTGCAAATGTTTTTGCCATCATGAAGAAAACCAACCTGAAGAAGAAGCCAACACATGGGGAAGACAGAGTTGAGGAAATCACAGAGGAAAAAAGCCAAATTACTGATAATGTCAAAACCTTCTAGATCAAACCACCTGGAGCCTGCCCTGCCTCTGGAGTTCTCATTTACATAAGCCAATAAATTCCTTTTATATTAGGTCTGAGTTGTACCGCTGTTACTTGTAATTTAAAACTTTCTAATGGTAGTCTTTTGCAAGGTACAAATTGGTACACAGAGGCAGTCTTAATATTTGAACCCTATTTGCCCTATTTTATGAGGTTAGATGCTTTTGGCTGCAAAAACAGAGTATCTACCTAAAATGGCTTAAACAGTGGCTTTGCTAAGACTATAAAATCATGTAACAAGAAGTTCAGAGGTAGGCCTGATGCAGGGTTGGTTACTTTAGCAGTTCAACAAGATCATTAAAGAGCTATATTCCTTCTCTTTCCATTCTGCATCCTCAACAGGTTGGGGTTGGTCTCTTGTAGTCCCAAGATGCTGACAAGGAGGAAAATTTTTCCCAGAAGTGCCTTGCAGACTTTGCCTCACACCTCATTGACCAGAACTGGGTCAACTGCCTAAACAAAGGAAAAAATTAATGGGATTTGGCAAATTATAATTTATATTTTGGGACTCAGGAGAGATCCCACCTTCACTGTGTACATTGCCACCTAATAATCTGAAGAAAATTGGGGTTCTTAACAAGGTTGTATTGGAAACTAACAGTGTTTTTCATGTCCACCAGGGTTATCATCAAATGTCTATTACAAACCTGTTTACATTCTACCTTGAGAGACATTTTTCAATGAAAATGTTCAAAGTTCAATCACATAGTGAAAAGAAGAAAGTGACATCAAAATTCAGATTTTTATGTTCAGGTTACTGTATGTCAAATATACCTTAATAGAACTATTAAAACATTCAAGTAATTATTTATAGTGGTATCATAACCATCAAGTCCTGATCAATGTTTTCATATTAAAACACAAAGTCCTCTACCTGCATGATTTTGACATCAAAAATGTTGAACAAAAGGGACTGCTCAATTAACCTGTTTTCCAGGCAAGGTATACCAGTGCAGAGTTTAATATTGCCTCAATACCTTCTATAGAGGAAGAAAAGTTGAGCGCCAGAGAGTAACTAAAGTATTTGTTTCATATATTTGTGATTCAAGATATATTAATGTGAAACCTGGAATACTTTTAAGACCAGAAGAAAAGTTTAACCAACAATAACTTGAGAAATGACAAATAGAAGAAATAGCCAAAATTAGGGAAGAAAAAGGAAATTAACCTAAAGAAAAATGGAACTGGAGAAAGAAGAGCAATAAAAATAATTATTTTTCAAAAGTTGTATGTGCCTAGCCACCACAAAAATCACCCACATATAAGTGATATCTATGCTTTCAGAGATACTGCTATTTATATGATACTTATTTCTTTTGAGTTTTTTAATGTTGTGAGTTTGTCACTATAGAAATTACATTTGCCACACCTTATTATTTATTCTGCATTAAATCACTCTATCAGTAATCAAAGACATACGCTGGGTTTTTGTGAATGTTCTGATGTATGACTTTTCTTCAGATTTATTATTATTTGGGTTACTATGGTAGTTTTCCTGCTATCCCAGAATGGAGTCTAGTAATGGAGAATTTGACTTTGGCTTAATATTTAATACTTTCACTTTTCTAATAACGTGCACTTAGGCTTTACTTATTTCAGCAAACATCTCCTGCCTTTCCATTGTTTTGCTGTTTATAATGTCAATTACAAACTCTGTAGGGGAACGAACAAGTCTAGTATAGAGACATTATTGTGGTAGATAGTAATAACAATTGTATGTTGGCTTTGCTTGATATAACTCTGCTTATATTTGTTTTTTTTGTTTGTTTGTTTGTTTGTTTGTTTTGAGACGGAGTCTCGCTGTGTCGCCCAGGCTGGAGTGCAGTGGCTGGATCTCAGCTCACTGCAAGCTCTGCCTCCCGGATTTTTACGCCATTCTCCTGCCTCAGCCTCCCGAGTAGCCGGGACTACAGGCGCCCGCCACCTCGCCCGGCTAGTTTTTTGTATTTTTTAGTAGAGACGGGGTTTCACCGTGTTAGCCAGGATGGTCTCGAACTCCTGACCTCGTGATCCGCCCGTCTTGGCCTCCCAAAGTGCTGGGATTACAGGCTTGAGCCACCGCGCCCGGCAACTCTGCTTATATTTGTTAATCGAAATTTTAATAACAATATATTGCAACTTGTTGCTCCTTGGGTGCATTGTTTTCAGATCAATGCACCCAAGGAGCAACATCCTCTGCATCTAACTCTCTTGAAAGTGGTTACATTTACACATTTTTTGTGTGTCCACATGTGCTGGATGGATTCCAAAATGGCTGTAGTAAACTCAGGTGAATTTTTTGAAAGGCATTTATTTACTTACTTTTTATCATTTCAACTTTTATTTTAGATTCAGAGGGTACATGTGCAGATTTGTTAGATGAGTAAATTGCACAATACTGAGATTTAGGGTACAAATGGTCCCATCACCCAGGTAGTGAGCATAGTATCCTAGTACCCAGTACCCAGTAGGTGGTTTTCCAGGCCACCCCCTGCCCAGTAGTCCCCAGTTGCCATCTTTATGTCCATGAGCACGCAGTGTTTAGCTTCCACTTATAAGTGAGAACATGGGGTATTTGGTTTTCAGTTCTTGCATTAATTCGCTTAGGATAAGAGCCTCCAGTTGCATCCACGTTGCTGCAAAGGACATGATTTTGTTCTCTTTTATGGCTGGAAAATACTTCATGGTGTATGTGTACCACATTTTCTTTATCCAATCCACCATGAATGGGCATCTAGATTGATTCTATGTGTTTGCTATTGTGAATAATGCTAGGATGAATATGAGAGTGTATATGCCTTTTTGGTAGAGAGGTTTATTTTCTTTTGAATACGCACTGCATTAGTCTGTTCCTGAATTGCTATAAAGAAATACCTGAGACTGGATAATTTATAAGGAAAAGAAGTTGAACGGGCTCACAGTTCCACTGGCTATACAGGAAGCATGATGCTAGCATCTGCTTGGCTTCTGGGGAGGCCTCAGGAGACCTTCAATCGTGGTGGAAGGGGAAGGGGAAGCAGATGCATCTTACACGACCAAAGCAGGAGGAAGGCGGCTGGTGCCACACACTTTTAAACGACCAGATCTCATGAGAATTCACTCGCTATGCAGTACCAAGGGGGGATGGTGCTAAACCATTCATGAGAACTCCACCCCCAAGATCCAGTCACCTCCCATCCAGCCCCTCCTCCAACATTGGAGATTACAATTTGACATGAGACTTCGGCAGGGACACAGATCCAAACCATATCACATACCCAATAGTAGGATTGCTGAGTTGAATGGTAGTTCTTTTTTAGGTTCTCAAAGGCATTTTAAATTGACACTTTAAAAAATTTGATAGTGGCCGTAATAGGCAGCATCAAAACAGATCTCAATAATCCTCTGCTCCTGGTACTCATGCCCATATGAAGTCATTTCTCTCGGAGTGTGGGCTGGACCCACTGACTCACTTCTAATCAATAGAATATGGCATGACTCCAATACTCCAGACACCAACTAGATGTCCTACAACTCAATTCAATTCTAACACTACCCAGAGTTAGTGCTATATCCCTCAAGTTAAAGGCTCAGTCCCACAAGACTTCCCTCACTTCAGAGGCCAATCGCTGGTCCTGGGTCACCCGTACTTTTGACAGACAGACTGTAAATCAAGAGTTCCCACAGCCCACTCCTCAGGTTCCATAATTTGCTAAAATAAGCCCACAGAACTCAGGAAGGTGCTTATCAGTACTTATCATCAGTTTTTTATAAAGAATACAACTCAAGAACAGCCAAACATAAGAAAGGTATAAGGCAAGGTTTGTGAGGGAGATGACATCCCTCTCAGGGCATGCTTCTCTCCCAGCATATCAAAGTGTTTACCAACCTGAGAGCTCTGGAACCCTGTTGTTTAGGGGTTTTTATGGAGCTTTCACTACAAAGTTAAATCATTGGCTACTGGTGATCAGCTCAATCTTCAGCCCCTCTCTCGCCCTGGAGGGTGGAGGTGAGACTAGGAGTTTCAATCTTCTAATTCTGGATTAGTCTTTCTGGTGGCCAGCCCCACATCCAGAAGCTATCTAGGAGTCTCTCAGCCAAGAGTTGCCAGCATAGCAAAGACACTCTTACCATCCAGGAGGGTCTAAGGATTGTGGAACCTTTGTGCCAGGAACCAGGGAAAAAGACCAATATCTCCAGAGGTTCATTTTTCTCTGCCTCTTTTTCAAGATAGGTTTGAAGCAGCTTATACTAAAGAACATAAATACAAGGAAATTAACATAGAAATAGAAAATAAAGGCCATAAGAAGGAGCCCACATTTTTGGAATGTGATGGCAGTGGGCAGAATAATGATTCCCCAAAGACGTCCACATCCTAATTCCTAGGACCTGTGAATGCATTATTTTACGTGGCAGCAGGGGATTAAGTATGCAAATGGAATTAGATTTACTAATTAGCAGACCTTAAAATAAGGAGATTATCCTGGATTATCAGGGTAGGCCCAATATAATCACAAGTCCTTAAATGGAGAATGGGAAGACAGAAGAGCTGGAGCCAGAGAGATGGTCTGGTATAAAAGGATTGAACAGCCACTGCTGGCTTTGAAGAGGGAAGGGCACCTGAGCCAAGGAATTCCTGTTTTCTAAGTTTTCAGACCCTTCTCATTTTATCTAGTCCTCAGACAAAACAATTTTAGGAGCAGTGGGCATGTGAGCAGGCTGATAATTTCAAACTACAGTACAGTACAGTATACGTGGGTTTTGCATCCTACAAATACCGCATTTTCCATCCACATTGGTTGAAAATAGCCACGTTATGTGTGAACCCTGCAGTACGAGGGTCAACTGTACTTCAATTCTCTGTTCTTTTGGTACTCACTCACCATTTATCAGGGAGGCTGAGAGGTATGTACAGAAAAGATCCAGAAGTATAGCACCAGATGACAGGGCTCAGCATGGCGTCCCTTCCCTGAGAGGCTCAGCCCAGGTCCCAGATTTGCTTGCCCCAGCGCTGCAGTGCAGGCCACTCAGAAACAAAAGCCCCACTCAGAAAACAAACCACACAGACCTAGACATCTCAGAACAAGGCTCCCTGGAGGTCTCATATCCTATACACACCACCTTATAAAAGTATTCTGAGCTCACCTCCTTCCCCTGTCTTCCTCCACCCCAGCCACGCTGGCCTCTTTACTTTCTTCAAGCTCCCCTGAAAGGTCCTCACTGCTTGTGTTTCTGTTTCCTCTTTCTGGTATATTTTCCCCCATTGCCCCTCACTCTTTTAGGTCTTACCTTAACAGAAAAGTCACCTTAATGGAACAGTCACCTTAACAGAAAAGTCTTCCTCTCCACAGTATAAAATGCTCCTCTCCCGTTATTCTGTCCCCTTAATCTGCTATACTCTTCTTCATAGTCCTTGTCGCTACCTGAATTTTTACATGTTTATTCCTTATTGACGATATCCCCCACTAGAATATACTCTCTTTGAGAGTAGAAGCTCTGACTTTTTGTCCACTGCTTATCCTTGTGTCCAGAACAATGCTGGGCATACAGTAAGCTCTTGGTAAATATTTAACGAATAAGGGAATGAATGCTTTCCAACTACTCAGAGTCATCTCCCCAAGGGAAGTTTCAGTAATAGGCTTTTCTCCATCCTATTGCATTTTCAGTGATGTGTATATAATCCAGTGCTGTGTGAGAGTTCTGTGGCACCCGGGAAACTCATTGCTGACCCTCTGCTCAATCAGACTTTTGAGTAGCCACAATTTGACAAGTGTACACTTGTCAGAGTCAGTAACATCTGTTCCATGCACCTAGCACTTATTTCTCCCAATTCCAAACTGGTTCTCTCATAGGTGTCAGTGCTGTTGTTTTCAAATTTATTTTAGCCCCAATCCCTTTGTTCAGAAGATGAGCAGAAGTTCAACATGTAAAACTATATAAAGCAGCTATGCTCCATTTCTGCTTCAAACCCCTCCAGAGGCTAAAATTCCCAAGGGAGATCCACAAGCTCCCAACTCTTCTGAGCTTGCACAGCTTGAAGATATCTGTCTCCAGGCATACATTATTCTTGTTGATCCCTCGATTCAGAAGTAAATAATAATAAAGTCTCCTGAGCACAATATACTCTGAGCATTTATTACCAATTTATTATTATTGGAGTCACAGGAATATCTCTGAAGGGTAAAAGCTTATGAGCTTCCACTGTCTCTTTCTTTTGGCACAGTTGTCCGCTAGGTCTAGGTTACCCTGGGCCAATCCTTTCTCAGATTCCACAACATCTGCCAAAAGGCCTGAGATGTTTAAATCCAGGCGACATTAATAAGACATAAATGAAATGAAAAGAAAATCCTGTACACTCTTTTTTCTATTACAAAAGCTGTAAGTGGTCATTGTGAAAATTTTCTAAAAGTCATACAATTAGAAATGAATGCAATAGATAGGACCCACATCACCTGGTAGAGGTACAATTACAGTCATATCTCTGTCATTTTCCCTTTAATCACTAGGTCCCCATATGCCCCTGCTAACAGGTAGTCCAGTATCTACCTCCTGATGCTTCCTCTCCTTCCTCCCCTCATTTGGTCAAGCAACCTTGGGCTTACACAGGCCTGCTGTTTCCACATGCCAGGACGGTGTCACCAGTGAATAACTGACCTTTTTTGGGGTAGATTTCCTCCTGTTGCTACCACTCAGGATTGCTGTGAAAGTGGTGGTCTACTGTCCTTGCAGTCTTATGCTTTTAACAAAGTTACTGGATCCCTGAACCCTTCCTCAGCAATGGGCACATTCATCTTGCACACATGTGGCCAAATAGACCTATTCAGGCAAGGAATAAAAACTCAAAGAGGAGCTACTCCATAGAAGAATTCCTAATCTGGATCCAGGAACTGGCAGTATTTCTGTATAATTAATTTTCTTTTAAACTATATGTACAAGTTGTCCCTCGGTATATACAGGGGATTGGTTCCAGCACCACCAGCATGTAACAATACTCATGCATAATCAGTCCTGCAGAACCTGAGTAAATGAAAAGTCAGCTCCCTTATGCATGGGTTTCACGTCCCTTGAACACTACATTTTGGTCCGTGTTTGGTTGAAGAAAAGCCATGTATAAATGTACCTATGCAGTTCAAACCCATGTCATTCACGGGCAACTGTACTTAATTATATGCTCTTAAAAATGTTATTGTGGGGCCAGGCATGGTGGCTCATGCCTGTAATCCAAGCACTTTGGGAGGCCGAGGCAGGTGGATCACCTGAGGTCAAGAGTTCGAGACTAGCCTGGCCAACCTGGTGAAACTCTGTCTTTACTAAAAATTCAAAAATTAGCTGGGGGTGGTGGCAGGTGCCTATAATCCCAGCTACTTGGGAGGCTGAGGCAGGAGAATCACTGGAACCCGGGAAGCAGAGGCTGCAGTGATCCGAGATCACACCATTGCACTCCAGCCTGGGTGACAGAGAGAGACTCCGTCTCAAAAAAAAAAAAAGAAAAAAACATTATTGTGTGAAAGTGTCCATAGGTTTTATTTCACTAAGGAGTCCACAGCACAAAAATTGTTGGAGAATGACAGTTCTCTTGCTTAAAAGAAAATGAAGTCTGTGTGTCCAAACACCCGTCACATATAATACATTAAAAGTAAAAAGTTACAATCCTACTCTTTATTATCTCTCCAAGTCTTTTTCTCCTCCAGTATTTCCTATTAAATGTTGATGCCTTGATGCCTCACCCTATCCACAGAGCCAATCAAATGCTAACCCCTGTGAATTGCCCCTCCTCAATATTTCTTAAATCTGTTCACTTCTCTATATTTCCACTGGCGTCACAATAAGCCACCATTCATCCCTTCCCAGGAGAATCACTGTGACCTCCCTGAAATCCATTCTTCCCATAGTACCACACATTCCTGTCCCTGAATCCCTGACATTTGAGCAGAGACCTGTAGGAGGTGAGGGAGCAAGTTAAGCAGATGGTGAGAAATCTGGTAGAGGAATTGTAGTCCAGGCAGAGGGAACAGCAGGTGCAAGGACCCTGAGAAGAGAGTCTACCCAGAGATCGGACAGACACCAGGAAAGCCAGTATGAATGGAGAGAAATGAGTGTGGGAAGGGAGAGTGGAGTAAACAGTAAGAAGATGGGGACATGGGGGAGGATAGATGGATCATTTGGGGGCATTATAGGCATTATAAGCCTTTTTTTTTTTTTTTTTTTTGAGACAGAGTCTTGCTCTGTCGCCCAGGCTAGAGTGCAGTGGCACAACCTCAACTCACTGCAACCTCTGCCTCTTGAGTTCAAGCAATTCTCCTGCCTCAGTCTCCCAAGTAACTGGTATTACAGGCGCCCACCACTGTGCCTGGCTAATTTTGGTATTTTTAGTAGAGACGAGATTTCACCATCTTGACCAGGTTGGTCTCAAACTCCTGACCTTGTGATCTACCCGCCTCATCCTCCCAAAGTGCTGGGATTATAGACATGAGCCACCGCGCCTGGCCTATAAGCCGTTTTTTAAGAACTTTGGCTTTTACTCAGAATGAGATGGGAGCTACTGGAAGGTTTCCAGCAAGTAATATGATTCAACTTTTGGTTTTTGTGTTGAGAAGAGACTACAGGTGGGCAAGCTGTGGTATCAGGGAGGCAAATTAAGAAGACTAGATTGCAAAAATCCAGGAGTGCGTGGTAGTAACAGAAGTAGCGAGAAGTGGTCGGACTCCAGAAATATTTTGAAGATAGAGCCAACAGGATTTCCTGATAGATTAAATGTGGGGTGAGAAAGAGTCAAATATGATTCCTGGGTTTTCAGCCTGTGCAACCAGTAAAATTGAGTTGCCATTTACTGAGATATTAACCACTATTAACAAAAATGCCTATCTTTCTACATTTGTTTTTTCAATGCACAGAGCCTCTAGCTGCATCCATATTGCTACAAAGAACATAATTTCATTCTTTTTATGGCTGCGTAGTATTCCATGGTGTACACGAATCACATTTTAAAAAATCCAACCCACTGTTGGTGGGCACCTGGGTTGATTCCATGTCTTTGTTATTGTGAATAGTGCTGTGATGAACATGTGAGTGCATGGGTTTTTTTTGTTTTCTTTTGGATATATACCCAGTAATGAAATTGCTGCGTCAAATTGCTGCCACAAAAAAAAAAAAAAAAAAAAAAAATCTGTTTTAAGTTCTTTGAGAAATCTCCAAACTGCTTTCCAGAGTGGCTGAATATTTGCATTTCCAACCAATAGTCAATAAACATTCCTTTTTCTCCACAGCCTCCCCAGCATGTTATTTTTTTACTTTTTAATCATCATCTTTCTGACTGGTGTGAGATGGTATCTCACTGCAGTTTCGATTTGCACTGCTCTGATGATTAGTGACGTTGAGCACTTTTTCATATGTCTGATGGCTGCTTGTACAGCTTCTTTTGAGACGTGTCCATTCATGTCCTTTGCCCATTTTTTAATGGGACTGTTTAGTTTTTGCTTGTTGATTTGTTTAAGTTCCTTGTAGATTCTGGATATTAGACCTTTGTCAAAAGCATAGTTTGCTAATAGTTTCTTCCATTTTGTAGGCTGTTTACTCTGTTGGTAATTTATTTTGCTGTGCAGACACTGTTTAGTTTAATTAGGTCTCACTTGTCTTTTTTGGTTTTGTTGCAATTGCTTTCAGATACTTAGCCATAAATTCTTTGCCAAAACTGATGTCACGGAAGGTATTTTCTAGGTTTTCTTTCAGGATTTTTACAGTTTGAGGTCTTATATTTAAACCTTTAAATCATCTTGTGTTAATTTTTGTATATGTTGAGAGGTAAGAGTCCAGTTTCATTCTTCTGCATATGGCTTGCCAGTTTTCCCAGCACCATTTATTTAATAGGGAGTACTTTTCCCATTGTTTACTTTTGTCAACTTTTACAGAGATCTGTTGGTTGTAGGTGTGTGGATTTATTTCAGGGTCCTCTATTCTGTTCCATTGGTCTATATGTTTATTTTTGTACCAGTACCATGCTGTTTTGGTTACTGTAGCCTTATGGCATAGTTTGAAGTCTGGTAATGTGATACCTCTGGCTTTTTTCTTTTTGCTTAGGATTGCTTTGGTTATTTAGGCTCTTTTTTAGTTCCAAATGAATTTTAGAATAGATTTTTGTAACTGTATGAAAGATGACATTGGTATTTTGATAGGGGTAGCACTGAATCTGTAAATTGCTTTGGGCAGTATGGCTACTTTAACAATATTGATTCTTCCAATTCATAAGTATGGGATAGTTTTCCATTTATTTGTGTCATCTCTGATTTTTTTCAGCAGTGTTTGGTAGTTCTCCTTGTAAAGATCTTTCACCTCCTTGGTTAGATAAATTTCTATATATTTCATTTTTTGGTGATTATTGTAAAAGGGTTGTGTTCTTGATTTGGTTCTCAGCTAGGACATTACTGGTGTATAGAAATGTTACTAATTTTTGCACATTTATTTTGTATCCTGAAACTTTACTGAAATTGTTTATCAGTTCCAGGGGCCTTTTGGCGGGGTGTTTAGGGCTTTCTATGTATAGAATAATATCATCAGCAAGAAGAGATAGTTTGACTTCTTCTTTTTCTGTTTGGATACCTTTTATCCCTTTCTCTTGCCTGATTGCTCTGGCTAGAACGCCCAGTACTACATTGAATAGGAGTCGTAGGAATGGGCATCCTTTTCTTGTTGCAGTTATCAAAGGGAATGGTTCCAGCTTTTGCCTGTTCGGTATGATGTTGGCTATGGGGTTGTCATAAATGGCTCTTACTACTTTGAGGTATGTTCCTTTGATGCCTAGTCTGTTGATGGTTTTTATCGTGAAGGAATGTTAGATTTTATCAAAATCTTTTCTGCACCTGTGAAGATGCTCATGTGGCCTTCGGTTTTTATTCTATGTGATGAATCACATTTATTGACTTGAGTATGTTGAACAAACCTTGCATTTCAGGAATAAAGCCTATTTGATCATGGTGAATTAACTTTTTGATGTACAGCTGGATTTGGTTTGCTAGTATTTTGTTGAGGATTTTTGTGTCTATGTCTGCCAGGGAAATTGACCTGAAGTTTTCTATTTTGTTGTGTCTCTGCCAGATTTTGGTGTCAAGATGATGCTGACTTCATACAGTGAGTTAGGGAGAAGCCCCTTTCCTCAATTTTTTGGAATAGTTTTAGTATGATTGGTTTCAGTTCTTTGTATAGCTGGTAGAATTTTGTTACGAATCCATCAGGTCTAGGGCTCTTTTTGGCTGGTAAATTTTTTATTTTTATTTTATTTATTATTTATTATTATTATTATTATTTTTAGTGGTGATTTTATTGTATTGTATTGTATTGTATTGTATTTTTTTAATTATTCTACTTTAAGTTCTAGGGTACATGTGCATAACGTGCAGGTTTGTTACATATGTATACTTGTGCCATGTTGGCGTGCTACACCCATCAACTCGTCAGCAACCATCACCTCGTCATTTACATCAGGTATAACTCCCAATGCAATCCCTCCCCCCTCCCCCTCCCGGTGTGTGATGTTCCCCTTCCTGAGTCCAAGTGATCTCATTGTTCAGTTCCCACCTATGAGTGAGAACATGCAGTGTTTGGTTTTCTGTTCTTGTGATAGTTTGCTAAGAATGATGGTTTCCAGCTGCATCCATGTCCCTACAAAGGACACAAACTCATTCCTTTTTGATGGCTGCATAGTATTCCATGGTGTATGTGTGCCACATTTTCTTAATCCAGTCTGTCACTGATGGACATTTGGGTTGATTCCAAGTCTTTGCTATTGTGAATAGTGCTGCAATAAACATACGTGTGCATGTGTCTTTATAGCAGCATGATTTATAATCCTTTGGGTATATACCCAGTAATGGGATGGCTGGGTCATAAGGTACTTCTAGTTCTAGATCCTTGAGGAATTGCCATACTGTTTTCCATAATGGTTGAACTAGTTTATAATCCCACCAACAGTGTAAAAGTGTTCCTATTTCTCCACATCCTATCCAGCATCTGTTGTTTCCTGACTTTTTAATGATTGCCATTCTAACTGGTGTGAGATGGTATCTCATTGTGGTTTTGATTTGCATTTCTCTGATGGCCAGTGATGATGAGCATTTTTTCATGTGTCTGTTGGCTGTATGAATGTCTTCTTTTGAGAAATGTCTGTTCATATCCTTTGCCCACTTTTTGATGGAGTTGTTTGTTTTTTTCTTGTAAATTTGTTTGAGTTCTTTGTAGGTTCTGGATATTAGCCCTTTGTCAGATGAGTAGATTGCAAAAATGTTCTCCCATTCTGTAGGTTGCCTGTTCACTCTGATGGTAGTTTCTTTTGCTGTGCAGAAGCTCTTCAGTTTAATTAGATCCCATTTGTCAATTTTGGCTTTTGTTGCCATTGCTTTTGGTGTTTTAGACATGAAGTCCTTGCCCATGCCTATGTCCTGAATGGTATTACCTAGGTTTCCTTCTAGGGTTTTTATGGTATTAGGTCTAACATTTAAGTCTCTAATCCATCTTGAATTAAGTTTCGTATAAGGAGTAAGGAAAGGATCCAGTTTCAGCTTTCTACTTATGGCTAGCCAATTTTCCCAGCACCATTTATTAAATAGGGAATCCTTTCCCCATTTCTTGTTTTTCTGAGGTTTGTCAAAGATCAGATGGCTGTAGATGTGTGGTATTATTTCTGAGGACTCTGTTCTGTTCCATTGGTCTATATCTCTGTTTTGGTACCAGTACCATGCTGTTTTGGTTACTGTAGCCTTGTAGTATAGTTTGAAGTCAGGTAGCATGATGCCTCCAGCTTTGTTCTTTTGACTTAGGATTGTCTTGGCAATGTGAGCTCTTTTTTGGTTCCATATGAACTTTAAAGCAGTTTTTTCCAATTCTGTGAAGAAACTCATTGGTAGCTTGATGGGGATGGCATTGAATCTATAAATTACCTTGGGCAGTATGGCCATTTTCACGATATTGATTCTTCCTATCCATGAGCATGGTATGTTCTTCCATTTGTTTGTGTCCTCTTTTATTTCACTGAGCAGTGGTTTGTCATTCTCCTTGAAGAGGTCCTTTACATCACTTGTAAGTTGGATTCCTAGGTATTTCATTCTCTTTGAAGCTATTGTGAATGGAAGTTCATTCATGATTTGGCTCTCTGTTTGTTTGTTACTGGTGTATAAGAATGCTTGCGATTTTTGCACATTAATTTTGTATCCTGAGACTTTGCTGAAGTTGCTTATCAGCTTAAGGAGATTTTGGGCTGAGACAATGGGGTTTTCTAAATATACAATCATGTCATCTGCAAAGAGGGACAATTTGACTTCTTCTTTTCCTAACTGAATACCCTTTATTTCTTTCTCTTGCCTGATTTCCCTAGCCAGAACTTCCAACACTATGTTGAATAGGAGTGGTGAGAGAGGGCATCCCTGTCTTGTGCCAGTTTTCAAAGGGAATTTTTCCAGTTTTTGCCCATTCAGTAAGATATTGGCTGTGGGTTTGTCATAAATAGCTCTTATTATTTTGAGATACGTTCCATCAATACCAAATTTATTGAGCGTTTTTAGCATAAAGGGCTGTTGAATTTTGTCAAAGGCCTTTGCTGCATCTATTGAGATAATCATGTGGTTTTTGTCTTTGGTTCTGTTTATATGCTGATTACATTTATTGATTTGCATATGTTGAACCAGCCTTGCATCCCAAGGATGAAGCCCACATGATCATGGTGGATAAGCTTTTTGATGTGCTGCTGGATCCGGTTTGCCAGTATTTTATTGAGGATTTTTGCATCGATGTTCATCAGGGATATTGGTGTAAAATTCTCTTGTTTTGTTGTGTCTCTGCCAGGCTTTGGTATCAGGATGATGTTGGCCTCATAAAATGAGTTAGGGAGGATTCCCTCTTTTTCTATTGATTGGAATAGTTTCAGAAGGAATGGTACCAGCTCCTCCTTGTACCTCTGGTAGAATTCAGCTGTGAATCCATCTGGTCCTGGACTTTTTTTCATTGGTAGGCTATTAATTATTGCCTCAATTTCAGAACCTGCTATTGGTCTATTCAGGAATTCAGCTTCTTCCTGGTTTAGTCTTGGGAGATTGTAAGTATCCAGGAAATTATCCATTTCTTCTAGATTTTCTAGTTTATTTGTGTAGAGGTGTTTATAGTATTCTCCGATGGTAGTTTGTATTTCTGTGGGGTCGGTGGTGATATCCCCTTTATCATTTTTTATTGTGTCTATTTGATTCTTCTCTCTTTCCTTCTTTATTAGAGTTGCTAGTGGTCTATCAATTTTGTTGATCTTTTCAAAAAACAAACTCCTGGATTCATTGATTTTTTGGAGGGTTTTTTGTGTCTCTATCTCCTTCAGTTCTGCTCTGATCTTAGTTATTTCTTGCCTTCTGCTAGCTTTTGAATGTGTTTGCTCTTGCTTCTCTAGTTCTTTTAATTGTGATGTTAGAGTGTCAATTTTAGATCTTTCCAGCTTTCTCTTGTGGGCATTTAGTGCTATAAATTTCCCTCTACACACTGCTTTAAATGTGTCCCAGAGATTCTAGTATGTTGTATCTTTGTTCTCATTGGTTCCAAAGAACATCTTTATTTCTGCCTTCATTTCGTTATGTACCCAGTAGTCATTCAGGAGCAGGTTGTTCAGTTTCCATGTAGTTGAGCGGTTTTGATTGAGTTTCTTAGTCCTGAGTTCTAGTTTGATTGCACTGTGGTCTGAGAGACAGTTTGTTATAATTTCTGTTCTTGTACATTTGCTGAGGAGTGCTTTACTTCCAATTATGTGGTCAATTTTGGAATAAGTGTGATGTGGTGCTGAGTAGAATGTATATTCTGTTGATTTGTGGTGGAGAGTTCTGTAGATGTCTATTAGGTCCGCTTGCTGCAGAGATAAGTTCAATTCCTGGATATCCTTGTTAACTTTCTGTCTCGTTGATCTGTCTAATGTTGACAGTGGGGAGTTGAAGTCTCCCATTATTATTGTATGGGAGTCTAAGTCTCTTTGTAAGTCTCTAAGGACTTGCTTTATGAATCTGGGTGCTCCTGTATTGGGTGCATATATATTTAGGATAGTTAGCTCTTCCTGTTGAATTGATCCCTTTACCATTATGTAATGGCCTTCTTTGTCTCTTTTGATCTTTGATGGTTTAAAGTCTGTTTTATCAGAGACTGGTATTGCAACCCCTGCTTTTTTTTGTTCTCCATTTGCTTGGTAGATCTTCCTCCATCCCTTTATTTTGAGTCTATATATGTCTCTGCATGTGAGATGGGTCTCCTGAATACAGCAAACTGATAGGTCTTTACTCTTTATCCAGTTTGCCAGTCTGTGTCTTTTAATTGGAGCATTTAGTCCATTTACATTTAAGGTTAATATTGTTATGTGTGAACTTGATCCTGCCATTATGATATTAACTGGTTATTTTGCTCGTTAGTTGATGCAGTTTCTTCCTAGCCTCGATGGTCTTTACATTTTGGCATGTTTTTGCAATGGCTGGTACCAGTTGTTCCTTTCCATGTTTAGTGCTTCCTCCAGGGTCTCTTGGAAGGCAGGCCTGGTGGTGACAAAATCTGTAAGCATTTGCTTATCTGTAAAGGATTTTATTTCTCCTTCACTTATGAAACTTAGTTTGGCTGGATATGAAATTCTGGGTTGAAAATTCTTTTCTTTAAGAATGTTGAATATTGGCCCCCACTCTCTTCTGGCTTGTAGAGTTTCTGCCGAGAGATCTGCTGTTAGTCTGATGGGCTTCCCTTTGTGGGTAACCCGACCTTTCTCTCTGGCTGCCCTTAACATTTTTTCCTTCATTTCAACTTTGGTGAATCTGACAATTATGTGTCTTGGAGTTGCTCTTCTCGAGGAGTATCTTTGTGGCGTTCTCTGTATTTCCTGAATTTGAATGTTGGCCTGCCCTACTAGGTTGGGGAAGTTCTCCTGGATGATATCCTGAAGTGTGTTTTCCAACTTGGTTCCATTTTCCCCCTCACTTTCAGGCACCCCAATCAGACGTAGATTTGGTCTTTTTACATAATCCCATACTTCTTGCAGGCTTTGTTCATTTCTTTTTCTTCTTTTTTCTTTTGGTTTCTCTTCTCACTTCATTTCATTCATTTGATCCTCAATCGCTGACACTCTTTCTTCCAGTTGATCAAGTCGGTTACTGAAGCTTGTGCATTTGTCACGTATTTCTCGTGTCATGGTTTTCATCTCTGTCCATTCGTTTATGGCCTTCTCTGCATTAATTATTCTAGTTATCAATTCTTCCACTCTTTTTTCAAGATTTTTAGTTTCTTTGCACTGGGTACGTAATTCCTCCTTTAGCTCTGAGAAGTTTGATGGACTGGAGCCTTCTTCTCTCATCTCATCAAAGTCATTCTCCGTCCAGCTTTGATCCATTGCTGGCGATGAGCTGCATTCCTTTGCAGGGGGAGATGCACTCTTATTTTTTGAATTTCCAGCTTTTCTGCCCTGCTTTTTCCCCATCCTTGTGGTTTTATCTGCCTCTGGTCTTCGATGATGGTGTTGTACTGATGGGGTTTTGGTGTGGGTGTCCTTCCTGTTTGTTAGTTTTCCTTCTAACAGTCAGCACCCTCAGCTGTAGGTCTGTTGGAGATTGCTTGAGGTCCACTCCAGACCCTGTTTGCCTGGGTATCAGCAGCAGAGGCTGCAGGAGATAGAATATTGCTGAACAGCGAGTGTTCCTGTCTGATTTTTGCTTTGGAAGCTTCCTCTCAAGGGTGTACTCCACCGTGTGAGGTGTGGGGTGTCAGTCTGCCCCTAGTGGGGGATGTCTCCCAGTTAGGCTACTCAGGGGTCAGGAACCCACTTGAGCAGGCAGTGTGTCCGTTCTCAGATCTCAACCTCCGTGTTGGGAGATCCACTGCTCTCTTCAAAGCTGTCAGACAGAGTCGTTTGTGTCTGCAGAGGTTTCAGCTGCTTTTTTGTTGTTGTTGTTGTTGTTGTTTAGCTGTGCCCTGTCCCCAGAGGTGGAGTCTACAGAGACAGGCAGGATTCCTTGAGCTGCTGTGAGCTCCACCCAGTTCAAGCTTCCCAGCCGCTTTGTTTATCTACTTAAGCCTCAGCAATGGCAGGCGCCCCTCCCCCAGCCTGGCTGCTGCCTTGCTGCGAGATCGCAGACTGCTGTGCTAGCAATGAGGGAGGCTCCGTGGGTGTGGGACCCTCCCGGCCAGGTGTGGGATATAATCTCCTGGTGTGCCCGTTTGCCAAGATCCTTGGTAGAGCACAGTATTGGGGTGGGAGTTACCCGATTTTCCAGGTGTTGTGTGTCTCAGTTCCCCTGGCTAGGAAAAGGGATTCCCTTCCCCCTTGCACTTCCCAGGTGAGGCGATGCCTGGCCCTGCTTCAGCTCTCACTGGTTGGGCTGCAGCAGCTGACCAGCACCGACTGTCCCGCACTCCCTAGTGAGATGAACCCAGTACCTCAGTTGAAAATGCAGAAATCACCTGCCTTCTGTGTTGCTCGTGCTGGGAGTTGGAGACTGGAGCTGTTCCTATTCAGCCATCTTGCTCTGCCCCCCTATTTTTTATTATTTTTATTTTTTGAGATGGAGTATCACTTCATCACCCAGGCTGGAGTGCAATGGCGCAATCTCAGCTCACTGTAACCTCCACCTCCTGGGTTCAAGAGATTCTCCTGCCTCAGCCTCCCCAGTATCTGGGACTTCAGGTGCACACCACCATGCCTGGCCAATTTCTTTGAATTTTCAGTAGAGATGGATGTTTCACCACGTTGGCCAGGCTGGTCTCGAACTCCTGACTTCAGGTCATCTGCCCAGCTTGGCCTCCCCAAATGCTGGGATTACAGATGTGAGCCACTGCCCCCAGCCAGTAAGTTTTTTTTATTACTGATTCAATTTCTAAACTGGTATTGGTCTGTTCAGATTTTCACTTTCCTCCTGGTTCAGTCTTGGATGGTTGTGTGTTTTAGGAATTTATCCATTATTTCTTTATTTTCTAATTTGTATGTGTGGAGGTATTCATAATAGTCTCTGAGGATCTTTTGTATTTGTGTGAGATCGGTTGTAATGTCATCTTTGTCATTCCTGATTACACTTATTTGGATCTTCTGTCTTTTTTCTTTATGAATCTAGATAGTGGTCTATCACTTTTGTTCATTCTTTCAAAGAACAAAGTCTTAGTTTCACTGATCTTTAGTATTGACTTTTGGTTCTCAATTTCATTTTGTACTTCTGTGATTTTAGTTATTTCTTTTCTTCTACTGGCTTTGGGGTTAGATCCTTCTTTTTTTTTCTAGTTCCTCTCAGTGCAATGTTAGATTGTTAATTTGAGATATTTCTAATCTCTTGATGAAAGTGTTTAGTGCTACAAACTTTCTTCTTAACACTTCTTTAGTTGCCTCCCAAAGGTTTTTCTAAGTTGTGCCTCTATTTTCATTAATTTCAAATTTTTTTAATTTTTGCCTTAATTTTGTTGTTCACCCAAGAGTTATGCAGAAGCAAGTTGGCTAATTTTCATGTTTTGTGTAGTTTTGAGAGATATTCTTGGTATTTATGCCTATGTTTTTTGCACTATGGTCTAACAATGTGCTTGGTATGATTTCTATTAGGTTGGTGCAAAAGTAATTATGGTATTTTACCATTAAAAGTAATGGCAAAAACTGCAATTACTTTTGCAACAACCACCTAATACTTTTTGGAATTTAATGAGACTTGCTTTATGGAGAGCATGTGATCAATCTTAAAATATATCCCACGTGCTGATGAGAAGAATGTGTATTCTGTGGTTGTTGGGTGAAGTATTCTATAGATGTCTATTAAGTCCAATTCATCAAGTGTCAAGTTTAAGTCAATAATTTATTTGTTAGTTTTCTGCCTCAATTTCTGTCTAACACTATCAATGGGGTGTTGAAGTCCCCTGCTATTATTGTGTGGCTAAGTTTTTTTGTATGTCAAGAAGAACTGGTTTTATGAATCTAGGTGGACTCCAGTGTTGGGTGCATATTTATTTAGGATAGGTAAGTCTTCTCGTTGAATTGAATCCTTTATAATTACATCATGCACTTCTTTGTCCTTCCTGATTGTTGTTGGTTTAAAGTTTGTTTTATCTTATATAAAAATATTGACTTGTGCTTTTTCATTTTCCGTTTGCATGGTAGATCTTTCTCCATCTCTTTACTTTGAGCCTGTGTGTGCCATGACATGTAAGATGCATCTCTTGAAGACAGCATATATTTGGGTCTTGTCTTTTTATCCAGCTTGCCACTCTATGCTGTTTCACTGGAGCATTTAGACAATTTACATTCAGGGTTAGTATTGATAGATGAGATTTTGATCCCATCATCATGTTGTTGGCTGTTTGTTTTGTACTCTTGATTGTGTCATTGCTTTAGATTGTCCATGGGCTATGTGCTTGAGTGAGTTTTGGGTGTAGCAGGTGTTGATCATTTGTTTCCATGTTTAGCATTCCCTTAAGGACTTCTTGTAAGTCTGGTCTGGTGGTAACAAATTTCTTTAGTGCTTGCTTGTCTGAGGAGGTTTTTATTTCTCCTTTGCTTATGAAGCTTATTTTGGTAGGATATGAGATTCTTAGTTGGAATTTCTTTCCTTTAAGAATGCTGAAAAAGGCCCCCAATCTGTTCTGCCTTGTAAGGTTTCTGCTGAGAGGTCTGCTGCTAGCATGATGGGGTTCCCTTTGTAAGTGACCTGACTTTTCTCTCTAGGTGCCTTTAAGATTTTTTTATTTTGCATTGACATTGGTGAATCTGATGACTATGTATTTTGGGGGTAGTCATCTTGTATAGTATCTTACAGGGTTCTATGTATTTCTTGAATTTTTATGTCTTCTTCTCTAGCAAGACTGGGGAAATTTTTATGGACTGAATTCTCAAACATATTTTCCAAGTTGCTTACTCTCTTTCCTACTCTTTCAGGAATGCCAGTGAGTCACAGACTTGGTCTCTTTACATAGTACTATTATATATTTCTCAGCGGTTTTGTTCACTTTTAAAAATTCTTTTTTCTTTCTTTTTTCTGACTGAGTTGATTGGAAGAACCTCCCTTCAAGCACTGAGCTTGATCTATTCTGCTGTTAATGCTTTCACTGTATTATGTAATTCTTGAAGTGCATTCTTCAGTTCAAGAAGTTCAGTTTGGTTCTTTCCTAAAATGGCTATTTCATCATTCAGTTCCTGGATCATTTAACTGGATTCCTTGGATTGGATTTCAACTTTCTCCTGGATCTCAATGAACTTCTTTGCATTCAGATTCTGAATTCTGTCTGTCATTTCAGTCATCTCAACCCGGTTAAGAACCATTTCTGGGAAACGTGTGAGGGGGGGTGCGGGGGGGGGTTGTTTTTTGTTTTTTTTTTTTTTGGAGTTAAGGGGACAAACTGGCATTTCGAGTTGCCAGAGCTCTTGTGCTGATTCTTTCTCATGTGTGAGGGCTAATATTCATTTAAATGTGATGTAAGTTGAAAATAGTCAGTTGACTTCATTTCTGGGTGTTTTCAGAAGGCCACAATATACAGAATCTTTATTTGTGGCTGCATTTTTGCCTTAGGTTTCACAGGTGCTGTATACTGGCAGGGTATTTTGGTGTTGCATTTTGGGCTGCAATCCAGTAGGTGCTGCTTAAGAGTGTTGGCCTGTAGATAGGCTCTCAGCCACAGGGTTCTTTTATATTTTGGCCCAGTTGGCAGAGTAGTGCTCTGTGGTTAGGGGTGAAAAGATAACCCCCTCACCTGGTCTGCTGCTGGGCCTTGGAGGAGCACCTCTGATCACTGACTCCATGTTTGCATTTCCTTTGTTAGGTGTTCCGATCTGCAGGGCTCCCTCATGCAAGAGCCACAGCTAGCAAACAGGCCATACACTTCCCAGGCCAGCCCTGTGGAGGGACACACCCTGCTCCCCAATCAGCCCATTAACTCAGGAGTATTGCCCCTCTCAGTTTTCTGAGAGTAAGGGCTCTCCCACTGCTTGGGTGCTGCCCAAGCTGGCAAGTCTCAACCAGCTAGGAACAGCAGAGGCGGGTGGAGTCACCCATTCTGCCATCTTCATGC
Source organism: Macaca nemestrina (assembly GCF_043159975.1). Classification (NCBI taxonomy): domain Eukaryota; kingdom Metazoa; phylum Chordata; class Mammalia; order Primates; family Cercopithecidae; genus Macaca; species Macaca nemestrina. The sequence continues at coordinate 63,472,151 of NC_092126.1, read as the reverse complement.
CTCCTAGGGGCAGGCAGAGCTGTGCTTGCCAGCAGAATTCAGGTAGGGGTGGGTTCGCTGTGTTCAATCCCTAACTGGTGTGTCTCGCCTGGCTCGGAGGAGCCAGGGTAGGTGGAATCACCCAATCCACCATCCAGGTGCTTCCCGGGAGATCATGGGGCTGTGCCTGCCAGCAGAGTTCAGGCAGAAGCAGGCCTACTGTGCTGTAAGCCCCAGCAGGCATGGCCCTCCCGGCCAAGCAGTGTGGATGGGTGGAGTCCTCTGATCCACTGTCAGGGTGCTTCCTGGGGGAACACAGAGCAGTGTATCTCAGCATAGTTCAGGCAGAAGTGGGGCCACTGTGCTAGAAGCTGGTGCGAGCCTTATCTGGTGAAGGGGAGTGGAGCAATCCTACTGCTCCTGGGCACCACAACCGCGGCCTCTTTTGGGGATATAGCAGCCGGGGCTGGGCTGCTCCAGGGTCCAAGGCCTGTGGAGGCCCCTGTGGACTTGAGTGTTTGCCTCCACAAAAACTCTGGGTGGCTCTCTGTATCAGTGCAGAAGCCTGGGTTGAGGGTTGGAGGAATTCTCCCATTCCCAGGATTGAATAGGTTCCTGTGGGAAGTGTGGATCCCCAGGAGGCTCTCACTCACTCTCCCTTTTCTGGTGGTGGGGGCTTCTCCTGGCTGCACTGAACCCAGATGGGCTGCAACCTAACTGCTCTTTTCTGTTCTAAGTGTCCCCTTGCTCCCTTGATGGATCCCAACATGGTTTCTTAGACAACTGGCTTGCAGGGTCAATGTTTACTTGCCACTTTTTTCCCTCTCTGTGACAGTGGCACACACTAGCTGCTTCTAGTCCACCATCCTGACCCACTTTTGATGTGAAACTTTAGCATGAATGACTCCATTTTGGTTTGGTCTGCTGGAGCCTAGTATAGGAGCTCAGTCCAAATCAATGGCCGCCCATAAATTTTATTTAACAGGCTGTACAGCAAGTGGTGAGTGGTGGGCAAGCGAATGAAGTTTCATCTGTATTTACAGCCACTCCCTGTCACTCATATTACCACCTGAGTTCCACCGCCTGTCAGATCAGCGAGGGCATTTGATTCTCATAGGAGCATGAAACCTACTGTGAACTGCGCATGCGAGGGATCTAGGTTGCACGCTCTTTGTGAGAACCTAATGCTTGATGATCTGCCACTGTCTCCTGTCACCCTCAGACGGAACCATCTAGTTGCAGGAAAACAAATTCACAGCTCCCACTGATTCTACATTATGGTGAGTTGTATAATTATTTCATTATATATTACAATGTAATAATATAAAGTGCACAATAAATGTAATGCATTTGAATTATCCCAAAACCATCTGCCCCACCCCGGTCTGTAGAAAAACTGTATTCCACAAAACTGGTGCCAAAAAGTTTGGGGACTGCTGGTGTAGGACACGTTAGCCATCTTTAAACTTCATCTTCAAAATATTCATGGGGATTTTAATTAATTTATTTTCTCAAAGGAACTTTAAAATGAACTTTTCAAGGGTCGAATCAAGCTTCTTCTTGTGGTTTGGATTGGGATTGGAATTTATTGGGGAGAATGGTTGTATTAAAAATATTGAATCTCCCATCCAAGTACTACCCAGGCCCAACCCTGCTTAGTCCTATGATCAGAAGAGATCAGGTGTGTTCAGAGTGATATGACCATTTGTCTGTTCTTTGTATTTAAACAGTGTCTTCTCTAGATATCGTATATTTGAGTCTTGATTTTTTTTTCATTTTTTTTTTTTAGATGGCATTTCTCTCTTGTTGCCCAGGCTGGGATGCAATGGTGTGATCTCGGTTCACTGCAACCTTCGCCTCCCAAGTTCCAGCGACTCTCCTGCCTCAGCCTCCCAAGTAGCTGGGATTACAGGTATGCGCCACCATGCCCGGTTACTTTTGTATTTTCAGTAGAGATGCAGTTTCACCATGTTGGTCATGCTGGTCTCAAATTCCTTACCTCAGGTGATCCACCCGACTTGGCCTCCCAAAGTGCTGGGATTACAGGTGTGAGCCATTGCACCCTGTCAAGTCTTGATTTTTTTATCCCATCTGAATGGGATAAAAAACTTTATTTATCTTTTAAATAAAGTATTTAGTCCATATTCATTTAAAATAAAATGAAATATTGAATCTCCTTTTTCTCAAACTATTCTTCTTTTAAATTCAATATATTTGCATCCTAGATTTTTTCTTTTTTTTTTTTTTCCTTTTTTTTTTTTTGAGACAGGCTGCTCTGTCATGCAGACTAGAGAGCCGTGGTGTGATCTCGGCTCACTGTGGTCTCCGCCTCCAGGTTCAAGCGATTCTCCTGCCTCAGCCTCTCGAGTAGCTGGGATTACAGGCGTGTGCCACCATGCCCAGCTAATTTTTGTATTTGTAGTAGAGACGGGTTTCACCGTGTTGGCCAAGCTGGTGTCGAACTCCTGGCCTCTGCCCATCTTGGCCTCCCAAAGTGCTGGGATATAGGCATGAGCCACCATGTCTGGCCTGCATCCTATATATTTTTCGGTAACTTTATTCCTAGGTGTTTTATAGGTTGTTATTGTGAATAGTTTTTTCCCATTATTTTTTCTTATCAATTATATAGCTAAAGAAAAGCTACTGCATAAATGAGATTGGTTTGTATGTGAGTGCTGTTGTTATGCTGAACTTCAAGCATTATGCCAGCCTTGAGTAGTAGATGTGTTTATCACTGCTAGCCTACCTATAACCTCTACTCCATCTATATGTACACACTGTATAACCTGATTTTTAAAAAATATATATTACTCTAACACTTGGACATCTGATCTTTGCATTGGTCTAATATGCTTATAAATTAAGTATCTTCAGACTCCTAACCATGTTCTACTCTATCTCGTCTGCAAATGATGATAATCTTGCATCTTCCTTTCTGACAGTATGCCTTTTATTTATTTTTCTTATCTTATAGCATTGACTAGAACATTCGAGAGTTTTTTTTTCTTTTGATGGAGTCTCACTCTGTCGCTAGGCTGGAGTGCAGTGGCACAATCTCGGCTTACTACAACCTCCACCTCCTGGGTTCAAGTGATTCTCCTGCCTCAGCCTCCTGAGTAGCTGGGACTACAGGTATAAGCCACCACACCCAGCTAATTTTTTTTTTTTTTTTTGTATTTTTAATAGAGACGGGGTTTCACCATGTTGGCCAGGATGGTCTTGATCTCCTGACCTCATGATCTGCCCACCTCAGCCTCCCAAAGTACTGGGATTACAAGCGTGAGCCACCATGCCCAGCCTCAGGAGAATTTTAAAAACTGCAAAGCTAATAGCTAACCCTGTCTTATTTGTAAATTTAACAGAAATAGCTTTAATCTTATATTTCAATCTTAAGTACAATGTGTGTTGTTCATTTCTGGTACAAAAATTTGATGTTATTAAGGTAGTTGTCTTCTCCTAGTTTATTAAGAGAGTCTGGAATTAATATTTAATTTTATAAGATTTATTTTTTCATCCAGAGTGATGATTATTTAATTTTTTCCTTTAATTTGTTGATGTATAACAATTAACATAATACGAAACCTTTCTTACTTTCCCTTGAGCATTCTCACTTTTGCTCTTGGGCTCCTGGCTATTCCAGCCCCTGCCCTTCTAGTGAGGCATACTCTCATACTCTAGTGAGGCATTGTTACCTCCCCACTGTTGTTATCCATTCCATTTCTATTCATTGTTTTCCAGTACATAGTGTTACTGGATGAAAAGTTCATTTTTGCTTAACTTTGTATGAAATTCTTCCCCCAGATATTAACATAGCTTCTCCCCTCACCTCCTTCAAATCTTCACTCAAATTTAACCTCAGTGAGGACTTTCCTGACAAACTCTTTAAGTTGCAGTCTTCTCATCACCTCCATCCCATTGCTTTACTTTCTTCTAAAAACACTTATCATATCCTAACACACTGTTAACTTATTTTATTTCATGTACTCCTCCACCAGACTATAAGGTTCAAGAGGTCAAGTTGTTTCTCCCTTAATTTTGTCCTTCCCGTGAGAACAAAAGCCTGGCTCTAAGCTTCAGCACCCCTAAATTCTTAAAGATGTCTCTGATTAATCATCTAGACCTAAAACTTTCCAAAAGGTATGTCAGCAGCGAGAGTGTAAAGGGAATCAATTTTCAGACCCTCGCCTTCCAGACGAACTCCTTCTCAAAACCAGTATGCCACAGAGTATGCCTGTGTTCGCATCAGCCATTATTCTACCTTCTAAAATAAAGGCACTTGTCTCACCCATTCCAAGTCTTTGAATGGAGCATTTCTAAGTACAAAATCCTCCAAGGAAATAAAGAGGTAGACTCCTTTAATGACTAATCAAGACATAATAAACCCTTAGAGCATCTTGTCTTTCCCTGTTGTATATTCATTTCGAGTCAGAATCAAGCTGTATTATAAGCAGAGCTTTTTTTTTTTTTTTTTTTTTTTTTGAGACAGAGTCTCTGTCTGTTGTCGCCCAAGCTGGAGTGCAATGGTACGATCATGGTTCACTGCAACCTCTGTCTCCCAGGTTCAAGCAATTCTCCCACCTCAGCCTCCCACATAGCTGAGATTACAGGCACCCGCCGTCATGCCCAGCTAATTTTTGTATTTTTGTAGAGACGGGATTTCTTCATGTTGTCCAGGCTGGTCTTGAACTCCTGACCTCGGGTGATCCACCCATCTCAGCCTCCCAAAGTACTGAGATTATAGACCTGAGCCACCGCACCTGGCCAAGCAGAACATTTTGACCTAGGGGTTCTGTTATGTAGTAGTTGAGTAGTGAGAGTAATGAAAATTCTCATTTACAAACTTTGCCTCTTCTGTCTTCTGTCTGCTGACCCCCCCAACAAACGGCATTACTCTGGAAGAGTGCCACAAGAACAAAGCAGAGTCAATGAGATATATTAAATGCCTTTTTAAAAAAAGTCCCTTCTCACATACTTAAGCAATTACTTTCAGCCATTCTTAATATTCGTTTCTAGGATTTGTAATTATTTGCAAATAAAAGCACTTCAAAAATGCCAAAGCTGAATAGGTTAGTATATTACTTACCCATTGCTACACAACAAATTACTAGAAACTTAGCAGCTTAAAATAACAAACATTTATTATTTCAGTTTCTATGGGTCAGGAGCCACAGTTTAGCTGAATCTTCTGCTTAGGGTCTCACAAGACTGCAATCAAAGTGTTAGTTGGGCTGCATTCTTATCTGGAAATTTGACTGGAGAAGGATTCACTTCCAATCTCACTCAGGTTATTGACAGAATTTATTTCCTGGCAGTCGTAAAGCTGAGGGCCTTGGCTGCTCGCTATCTGTCTGCTAGGTGGGACCAGGATCAGCTCCTAGAGGCCACCAGCAGCTCTTAGAGGACATCAGTAGTTCCTTGCCTCATGCATGAGCTTCCTCAATGTGGCCAGTTACTTCTACAAGCCAGCAGGGAGAGACTCTAGCAAGATAGTGAGTTTCCTGGCAAGATAAGAGTCTTCTATAACATCAAGTAATCCCAGAATCACTTCCCATCACCTTTGCTGTATTCTACTGATTAGAACCCAAGAGAAGGAATTGCACAAGGCATGGACCTCATGTGGCAAGGATCCTGTGGAGTCACCTCAGACATTGTCTACCGCAATTAGTAACTGACTCTTAATGTAACTGAGATATTTTCTTGAGCTACCAAGTTTTTCAAGATTTAGTGAATAAAAATTGTTTACAAAACTTTGCAAAGCTTTTAAAGAATTGGTGAATATGGTTCAATATGGAGTTATAATTTATTTTTATCAAATCATACAATAAAATATTTACTGCAGTTATAATCCTGATCTTATTTCATCTTATTAAATGTTTAGTATTTTCTATCTCTTTTTAAATATATATATATATATATATGAGGCCGAGTGCGGTGGCTCATGCCTATAATCTCAACACTTTGGGAGGCCGAGGCAGGTGGATCACCTGAGGTCGGGAGTTTGAAACCAGCTTGATCAACATGGAGAAACCCCATCTCTACTAAAAATACAAAATTAGCTGGGCATGGTGGTGCATGCCTGTAATCCCAGCTACTAGGGAGGCTGAGGCAAGAGAATTGCTTGAACCAGGGAGGCAGAGTTTGCAGTGAGCTGAGCTCACACCATTGCACTCCAGCCTGGGCAACAACAGTGAAACTCCATCTCAAAAAAAAATATATAAAAATATATATATATATACACACACACACATATATATACACACACACACGTTAGCTGGAGAACTGATTATTTTTATAGTGCTATTTATATTTCTTTCTCTTTAAATATATGGATTTTTGAAAACCTTGATCATAATGTCTAAAATAATTAAGGGAGTAATTCTAATTTTATATATGATCCATATTTAGTTAATCCCAATGGCTGAACATAGCATCTGTGCATACTTTCTATCATACTTTCTTTCTCATAAATAAGTAATATTTTAAGCTACAAATTGTACTGCATCATTGTAAATTAAGTAATGAAAAATAGTATTTTGATTTATTACCTTTTTTATACTTTAAGTTATGGGATACATGTGCAGAATGTACAGGTTTGTTACATAGGTGTACACGTGCCATGGTAGTTTGCTGCACCCTTCAACCTGCCATCTACATTAGGTATTTCTCCTAATGCTATCCCTCCCCTAGCCACCCATCTCCTGACAGGCCCTGGTGTGCGATGTTCCCCTTCGGTGTGCTCTCGTTGTTCACCTCCCACTTATGAGTGAGAACATGCGGTGTTTGGTTTTCTGTTCCTGTGTTAGTTTGCTGAGAATGACGGTTTCCAGCTTCATCCATGTCCCTGCAAAGGACAAGAACTCATCCTTTTTTATGGCTGCATAGTATCCCATGCTACATATGGGCCACATTTTCTTTATCCAGTCCATCATTGATGAGCACTTGTCTTGGTTCCAAGTCTTTGCTATTGTGAATAGTGCTCCAATAAACATACGTGTGCATATGTCTTTATAGTAGAATGGTTTATAATCCTTTGGGTATATACCCAGTAATGGGATTGCTGGGTCAAATGATATTTCTGGTTCTAGATCCTTGAGGAATTGCCACACTGTCTTCCACAATGGTTGAACTAATTTACACTCCCACCAACAGTGTAAGAGCGTTCCTATTTCTCCACATCCTCTGCAGCATCTGTTGTTTCCTGACTTTTTAATGATCGCCATTCTAACTGGCATGAGATGGTATCTCATTGTGGTTTTGATTTGCATTTCTCTAATGACCAGTGATGATGAGCTTCTTTTCATATGTTTGCTGGCTGCATAAATGTCTTCTTTTGAGAAGTGTCTGTTCATATCCTTTGCCCACTTTTTGATGGGGTTGTTTTTTTCTTATAAATTTGTTTAAGTTCTTTGTAGACTCTGGATTATTAGCCCTTTGTCAGATGGGTAGATAAAAAAAATTTTATCCCTTTCTGTAGGTTGCCTGTTCACTCTGATGATAGTTTCTTTTGCTGTGCAGAAACTCTTTAGTTTAATTAGATCCCATTTGTCAATTTTGGCTTTTGTTGGCATTGCTTTTGGTGTTGATTTATTACCTTTTCATAGCTTGTTAAAACATCGATGAATTAATTATGTTAAATTACGTCATTCAAATCTTGACTGCTTTTACTAATCTATCTTATAAAATGTGTTGTCTAACCTTTTTTGAGCAGTTTTTATATTTTCTTTGTGAAGGGGTGGCCTGCCCCTCCACACCTGTGGGTGTTTCTCGTAAGGTGGAACGAGAGACTTGAGAAAAGAAATAAGACACAGAGACAAAGTATAGAGAAAGAAAAGCGGGGGCCCAGGGGACCGGCGCTCAGCTTACAGAGGACCCACGCCGGCCCCGGTCTCTGAGTTCCCTTAGTATTTATTGATAATTATCTTTACCATCTTAAAGACAGGGGAGTGGAAGGACAATATAAACAAAGAAAAAAGAGGAAATCGGCAGTAAGACATATGAACAAAAACCTCTGTGACATGAATAAATTCAAAGGATTTTGAATTTATCCTCTGTGCCTTGAGATGCATATGCAAACATCTCCATAAACCTTTAGGCAGCATAGTTTGTCTATCACATGGGGAGAAACCTTAGACAATACCTAGCTTATCTAGGAACAAAGTCACACCCTGCACGCCCAAAATCCATTAAACCTTGAGTTACCACAGCACATGTCTCTTGCAAGGACAAGGTTGGGGGTAGGGTCACAGACTAACAGCATCTCAAATACAGAACAAAATGGAGTCTCTTATGTCTACTTCTTTCTATACAGACACAGTAACAGGCTGATCTCTTTCTTTTCCCCACATTTCCCCCTTTTTTTTTTCAACAAAACCACCATTGTCATCATGACACAAAGTAATAGAATATCACAAAGCAAGTGGAGGCAGGATGGTGTTAAAATTAAAATTTTTGGGCATGCATAGTCATGGATAACATTTTATCAGAAAACAGGGTTTGAGAGCAGACAACCTGTCTGACCAAAATTTATTAGGTGGGAATTTCCTCGTCCTAATAAGCCTGGGAGCGCTACAGGAGGCCGGGGCTTATTTCATCCCTTCGGCTTCAACCGTAAAAGGCGGCACGCCTCCAAGGGGGTCGTTTATAGGCCTACCCTCAGAGCGCATTCTCTTTCTCAGGGATGTTCCTTGCTGAGAAAAAGAATTCAGCGATATTTCTCCTATTTGCATAATGAAAAGAGAAGAAATATGGCTCTGTTCCGTCCGGCTCACCGGCGGCCAGTTCAAGGTTGCCTCCCTAGTTCCCTGAACATTGCTGTTATCCTGTTCTTTTTCCAAGATGCCCAGATTTTATATTGTTCAAACACACATGCTCCACAAACAATTTGTACAGTTAAGGCAATCATCACAGGGTCCTGAGGTGACATATATCCTCCTCAGTTTACAAAGAAGATGATAGAATTAAGAGATTAAAGTAAAGACAGACATAAGAAATTACAAAAGTATTAATTTTGGAGAACTAATAAATGTCCATGAAATCGTCACATTTTATGTTTTTCTGCCGTGGCTTCAGCCAGTCCCTGCGTTTAAGGTCCCTGACTTCCCGCAACGTTCTCCCTCCCTTTTCCTCTATATAAATGTGCCATGGTGATGAAGGCTTGTTCGTTAGTCAATGGTGCTCGATTGCGGTGTTTCCGTCTCCGTGGAGGCGCTTTTCTTTGCATCTCCGATGGGTTCATTGTAGAACTTCAAATGTTTAGTGGGTATCCAAACAGGAAGCTGATTTTCTCCTGGTGAAACACAAGCAAAACCTCTTCCCCAGGTTATCACCTTCCCTATTTCCCATGTCTTATTTTTGTTGTCTTTCGACCAAATCAGTTTTCCTTCATGTGGACTGTTCTTTTTACCAGTAAGATGTTGTTCTGCAGAAGTAGTAGTCTGATTTCTATAAATGTTTAAAAAATTTAAAGTATAGAGTGCTAGATTAAGCTACATCTGAGGAGTGGTACACTCCTTACTGTCTCCCCCTTTTTTTTGTTTAACTAACTGAGTTTCGAGTGTTCTATTAGTTCTTTCAACTATGGCCTGTCCTTGGGAATTATAAGGAATTCCTGTTGTATGTGTAATATTCCACTGATTTAAGAATTTTTGGAAAGCTTTACTACAATAACCTGGTCCATTGTCAGTTTTAATTTTTTCTGGAACTCCCATTACAGCAAAACAAGATAATAAATGTTTTTTAACATGGGAAGTACTTTCTCCTGTCTGGCATGTGCTTCCGAACCCTCCTGTTCTTTTTATCTCACTGTTTCCAACTTTAATATAAGGTAGGAGTAATAATTGAGCAATCCTGTCTCCTGGACTGGCACTCCAAGGAACTGAGGAACTAATAACCAATTGAATTTCGCCTTTAAAGTCTGAATCAACCACACCAGTATGAATTTGAACTCCTTTTAGATTTAAACTTGATCTTCCTAAGATTAGTCCTACAGTCCCCTCAGGCAATGGGCCATATACCCCTGTGGGGATTTTTTGTGGAGGCTCCCCTGGAAGCAGAGAGACTGTTGTATGGTGCATAAATCTACTGATGCACTGCCGTTTGTGGCGGGGGATAATTGCTGTATTGTGATAACTGGCTTATTCCCTGAGACACTTGTGGCAGTGGGGGTTGTTGTTCCTGAAAACCCTGAGGAACAAAGGGCTGAATTTGGAATGCCCCAGTTTGTTGCGGGGCCTGAGGCTGGCCCCTCCTCTCGTTTCCCGACAGTAGTTGCCCATTTTTATCAAATTTAGAACGACATTGATCACCCCAATGTTTTCCCTTTTTACATCTTGGACATAGGCCAGGTGGCTCTTTATCTGTTCTTGTAGTAGCTTGAGTAGTTACATTTTGTTTATTTGAGACTAGGCAATTCTTTTTTAGATGACCAATTTGACCACAATTATAACATCTTCCCCCAAATGTTTTAACCTGTCCTCCTAAAGCAACTCCTGTGATTGCTTGAGCCATAAGCATAGCTTTATGCATAGCTCCTCCAATTCCATCGCAGGCCTTAACGTACTCTGAGATTACATCTGATCCTGCGGGAACCCTTCCTTTTAATGGCTTAATGGCTGATTGACAATCAGGATTGGCGTTTTCATATGCCATCAACTCCACTATGACCTTACGGGCATTCTCATCGGTAATTGACTTTTGAGCAGCATCTTGAAGTCTTGCTACAAAATCAGGGTAGGGCTCTTTAGAGCCTTGTCTTATTGTATTAAAGGAGGGGCAGGCGGTTCCTGGGTCTTGGATTTTCTCCCAGGCCCTAAGGCAGATAGCCCTGATTTGCTCAATGGCCTCATTTGGCATTATTACTTGTTGGTCAACAGTGCTCCAATTTTGACCTATTCCTAATAGTTGATCTGCATCTATGTCAATTGGAGGATTGGCAGTCCTATTTTTTCGGACCTGTACTTGTGCCCCATCAATCCACCAAGTCTTAAATTGTAAAAATTGAGAGGGTGAGAGTGAGGATTTTGCCAGAATCTCCCAATCATAAGGAATAAGTCTATGTCCATGAGCAATGGAATCTAATAATGTTCTCATGTAAGGAGAGTTGGGTCCATACTGTTTTACTCCCTCTTTCATTTCTTTTAGCATTTTTATAGAAAAAGACTTATATCTGGCTTCAGCTACGGGAAGCTCTCCCTCTTGGGCCCCTTCTCCAGGTGGTCTTGCTTCTAATATTACTGGGAATTGCCACACCTCAATATCTCCTTGTTTTCTTGCCTCATCAATAATTTTATGTAACGCACTACCCTGTGTACTAGGCGGTGCTGTAGGATTAAGTTTCATGGTGGGCGGTTGAGGATATGGCACCCTGCCCTGTGGCACTGGAAATGTTCCTGGCTGTCCATACGGATTTTCTGGGGGCTGCTGATACTGTAGTTCAGCTGGCGGCCAGTATTGATAGGCTACTGGCGGCTGGGTCTTATCTTCTACCAGCTGATATTGTGGACACTGCATTTGGAATGGCATTGCCATGACAGAGACTCTATCTTTTTCTATTTGATCTTCTTTTGGAGTTTGTACTTGTTTAACCTGCGTTTGAGGTTGTAAATTTACAGGCATCTGAGCTGCTGGAAGAGCAGTTGGCCATCGTGGTTTAGACTCTGATGGCTCTGCTAATTCTGGATTTTTTTCTTCTAATTTTAACGTTTCAGGATATACTACCTCCTGTAATTGATTATTGTCAACATTTTGCGTTGACCGAGCCATAGCCGGCTCTGATACACATTCACAGTGTGAACTTTCCTTTCCTTTCTGGGATTCTATCCCTGCCTCTTTTTCACAATCTACTGCACAGCTTTTAGGGACATCAGAAATTGGAACGCTATCTTCTTCTGTTTGAAATGGTTCTAAAGCTACTTTAATAATGACCCAATCATTCCATACTGTGAGCGGAATGATTTTACCTTCCCTGCTTGCTTGTTTTAATTCTTTGCCAATTTTTTCCCAATCTTTTAGATCTAAAGTTCCCTGTTCCGGAAACCATGGACAAAACTGCTCTATTGTTTGAAACAGCGTAATTAGATTTTTGGTAGAGACTTTAACTCCCCCTCTTTTTAAGAGAATTTTAATAAAGCTGCGATAAGAGGCATATTTACTCTTAGTTTGCCCCATTGTTACCCTAGGTTCTTCCGAGCGCACAAGCTTACCGCAAGGCTGACTGTAGACGTACTCGGGAGTCTCTCGTCGACTTGTCCTCAATGACCACGCTCCAGCGTACCTTCACCTTAGAGAAAAGCCCCACGTTGGGCGCCAGAACACCATCCTGCCTCCACTTGCTTTGTGATATTCTATTACTTTGTGTCATGATGACAATGGTGGTTTTGTTGAAAAAAAAAAAGGGGGAAATGTGGGGAAAAGAAAGAGATCAGCCCGCTACTGTGTCTATATAGAAAGAAGTAGACATAAGAGACTCCATTTTGTTCTGTATTTGAGATGCTGTTAATCTGTGACCCTACCCCCAACCTTGTCCTTGCAAGAGACATGTGCTGTGGTAACTCAAGGTTTAATGGATTTTGGGCGTGCAGGGTGTGACTTTGTTCCTAGAAAAGCTAGGTATTGTCCAAGGTTTATCCCCATGTGATAGGATGAAACAATGTTGCTAAAAGGTTTATCTCAAGGCACAGGATTTTCCTTTAAACTTATTCATGTCACAGATCCTTGTTCTTATGTCTTACTGCTAATTTCCTCCCTAAAAATGATCCTATTGTCCTGCCACTCCCTTATCTTTAAGATGGTAAAGATAATTATCTATAAATACTAAGGGAACTCAGAGGCCGGTGCCGGCGTGGGTCCTCTGTAAGCTGAGCGCCGGTCCCCTGGGCCCCCGCTTTTCTTTCTCTATACTTTGTCTCTGTGTCTTATTTCTTTTCTCAAGTCTCTCGTTCCACCTAACGAGAAACACCCACAGGTGTGGAGGGGCAGGCCACCCCTTCATCTTTGAAATGCCTAACACATGTAATTAAATTGAAAAATGAGGCCAGACTTTTTCTGATGGATAGTGAGCATGATTAGGGCTGATGGGACTAACAAAGATGACTGGTTTGCCAGGTAGACCCCTCCACTACCTGAATGAAGAAAATTTTCAGCTCTAAGATTTAAATGAAAATATGTTTTAGTAATGTAATAAGATAAAATCATTTTATAAAATATACCACCTTGGCAAAGGCATAGGAAATAAACAATATTTCAATTTTCTGAGTCCTCGTTGGGTGTATTGAGTTAATCAAGATATCTCAAAGCAAGAAAGCAATAAGTATAACTAATAATAATTTGTTAAGTCTTGATAAAGCCTTTCTGTTATATTTCCCAGAAACTTGAGAAAGTCAGTGCCTTGTGATGAGTGGGCAGCAAATCATTTTCCAAGCCATGTGGCTTCCAGTTCATTTTTTTCATTAATTTTGAAGAAGGACCTTGCTAAATTGCCAGATAATAAATGAATTTAAATAATTATATATCATTATTTTGGGTATATAATTCAGAATGAGCTCAAAAGATTAAATTGCATCATTATTACATAACTCCTTTCATTTTTGCTATTTATTTATATGATTAATATTTTTTAGCACTGTTTTTTTTTGTTGTTGTTGTTTTTGTTGGTTTTTTTTTTTTTGAGATGGAGTTTTGCTCTTGTTGCCTAGGCTGGAGTACAATGGCACGATCTTGGCTCAGTGCAACCTCCACCTCCCAGGTTCAAGCTATTCTCCTGCCTCAGCCTCCCAAGTAGCTGGGATTACAGGCATGTGCCACCACGCCTGGCTAATTTTGTATTTTTATGGAGATAGGGTTTCTCCATGTTGGTCAGGTTGGTCTCAAACTTCCAACCTCAGGTGATCTGCCCTCCTCAGACTCCCAAAGTGCTGGGATTACAGGCGTGAGCCATTGCGCCCAGGCGTTTTAGAACTTTTATCTATAAAAATGAAAAAGAGTAATAGAATTAACATAAAACTCTACTTCATTCCATCAATAAGTAATCATCATTTACAGATACATAAACTAATTACGGAGAGGGAAAAGCCAGTCATTTCAGTAAGAATTGAATTTTCAATAAAAATTTACATTTTATATTTAGTAATTATTTATCAATATTTATTATCTTTATGTCATTTTGATTGTGTACTAATAATGGTTATAGTAACTCAACCCGAAGAAATATTTGTTAACCGTCAGAACCTTAGGTTATGGTGAAGAAGGCAGTTTTAAAATTTGATTTTCTAAACTTTTTTCACAGAGAAATAGGACAGAGTACATAAGATGCTTTCATGCTTAAATGTGTATTACATGAGGGTTAAATTTTGTGGAAGAATTAAAATGAAATATGAGCTCAAAGAAGAATAAAGAAATATACAACAAATTCTACCATTTTTAAAAAACTTGTTCATGAAAATATAAAGATGTCATAGTGGATATAATCACAATAGTATTTAGATTTCACTGGACACTTTTAAAAGAGCGATGGAACATTTTTATTTTAGAATGTTAATAGATTATGAAATGTCAAAAATTATATTTTATAATTATTTAAATTTAAGATGAAAAACTTTAGATGCTAACTTAAAAATGTATGACGTGACTCCTCATTTTTCAAAATTAATTTAGAAGGTTTTTTTAAATGAAAAACTGTAAGATTACGGCTCTCTACAACCACCAAGTGCTGAGAACTGCTGCTTCCCCCAAGTTCCAAAAGGCCTCTCTGGGATCCTTGGGAACCAATAGGCTTCCTGAGATCTTGATGGGATCCCTGCCAGCCACCTGGCTTCGAAATCTGTTGACCACACCTTGTGAATTCCAGGCCAACTGCAAAACCCAAGCCAGTTTTCTCTTTTCCAGTCGGAGGGGACATCTGCTGTCTCCCTGTTTTCCAGTAACTCATGTTGCTCAACTGGCACTGATGGCACCCAGGTACCCTGGCAAGAGCAGGGCATGGACTAGGACCCAGGAAAACTGGCCTCCTGGGCAGGTACCAAAATCTCAGACATGGCAGGGAAAAGAAAAAGATCCACTTACTAAAACCCGGGCAAAAGGCAAGGATTTGTTTCAGAGAATGTGAAAGAGATTTGTTATTAGAACTAGAACTATAAGATCAAAAGGTCATGATGCAAAATAGCCATGATAAGTGCCTCGGGCTCCTGGAATTTTATTTGGCTAAGAACAGGAATTTTCCTCAGTACCTGGGGAAGCAGAAAGTATGCATACAGACAAGGCTGAGAGATCCTCATCTGACTAAATTGTCTAAAGGAATTCAAGCCCAAGATCTTCTGACTCCAAAGCCTCCTGTTGAGTTGGGTCCCTTATAAAGATATGTTCAAGTCCTAACCCCCAGTACTGTGAATGTGACCTTATTTGGAAATAGGGTCTTTGCAGAGACATACACACACATAGAGGGAAGACAGCCATGCAAAGACTGAGGCAGAAAGTGGAGTGATGCAGCTACAAGCCACAAATACCAACGATTGCAGGCAACCTTAGCATTCTTGAAACTAGAAGAGGCAAGGAAAGATTCTTCTTTAGAACCTTCAGAGGGATCACGGCCCTACCTTGATTTCAGACTCTCATCCTCTGGAACTGTGAAGGAATGAATTTCTGTTGTTTTAAGGTACTTAGTATGTGACAATTTATTACAGCAGCCCTAGGAAACTAATAGACCTACCTACTGAGAGATTATAAGAAGTCTCAGGGAATCGGCCACTTTCCTACTGTTGGATTTTATGCAAGTTACTAACCTTTCTATACAACTCAATTCAATTCAGCTAAACAAATATTTATGTACTGCATGTCACTGCACATTACATGTTTGGATGTTTTTCACAGTGGTGAAACAGACAGACATAGCCAGCCCAGGACCCCACAGAGCTCTCAGCTTAGAGACAAAAAGCTGGAGGTAGAACAAGAAATTAAAAGAAACAAAAAGGATGACTTTTTTTTTAGCGTCATGCTGGGTCATTATATAACAGGTCTGCTCAAGGACTGTTTGATTCCAAGGCGAATGAAATTTTGTTGGACTTTGCTATTTGCTACTGGATCAGAGCCCCCTTATGAAGTTACACGTTAATTTGTAGATTTCTGTCCAGCAGGAAAAAATAATGCTGAAGGTTATAATTTTACTATCTGTAGGACTTTAACAGTCTTTGGTGTATTTTTTTAAAAATTCCTTTCCTGATATACTACATAAGCCCCTGTTCCTCAAATGCCCTTGGGTGCCAACTTTGCCAGTTTACTAGTTCCTTCATTCATCAATGAGTTGAGTACATTTTTGACATGTTCATTCAATTTTTGTGTGAGAGTCATGTTTTTAACTTTTTGAAAATTGTACTTTGACACAGAGCTATTGTACAGCTTAAGTGATACAATATTTAAAAGACTGATTTGGTTCCTGGGGTTCAGCAGGTGTTGAATGAATGTGAGTTCTCCTTTAGCAGCTGAGAAAAACCTGAGAGATTTGGGAGAAGCAACATCTGAGAGACTTGATCCACTGCCAAGAGCTAATGTACACTGACGCAGTTGTGTTGTGGGCCTTGTTTTTTTTTTTTGTTTTGTTTTATTTCTTTATTATCTTCGTATTCTTGACCTTCTTATTCTTATTTGTTATTAAGACAGATATCTTAACTCAAGAATTCATTCATGGTCCAGCCAATCACCCATGTAGCTTCTTATCGGTCTTCTGTAGTGACCTCTTGATCATAAAAAAAAAAGTCTCCTTTTACTTAGCATTCTTTTTCTTAATCTCTTGGACATAGCTTTGTTTAAAGTTAGAAGGTAAAATTTATGCTAAATCCAGAATTGCTGATAATTTTGAAGATAAGTTTTGGCAATCTTTGCTACAGTGCAAAAGTAATAAAAATCCAAGCAAGATTTCTGCAGGTTAAAACAATTTTTTTAAATAAAGAAATGATACTCTTGATTTCTAAGACACACAGGAATTTTAAGTGCTTTCAATGAAATTAAAGTACTGTTGACTTCACTGGGACACCATCATCCCTGAGCTTGTAAAGAAAATTTAGTAATTTTTTAAAAAACATGATGCCCTTTTTCAGAAGTTAACGTGGCCTGAAATAGTGATGAATTCAAGAATTTACAGCCCAGTATAAGAAGCACAATGTATGGTCTCTGCAAAGACTGAAGTGGCTGGAGAGAAGAGGGGAAAGAAGCAGGCTCCTTGAGAAACCAGAACCTGTGAAATTTTTTAACTTTGAAGTCCAGAAACAGGACCAGGTGTACAAGAAGAGCTCAGAGAGTGATTTTTGGGTAAGCAGATAACACAGACACTATGCAGAAAACATAGACAGGCAAATATAATTCATGTAGCTAACATTTTCACAGAGGGAAAATTTTATTTCTTTTGCAAATTTAGTAACACATGTTTTGTAAATGCTTTTTTTTCATACATAACATTTTTTTTTTTTCAGTCATCATCGAAGGACATTTGGATTACTTCCACCTCTTGGCTATTTCAAATAATACTGCTCTGAACATGGGTGTGCAAATCTTGAAATCCTGCTTTCTTTTTTTATCAACTTTTATTTTAATTTCAGGGTACATGTGCAGGATGTGCAGGTTTGTCACATAGGTAAATGCGCCATGTTGGTTTGCTTCACAGATCACCCCATCACCCAGGCATTAACCCTTTTAAAGTAAAATTTATAGTGCCATGTCTATTATATGTCTACATACTCATGATAGTAAATATTTAATTTTTTCCTATCTTTCCCTCAGTGCATTATTCCATCCTTGATATAATAATTTTAAAAACAGACATATCCTATTCATAAGACCTTTGATGAAGATGCATATCTAAATGCGACACATAGAAATTGGACCATGGTAATTGCTGCCACCTTGTGGGACTGTGAAAGAAAGTCAAGAATCTATTACCTCCCTAAACTCAGCATCCTTTCATTCAAGCATTGATATATCCATTCATCCTTTCATGCCACATTTACTGTGTGCCAGGCCCTGGCTAAGCTCTGGGGACGTAAGACAAGTAAGACACAGTCTGTATCCTCATGGTATGTAGTGCAGTCATCCAGACACAGTATGTTGTTAAAATATTGTCACAGAAGAGAGTGCCCTTCTTGGATGGAGGTAGTAGAGGAACCCAAAAGATTTTTCCAAAGGGGTATAATCCAAAGATTCATGAATAGCCAGGCTCTTTCCATTCTATGTGGCTTTCTGGTACGAAAACAGTTTCCTGGACAGGATTTTCCTGACAATTTATTCTGTTTCTTTCCCACTAGTAGGAAAGACAAAGAAAGACACAGTGCTGCCCAGCTTCAGCACCTCAGAGAGTGTGTGAATATCTTTCCTCTGCTTCTCCAGATCCTCTTTCCACTCCCGTTTCTCTTGCTCTGTGCCCCAGAAAGCTAACCAGTGTGAACCACCTCTATCTCACTCTTGCACACTGACTTCCAGTTCCATTCGGACAATATTAGGGGTGAGGAGGCATGAGCAGGAGAGGAAGGAGCATTACATGATAATATTTATGCCCAGATTCCCTCCCATACAGGCCATCAGGGGCCTACTGCATCCCTCAGTATGAGGCCTCAGGTTATCCCTTCCCTTGTTTTTTCAGACCCAGAGGTGGTAATAGTGCCCAGCTGATAGGGTGCTACACTAATCCTTGTGGTCTTATGTTCTGCTCACGCCTTTGTAAATAATCCCTTCAAATCATCTAAATTTGAGTATGCCATTGGTTTCTTGCTTCCTGACTGATATAGAAGAAGCAAATGAATAAATAATTGAATACATGTATTCTATGTAAATGAATGATTGAATTATTTTAATGCCTTTTTAATTTTTATTTTATATTTTTGTGGGTACATAGTAAGTACATGTAAGTATGGAGTACATGAGATGTTTTGATACAGGCATGCAATGTGAAATAAGCACGTCATGGACAATGGGGTATGAATGATTGAGTTAAATAACCCAGTGAATTAAAGCATGAATGAATGAATGGGTACTGAGATGACTGTATGAAAACTGAATGCAGGCACATAGACTATGTATCTATTTCATGCACGAATAATTGCATAATAACTAAGCAAATGAATGACACCCATGTAAAAAACTGAATGGAAGCATGAAGAACGAATTCATAAAAATGTGAATTAAGACCAGTTTTAATCAATTTCAATGCCTGACTTTACCACCTCCCAGGCTCCATATACTAGAACACATGCGAAGAAAAGGAATGGATGAGCTTCTCCCTAAAACAGAGCTGTTACATGAAAATCTAGTCCAGAGAGAGGCACTAAGAAGTTAAGTTAGGAAAAATGTTTTTGGAAAAGATTAAGTCAAATTTTAAAGAAAAGGACAGAGAGTCGAGGTAGAGCTTTCCTTAGAGGAGCAGAACATAGAGATGGAATATAGGGAGTGGAAAGAATGAAGCTTCCTTTCTCTAGAGGGAAATTAACAGTAGTTCACAGGCTCAGAGAAAGGCGCCATGGAACAGGAACCCAGCCGGCAAATACTGCCATGAGGATCAATTGTCATGGATAGGAGAACTGGGAAGCATCTAAATGCTACATCTGGATGCCAAAGTGGGATGAATCAATGAAATATTTTTTCTCAAGACTCAGATATCATCCATTAAGCTACTTGATCATGTTACAGAAAACACTTTCCAAGGGATCATGGTCATTAGCACAAGGTCACTGATCTCACTCACTTGTTCTAAACATGATACCCTGGTCAAGATTCAGTGCTTCTGTATTCATGCCAAAACGTGCGGGGGATGGAATTAGAAGCATTTTAAGAATCGCAAAACACCACATGTCAATATGAGCCCTTGTTTTCTAATTTACCTCTCCCCCAAGCTCAAATTCCTATTTAATAATAAAAAAGAGATAATAGAACACATCCGTATTTACATGTGTAGTCCGGGAGGACACAATTCACATGCTAGAAACTTTAAATTCTGAAAAATATAAAAGATATCATTCAGGAAAAAGGATCATGACTTTTCCTTTGGAGATCTCATTTCCGGGAATTTTCTTAAGAAAATAATCACAAATAAGGCCGGGCGCGGTGGCTCAAGCCTGTAATCCCAGCACTTTGGGAGGCCGAGGCGGGCGGATCACGAGGTCAGGAGATCGAGACCATCCTGGCTAACACGGTGAAACCCCGTCTCTACTAAAAATACAAAAAACTAACCGGGCGAGGTGGCGGGCGCCTGTAGTCCCAGCTACTCGGGAGGCTGAGGCAGGAGAATGGCGTGAACCCGAGAGGCGGAGCTTGCAGTGAGCTGAGATCCGGCCACTGTACTCCAGCCTGGGCGGCAGAGCGAGACTCCGTCTCAAAAAAAAAAAAAAAAAAAAAAAAAAAAAAAGAAAATAATCACAAATATAAGAAGATGTAGGAGCAAAGATGTTCACTGAAACATTGTTTATGTAAATTTTTTAAAAATAAAAGTTAAATTTCTACTACTAGGAGATTGTAAAGCAATGGCTAATAATAAGTGACATTTGTCAGGCATTGATCAATGTATTAACTCTCCTTTAATCTTCACAAGAGTCTTAAGTAACTATGTATGGCTACTATACCCATTTTAGAGGTAAGGAAACTGAGGTGCAGGGAATTCAATTTATTTTCACAAAGCTAGAAATTGGTGAACCTGGCATTTGAACTGAGACAATCTGGCCCAATGTCAAGGCTCAAAAAATGATGTCATACTATCATTATATAGTCAAAATTCTTTACTATTGTCATTGATAAGGAAGGATGCCTACAGAAAACTGAGCTAAAGAAGCAGGTTAAAGAAACAGCACATACAACCAGATCTCATGCATATAAAACTGTGAACACAAGCATAGACAGATATCTGGATGAATGGTCACCAAAATGGTAAAGGTGGTATTCTCTGGTGAGAATATTATTTTTGGGGGGAATTTTCTATATACATAGGATTGCTTACAGTTTGTAAGTGTCATTTTAACAAAAATAATAAAGCTAATGCCAAAAAATCAAGCAAACTCTTGGTTGAGTGCTCATCTATGTCACATCTAGATGTATGCTATCTTTCATCCATTGCCACAGGTATTGTAAATGGAGGCACCCTGATTGCTACTCTGGCTTTGCTGCAGACACTACACTATTTTGCCTTCAATGCTTAAGTGCTGTCTTCTAGCTGCTGCCATTCTGGAATCCCAAAATCCCCACTGACATCAGGGAGTCCCATTGCATGAAAGCTTCTCTCACTGTCTACAGGAAACAGGGAATGTCCAGCCTTCAGAAAACAGCGATTACCAAGCTTTTCCAATAAATACCAGAGGCTTCTCATCAATGCATTCCTTATTACCTCAGTACAGAGAGTGGCTGGCCCTCTTGGAGAACACAGATTTAGGCCTTACATAATAAATCCATCCTAATATTTCCTATACCAAGAACCAATTTAATACCATGCCAAGGAAATTCTGGAAGCTCCACTTAATTTACTATCATCCTTCATCATGTCCAGGGTTCAACAAGCCACCACAGAAAACTCTTAGAACTAATTATTCCAGGGTCCCTCCCAGGCATTAAGTCCTGAGTCATGAGTGAGTATCCCTACGTCAATGAATTTCTCTTCTCCAGCCTGTTGTACACTTTTCCCACTGGAAAAGCATCTCTGAAATCATATATTTTACCTTATTTCTTTCTGTGCATATTAGCAAAGTTCTGTAATTCCTTTGGTATGTAAGCCATTTATTCCAAGAATAATTCTTTCTTATATTTCACCTCTAAGGCTTGGCTTTGAGTTGACTCTGGTTATAAGTCTGTAAAATAAGGGGCAGGGGAAGGGGGAAGATTCTTGAGGGGAATCGTTGAGGAGAATCCACATCATCTTGTGAGGCATGTGCTTCATGTAAAGCCGTGGTATACTCTTCAGGCAAGGGAAGACTTTTCCCAGGAGAAAGAACTGTTTCTGACAGGTAATACGGTTTGGGGAAATCTGAAATTTAAGAACTCAGAATCATCCATCAATATGTTCCTTATACCCAGTTTCAGGGTTGTTTTCTTCCCCTATCAGGACCCTGCTTCTGATGTAGGAGCTTTGCTGAGGCCGTGCATCTATCTAGTCTCCTTTGTAGCACTGACACCTTTATAATCAGATCTGAGGCTGCTTTTCAACACAGTCTGCAGGAGATGAGTCAACTTTTGAGATGCCATAGAAACTTTCTGGCTTTCAAAGCATCCCTTGGGTTGGCAGTTAACTAACAAACCTATCATTTGCTTTTTCCAAGGCCTTCCATATGGTTGTAAGGGATCATCCCACTCCACAGTCCTAAAGATTAATGAGGACCCTATACTGATTTAGAAAAACAGAGGTTTGGTCTCAATACCTTGCCCTCTATCTTACCCAATCCCAATTAATCTTATGTTAAAACCTTAGTAATGCATCAAATGTTAGTGCTACCCTGCTTACCTCCAGTGATGGGAATCCTTATTGCTTTCAGATATGCAGTAATTCAATTTGCAGGTCCTTTCTTTTCCCCAGCCTGGATTTGTTGACTAAAGCACTCTTAACAGTCATGTGAAGTATCGCTAAGCCAAACCTTCCAGGTTTTGGAAGCCAGAGTGGATGGGTGTCAGGCAAACAATCCCGAACAATTTACACATGCTCTCATACCCTCAGCCTCAGTCTTAGCCCTGTTGGTTGCACAGGAGGATAGCGATCTCTACTTCCTGAGGACATGTACAGGTAATTCACATATGGTAAAAGATAAATGACCAAGAAGCTTTCAAAAAGATGCCCACCCTCACTGGTATTCAGGAAAACAAAAAGTAAAATAACAATGAGATATAATTTTTTCACACTTAAAACGGGGAAAAATGAAAAACATTGCTAATATTCAGTATCGGTAAGAATGCAGGCAATGGACTGCCAAATACAGTTGATGAACATGTCAATCATCTATATCAATCATTAATTATGTATCATCAGTCATGACACATGATTTTTGGAGATATAAAATTTTTAGAGATCTACTTGGTAGTGTCTGTCAAAATTTTATATGCCCGTATCATTTGACTCAGTGATGTCATTTCTAGAGATCTAGTCTACAAAAATATAAGCAAATGTGAGACATGCACACATACTCACATATAAATGCTCATTGCAGCAATTGTTATACGAATGAAATATTGGAAGTACCTGAAAATCCACCAGTAAGGGAATAATTAAATAACTTATGGGATAGCCACACTGTGCAACCAGCAAATTTAACTACACTGAAGTGGAAAGGTGATTAATGAAACATCAACTCATGAGCAATATGTAGATCATAATCCTACTTATGTAGAATCACTATACATATTTATAAATACACAAAAGATTTGATGGATACATACTGAGTCATTAACAGCACTTTTTTCTAGAGAGGGAAATAGGATTGGAGGGGGGATGTAGAAGGAGACTCTTACTTTTGCAATACACTTGTGTAGTATAAATTTTTATTGCGAACATGTACTACTATATAATTTTTAAAATAATTGCAACCTGTGTTCGTCTCCCTCTTGCAAGATTTTATGATCGTACTAAGGAATCTAGCTATATGTATCTGAATCTGTTAGAGGATATAGGGAATTCATTATATTGGCCTTTAATAACACTCTGCTGTTCCATCATTCCAGCTTGTTCCATCATTAATAATCCAATACTTATTAATGCTAAAAGAGAATTGCATGCTTTTGTTTTCTAATGTGAACAAAATAAAAGATTGCATGCAATGCATTAATTTCCCCTAACGAATATTTACTAAATGTCTTCTCTGTGCCAAGCATTTTGCTAGGGCTTGGCTGTACATGGTCCCTGCACTAAACTAACTAGTGAGAAAATGCATTGCAATTAATAAACAAGTCAGCTATGGCCACATTCATCAAGACTGTGGTTTAATATTTTCCTGGCACAAGTCTGAAACTTTGCCTTTTCCTAGGCGAGGACTCAGGAAGGTCATTTAGATGTGGCAGGCAAAGACAGTATCTCTTCCTATAGAAGCCTCTGCTGCAGACTGGAACAAAACCCGTTCAGAGGGTGCAGGTAGGGGCAAGGGGACGCTGGGAAGAGCCAAAGCTTTGCAGCAGACACTTCTGTGGCTCCTGGAGCTCTGTAGAATGCAACCACCCTCCCTCTAATGAGCTATTTATACTGGACCATTTATAATAATAGCTGCCTTGTACATTTTGTTTTGAGAACTGGAGATTATAGATTTAGAAATAGATATATTGCAATATAGAATAAAGTATTAATAAGTAA
Organism: Macaca nemestrina; assembly: GCF_043159975.1. Classification (NCBI taxonomy): domain Eukaryota; kingdom Metazoa; phylum Chordata; class Mammalia; order Primates; family Cercopithecidae; genus Macaca; species Macaca nemestrina. The sequence continues at coordinate 63,447,889 of NC_092126.1, read as the reverse complement.
AAATTACTACAATTATTTTTGAGACAGGGTCTCACTCTGCTGCCCAGGCTGGAGTGTAGTGGCACAATCACAGCCCACTGAAGTCTGGGCTTGAGCGATACTCCATGCCCAACTAATTTTTTGGTAATAATAGTGACAAGGTCGCACTACTTTGCCCAGGGTGGTCTCAAATTCCTGGGCTCAAGTGATCCTCCTGCCTTGCCCTCTCAAAGAGCGAGGGTTACAAGCATGAGCCACTGTGCCTGGCCAACAGTTATTTCATCTGAAAACAAACAAAAGACAGCAGCTATGAAAAAGTCATTTAGGGCCAGAGGTACTTCTGGAACCCACAACTTTCACTGGGGATTGAAGATATAGGGGCCAGGGAGTTTCAAGGCTCTGAGAGTTACTAGGGTAGCCCAGGAGGTGGGGAATGGCCCTGCCCTCACCAAGTGTGAACCTCAGTTTGGAGCGAGGAGCCTACTGTTGCTGGTGTCAGATCATAAGTCTGTACCCACACCACCCCCACTTGTCCCCAGCACCCTCTTCACACTGAGGCTCAGGACCTTTGCATAGTGTTTACCTTCTGTCCCCTGATACTGCTCTTGAAGTCTCCTGATAGGGCAGCTGGGGAGCTTGGGGTATGCAGGTAGGGAGAAAAATTGTTGCTGTGTAGTCTTGAAGGGCCATCACTTGTGAACCTGCTAAAGTCTTTCTAAGTATTCAGAGAGATCCAAACATCTACCATACCAGATGCCCATGTAGTTATTCCTCTTCTTCCAGCTGCTCACTTCCTAAAGAACCCAGCCCAGAACAACTCACCACCAAAAGCACTGTCCCTTCTATTTGCTTTTCTTAAAATATTCCTCATATTATCTCTCCATACAGTCCCTACATACAAGTAAAGCATTGAAAGGACAGGGCTCATGGCAGGGGAATGGGGTGCTTTTGAAGAGAGAATATCTGGAAGTGGGTAGACTGAACAGAAAGGGTGTGTTGGCCTCTAAGGGGAAGTGTTGGAGGCTTTCGTCTCCATTTCCATCCTTCTTCCTTCCCCCAAAGAATTGGTCCTCATATTGGGTAATAACTGCTGAAGAGTAAGGTCACTAATTGGTCCAGATGTTAAGGCATTATCCATCTCTCTGTAAGGATTTGGCGCAAGGGCTTTGGGTTTCGTTTGTTTGTTCATTTGTTTACTTTACTTTACTTTTAAAAGTCATTATTATTCTCTTTCTCTTCCTCTACCTCAATCTTATCTTCCAGTTCCTTTCCTAAGTTTCCCTATGACAATAGTGCCTCAAATTTTATCTTGTAAGTCATTATATTTTATTTCTCCTTAGCGAAAAAATTACCAAAAATATGTGTAAGAAATAATTTGTTTTGGAATTGCTTTAAGAAAAACATAAAAAGCCTCCTAAGATGATTGAAAATATATCCTAGCACTAACTGTCAGTGAACTGACTTATTATTCCAAAGGCATTGCTAAAAATACATATTTTAAATGTAAAATCATGATTCTCGTAAAAATGTAAAATGGACATGTGTCAAAGATTTTATTTAATTTATTAATTAACAAGAGAACATGTAAAAGATATGACTGGTTCAAAGGTGAATTCAAAGAGAGAGAGAGAGAAGGAATGCTGAAATGAATTTACAAATAGATGCAAAACTGGTTTTTTCCACAGGGCATGGAAGAAAATCAGTTGTCCCTTCACTGGATAGAATTCATTTGCACATTATGGACAAGAGTCATCTGCAGACTCTATCATCTACAAAGTTGTAGGTTGCTCAAATAAAATCGAAGGAGGAGATACCCCACAAGGATGCATAAGACAGAAGACTCAGTAATCTTTTTTTGCCATTTCAAAGTCTAGCACAAATTTTTCTGACTGTCAAGTCAGGATACTTAATTCTTTGTTCACAGTATATCGTTTATATTTGTTTAAAAAACAAATTGATACTGCTGATATGGCTTTTTATTACTCATTTGAAACTATGAGAAGAGGAATCCTAGAGAGAGGAAAAATCATCATTGTAAAAGTTATTTTTTTGCCAATCTGGACATATTTGTATAAGTATATGCTACGAAGGAATATGACTATTGAGTTTATGAATATTAAGGTTGACAAAAACATACAGGATTGCCAGTTGAATTTAAAATAAATAACAAATTTTCTAAAGTGTATGTATGTGCCAAATATGATGAGAAAAGGGGAAAAATGGCTGCTGGGTAAGTGATTGCAATTTGTACCTCACTAGGCTAGGTCTTACTTTGCTTTTCCTAGGTACAAAGAGATAATAGTTACAGAACATGGAATAAGTTGAAAGTGGTTTGATAAATTGCTTTTAACTTTACTTTTATTATTTATCCAAGACAATGCTAAGCAATAGTTATCACCTTCATTTCTGCATGCATACACCAAGCCCAACTGCCCAAGAGGAGGGGTAATCCGATCATAGTGATAACTTCCTTGGGCAGGAATGGTGACCCTGTGGTAATAACCCATCATTCCTTGCTTATCTCAATTAAGGCAGATTAGATTATGGTACCCAATCACAACTTTCTAGCTCATTCAGGACATTGAAGGACACATTCCTCCGTCTTTTCTAATAAAAACTCAATAACTAGCTAGCACAGCTTCTGGACATAGGAGGATATCTCAGAAGAATTTGACAACTGTGATATATTTTATTCCCTGTTGCATTATGTATAATTAATCTCTCTGGGCAAGGTCACACAGACCTTGGTTTGCTCAACAGTTAGTTTGTGAATTCCACCCACTCTGCAAAACAAAGGAAAAAGCCGTAGTGTGGTGAAGGAAGAGTGTCTCCTGTGACACCAACAGAGGCTAGAATAGTGTGAATAAAGAAGAAGGTAAGATTCTAGAAAAGTTTCAGAGGTAGAGTCAATAGTTTGGTTTGTGATTTGATAGAAGAACTAAATGGAGGCAGGAGTTGAGAAGAATGCCCAAGTTTCTGGGATTTGTAGCTGAAAGAATTGTGGGGCCATTACTGAGATGGAAATTAGGGGAGGAGAAACAGGTTGGGATTTATATAAAAGAGACTGTGTAAAGGTGGGAATCTGATTTTCATTACTTTTGTCTCCTGAATATTCTTCCGTGCATTGGCTTTTCCACATTCTGAATAATTTTACCTAGCAAACTACATTAAATTTCAGTTCATTCTCTCTTTAAGAAAACCAAATACCAATTATCATCTTTTTTATTATCTTTTGTTATCAGAGCTTCTGGTCAGCCTGAGATTATCAGTGTTCCCATAGTGAATTCCCGTAAATTCCAACCCAAAGCAAACTAACAAGAAATATTAATCACCCTACTCAGCCTGTTGAGAGGAAATAGACAATTTTCTTTTGGGTCTTTCAGCATACTGAAAATAGCTTGGAGGTCTCCCTGTGTGCCTGACTCATGGTTAGTGCCCTCTAAATAACGACTGAAAGATAAATGAATAAATCTTTTTTATATGTCCTTTAGCTCTAATGTGTAATTCCAAGGTCTACTGGAAACTCCTTTTGTTCATAATCACTAGTGCCTGGCCCCTATTGATTTTGATTAAGTATGTGAGGTCTATTTGTGTCCATTACTTAGCTAATGTTGCACAATCTTATCCATGACAACATGAACAACACAGGACCATGACACTCAGTCTAAAATCTGTTGGCTTCCCATGCAGAGTAAGACCCTAACTCCTCAAATTTACGGCCTTTGATGTTTTGGCTCCCACCAACCCTTCTAGCTAATCTCGTTTATATTCTGTCTCCAGAACAAGACCTGAATTCACGCCTTTGCCTAAAGCACCAGTTTCTCTGCTTTTCACCTACTTCTATTTTCACTCTACTCATACTGAAACTCAAATGTTACCTTCACCAGGTCTTATTTGGAATCCTCTCTCATTTAACATGGAGATTGGCCAGAGATGGAGCAAAAAATGTCTGCTAAATAGTGATTGGAAATTTAGATTGGATTATTAACCTAAAATTCTCTTTATAGATTATGATCTAAGCAATTAAAAGAGAAAAATAACTATTAGAATCCTTGAAAAGATCATCTTCAATAATATGCTTTGGAAATCAAGCACAGAAAATATTTTTAACACCTTTTTTCTTTAATCCAAAGTATTTTTCACATAAAATAATCTAATATTGTTTGTAAATGTATCTCAGGTAGTACTTATTTTAAATAATTAGACCTTTTGTTATGACAATTAGCTGCTTATTTTTTATTTTTAAATTTGTATATACAGTAATTTTTACAATTCATTTAATAGCAAGTGGTGCCATCAAATTTCTCTACTTTGGTTATCCCTTCTTTAGACCACAGTCTGCAAATTAGCACTGATTTTTTGCAAAAGTTACTATGTTAGCTGTACTGTCATTTTTCTTAAGGTTGATCAAAGATAACTTAGAATCACAGCCATTATATGATCACACAAAATGATCATATAATATATCAGACCTGTTTTATCACCAGCATTTATGAAACCAGACCTGGGGAAATAACTAGGTCTAGGGATACATGCATGGTCTTAATATTGTGAATGTTTAGCCTGTCCTGATTATTACAAAATCGGAATAGCGAGAATATTCATAATAACTTCTTAATTTAAGTGATAAACCCCAACTCATGAAAAGATAACATGCTGAACTCAATTAAGTGTCCTATTAGATGAGAAGACATTGGTGAACAGTGTAAATCAGAGCTTTTCTTGCTGAACTTATGCACTTTCATTTTTATTGGGGGTGGAGAGAGGGACGATACACACATTTTGTATCAAAGTGATTGATATTTAGCATTTTAAATAAGAATGATTGAGTGGCCAGTTTAGAATGCAGGGTCTGGAAAGGCCTGAGAAGGCAATATGCAAGCTGAAATCTAAAAATGAAAAGGAGATCACAGTGGAAAATCCAGGAGGAAGAGCATTCTAAGCAGAAGGCCCTAGAGCACTGTGGGAAGGCAGACTGGTACATGATATTCGAAAAGAGGCACAGATAGATCACATATTTCCTTGTAAGCAAGCACAAAAAGTGTGGATTTAAATCTCCAAGCAAAGAAGCCCCTGGAAGATTTTACAAAGGGAAGCAACATGATCTAGTTTATTGTTGTTCTTTTTCTTCTTTTTTTAAAAAAGGTCACTTTGGAAACTCTAGCAAACAGATTTGGGGGGCAGAAGGTGAGGCCAACTGGAAGGCAATAGTCGGATCCACAGATGATTTCGCTCGGAGTAAGATGCTGTTTGTGAAGCTGGAGAAAAGATTAATCCAATTTGGAAGCTGAGTCAAAAGATCTTTTTCATCCATTGGATGAGAGAGAGGATGGGGGAAGAAATTCATTCCAGAATACTACTGCCTATTTATGTACTTCTTAAGGTTCTTTGAGACAGTCATAATGTCTTACTGTGTGAAGTTATCAGTGTCAAAATGAAGTCACTTACTTCAAGTCGAATGAAATGGAGCCACGAGGCTATGGAGTAGAAGCCCTCAGGCATCTAAGTTGGTAGTACGAATTATTGCAAGAAATTCCTCAAAATCGCAGTATTCCAGATAAGCCACTTGCACAAGGACACTTGCCTAACAATGGCTGTCTCTACCAATAAGCTAATGCCAACTCCTGCAACAAGCCCCGGTAACCAATGGTCTTTGTTTCAAAGCATGTTACCTGTAATTCTTTTTTCTTTTAAAAGCCTGCTCTTACCCAAACCTCTTTGGATGCACCTATGGCCTGACACAGAACCCGCATCCCAAATTGTAATTTCTTGCTATTCTTGAATTAACTCTGTTTTGGAGAGTCGGTCTCTCTGCTGTTTATTTTAGATTGACAACTGGTTCCTTTATTAATTAATGAGTTAATTGACACATGTTCACTTTATGTTTGCATATTTGCATAGATTTCTGATTTTACCTTTTAGAAATAATCTTTAACAGTTGGAATGGGTTGAGGAGTGAATGGGAAATGAGTAGAGACAACACATGTAAACAACTCTTTTTAAAAGTTTAGATTAGAGGTCAAGTTGTTCTTCCATTACCCCTCCAGAGAGGCAGGCTCTACATTGCTCTGTAGAAATAACCAATCCCTATTGCATGCAATCTCAGTGCAACCATCAGACAAGGTGCCCCCAAGGTCACGGTTCAGATATGGCCCTATAAGTTGTCCAGAGCTATTGGTCACTGAGGCTGATGTCACATCGACTCCACACAAGCCCCACTGCTCTTGGCACCTGCCTCTCCCTCTAGCAAATGAGATTCTGGGTCCTCGGGGGTGAGAACACCCACAGGGTGATGTCATCATCAGCATGCAGCAGCAGCCAGTAGGGCATGACGTCAGTACACTGTGTGGGCCAGGAGTAGGGTCTAATCATTGCTCTGTAGGCTACGGCTCAAGGGCAGCCCCAAGTGTGTGGAGACTGAGGGGCATGACATCATCTCACTGCAAGGGCCAGGGGTGGGGCTAGGTGCCCCTCTCCCCTTTCTCTGGATCATAGGCCCTGGCAGGGTGAGAGGACGTCAGGGCGGTGTGCTGGTGGACTCTCTGGCCCTTTCGCAACACCATAGTCCCCATGACCATCAGTGTAGGGAGTATTCACCTTTTAAAATGGAGAGACCGAAGGTTCAGAGGGGTGAACTAACTGGCACAAGATTACATAGCAGAGCTGGATTCTAGATAGTCTAATAATTCTTTTTCTTTAAAAGGAACATAATCATATTTTACTCATGAGATATTTTGAAATTTAAATCAGGTAATGTATTCCAGCTGCATCCATGTCCCTACAAAGGACATCAACTCATCCTTTTTATGACTGCATAGTATTCCATGGTGTATGTGTGCCACATTTTCTTAATCCAGTCTGTCATTGACGGACATGTGTAACAAACCTGCACGTTGTGCACATGTACCCTAGAACATAAATTATAATTTAAAAAATTAGGTAATGTACACAAAGCACTTTACATATCCCTAAAATTCCCGCATATGTTCCTTACCCATGGCATCTGTCCATCCACCCAGAGCAGGGACCAATTCTGATTTCTAGCTGGATCTCCAGTAACTCAACACAAAGGAGAAGCAGAGTATACTGAGCAAAGGGCCTGAAGCGAAGATAGTAGATCTTATCAAGCAAAAGGTAAGGTCAAATGTAGATGTCTCAGCTGCACGCTGACAAGCACCACTCACCTTATCTTCTCATTGACATCACCCTTCCTATAATCATCCAGACTGAAAATCTGCTATCATTCTGCTCTTTCATGCCTGGTACACCCGATTAGTTCCTCACTCCATCTCCTGTTCCTTCCCTAGTCTCTATTTCCCTTAGATAAGGCCTCCTCAAATGACCTCTAACTTACTCAAATTGCTTCCTTAGTTAAATTAATACATATATATTTATCTTTAATAATAATTTAGTTCACCAAATATTTCCAACTTTACTCTTTCCCAGCACATAATGGGATTATGCTTCCTGGTGCCTGAGCAGTGAGGTGTTTGAGTAGATATGACCCACCCCTACCCATCCCACTCTCTTACTTTCAGATATAGCATGTAGTTGCCACTCTGAGGAACTCCAGAGCTCTCTTTTCCTTCTCTCTCAAGAAGGAAATCTCAATAGATTCTGTCTCAAGAAACCACTTTCTTTGTTCATGTATAAAAGACAACTCCTTATTTGCTAAACTTGGATCATGAGATTGCAGAAATGCAGTCACATCTTCAGACTCCACTTCTAATTGTAGTCCTCTTGCTATTTCCATCACATCTACAGTGACCCCCTCCACTGAAGTCTTGAACTCCCTCAAAGTCATGCATGAGGGTTGGAATTTACTTCCTCCAAACTCCTGTTAATGTTGACATTTTAACCTCCACTAATCACAAATGCTTTTAATAGCACCTAGAATATTGAACCCTTTCCAGAAGCTTTTCAGTGTACTTTGCCCAGATTCATCAGTGAATGAAGTAATAATATGGGGGTGGCAGTATATGCATGAAAATGCTTTTGCTGAATTATTTACAACATGAAAAATTGACTGCAATGTAAAAAACTAATGGTAGAGAAATGGTTAAAAACCTACAATTGTGTGCAACTACCTAAACATTTAATATGATATGTCTACTACATTGGAAATGAGGTAACACTGAAAATTGATGGTTCTAAAAGATATATAACATGGTAAAGGTATATAATATGTGAATGTGATGACAGAAGAAAAAACTTGAATTACCAAATTATCAAAAATGATATATTGAGACAAATACTACATGATCTCACATAAATGTGGAATCTTAAAAAGTTGAACTCAATAGAATCAGAGAGTAGAATGGTGATTACCGGGCTTGGTGCAGGTAGATATCGGTCAAAAGATACAAAATTTTACTCAGGAGGAATGAGTTCAAGAGAGCTATTGTATAACATGGTGATTATAGTTGATAACAATGTATTGTATAACTGAACATCACTAACAGAGCAGATTTTGTGTTCTCACCATAGAAAAATAAGTATGTGAGGTAATGCATACATTAATTGAGCCATCCCAAACTGTATAGATATTTTGAAATGTCACATTGTACATAATAAATATATACAATTTTTGTTTACCTGCTAAAACATAAATACAATTTTAAATGATACATTGAATTATATACACATTGAAGAAGAATTAAGACTGCAAGAAAATGCAGCAAAATGCTAATAGTTATATTTATCCATTTTTTCTAACTTTCTGTAATTTTATGATATATTGCTGATGAAGAAACCAAATTTTATTAAATATCGATTCTCTGCTCCTTAGCTGTCCTTAGACTCTGAGGAGAGCAACAGAGAGAGTATTTGGGTTTTTTTAGTTTTTGGTTTTCCTTCCTTCCTTCCTTTCTTCCTTCCTTCCTTCCTTCCTTCCTTCCTTCCTTCCTTCCTTCCTTCCTTCCTTCCTTCCTTCCTTCCTTCCTTCTTTTCTTTCTTAGATGGAGTTTCGCTCTTGTTGCCCAGGCTGGATTGCAGTGGCGCAATCTCGGCTCACTGCAACCTCCACCTCCTGAGTTCAAGCGATTCTCCTGACTCAGCCTCCTGAGTATCTGGGACTACAGGCGCACACCACCATGCCCGGCTAATTTTTGTATTTTTGGTAGAGATGGGGTTTCACCGTATTGGCCAGGCTGGTCTCCAACTCCTGACCTCAAGTGATCCGTCCGCCTCGGCCTCCCAAAGTGCTGAGATTACATGCATGAGCCACCGCACCCAGCCGAGAAAGCATTTGATAGTATGAAGCAGGCCATGACTTAAAAGAGAATTAAACTTTTGCACAGAAGTACAGTATAGAATTCTCACCAAACAACTGATAGTGAAAGCTTGATTATGTATAAAAGGCCACAGTAAATGCTTTTTACAATTTTAGGTGGCTGCATAGCGTTGAGTCTCAGATCACTGTACTAATGAGGATAATAAGGGTATTCCCCAGATTTAATGTGAGGATTAAATGAGATAATACATATAAATGCTAAGAACAGAACCTGGACTACAGTGAATTTTCAATATGTCAACTGTTTTGGTTATTGGATTTGTTTTTCTTTGATTATTAATACTTGGTTACAGTGCCCCCATGTGTCTATACATTGCAATACTTCTGGTCTTTAAAAGGACTTCTTAATACTTTAGATTAATGCATTTGAAATGACAGTTCTAAGGCCATACATGCATTGTCAACTCATGGTTTATATACGCTATGAAGATTAAATAGCTCCTTTAAAAATAAAGTGTGTTATCACTGAATATAAAAGTAATACATGTTCACTGTAGAAACTTTGGAAAATATTGAGAACTGTACAGAATTCTAGTCACTTATGTACAACTACCTAGATATTTTATGTATTTTATGTATTCTATATATGCATTTTTACAAATTGGGATCTGTGCATTTTTATGTTATATTAAATTTTAGAATACATGTAAAATACATTATTAAAGCAAGAGCAGAAATAAAACCATGAGGCTACTGGGGGTTATCCCACTAAACAGAAGCTGGTGTCATCACCACGGTCTCTCATGTTCCTCATTCATTGGCAACTAAAGTACGTACATTAAACTCGAGTGGAAAAATGCTTTAAAGTGAAAGAAAGTCCAATCTGACTTAGAAGTACAAGGTTGTATTATATTATACCTTACGTATAATTTGAGGAGAGATATGTAAGAATCATTTTGTTGGCCAGGTGCAGTGGCTCAAGCCTGTAATCCCAGCACTTTGGGAGGCCGAGGTGGGTGGATCACGAGGTCAGGAGACTGAGACCATCCTGGCTAACATGGTGAAACCTCATCTCTACTAAAAATACAAAAAATTAGCCGGGCGAGGTGACGGGCACCTGTAGTCCCAGCTACTCGGGAGGCTGAGACAGGATAATGGCGTGAACCGGGGGGCAGAGGCTGCAGTGAGCCAAGATTGCGCCACTGCACTCCAGCCTGGGTATAAGCTTTAAAGCTCATATTTAAAGCTCATCATCAATGGAGGCCAAAACCACTAAGTGAAAGGCTTTCGGTGAATAGGATATTCATAAGCTCTCAAAAGATCATATTTATCATTTCAAATACATATCAAATTGTGTCTGTTCTGAACATATACAGACCCCTTTTCTTGTCATTATTCTTTAAACAATACAGTATAACAACTATTTACATAGCATTTACATTGTATTATAAGTAATCTAAAATGATTTAAAGTGTATGGGAGGATGTGGGTTGGTTATATGCAAATACTATGCCATTTATATCAAGGACTTAAGTATCCTCAGATTTTGGTATCTTGGGGAGGTCTTGGAACCAATTCTCCATGGATACTGAGGGAGGACTGTATAACAGTGTTGGTCACAATACAAATTCCTGGACACCCCTTGTCCCCAACCAAGATTCTGATTAGTTAGTCTGGGGTGGTGGAGAGGGAGGGAGCAGGAATTTACATTTCTAAACAGCTCATAGGCAGTGCTGATTTTGCTGATCCATGGACCTGAGTTTGAATAGCACTGAATTATAAAACTTTGAAATTACAAAGTGTCTGTGAGTCCATAGTGATGAGAAAGAGAGAGAGATAAATGATGGATACGGGTGATAAAGCTCATATTTATAGAGGAATGCCAGCTAGCAAATGTCAAGGAATTAGAGATTTAGGAGGAAAAATCACCATTTTGTAGTTCCCAATGCAATAACTGATTCAGGTAAAGATCATTAATGGAGGCCAAAACCATTAAGTGAAAGGCTTTTGGGGAATGGGATATTCATAAGCTCTCAAAAGATCATATTTATCCTTTCAAATACATATCAAGTCACTTATTAACAGCAGAGGAAAACAATTATATTTTTATCATGGAAAAAGCTAGTAATAAATTTAGTGTCACCAATGAGAGGACAAACTGACACTATATATTCCCTAGTGGATATGGTGGGAAGTGCAATAGCATCTGTAGAATATTCTTGCCAAAAATGTTTAACCTGAATCCAATCATGAAGAAACAGACAAATCCAGACTGTGGGACATAAATTGTCTGGCTTGGACTCCTTAAAAATTTCTAGGACATGAAAAACTAGGAAAAGGTGGGGAAAATATTCTAAATTAAAAGTGACATGGCCAAATGCAATAGATTCTGGATCAAACAAGTTCTGTAGATGATATTGGGTATCCTGGGGGAATTTGCTTATAGACTGTTTGATAATATTGAATTAATGCTTGAAGTTTTATGTGTAAATTAATGGCACTGTGGTTATATAGAAGAAGGGCTATTCTAAGGAGATACACAATAAAGTAAGTGTGAAGTGTCAGGATGATTGCAACTGTGTGTGTGTGTGCGTGCACGTGTGGGCACATGTGTAGCAGAAAGTGGTGGTGAGGGGGGCGGGTAGAAAGAGAGAGAAACAGGAAGAGAAAAGAAGCCCAAATATGGTTACACAGGAGAAGGGTGATTCTAAGGAGATACACAATAAAGTACTTACGTGTAAAGTGTCAGGATGATTGCAACTGTGTGTGTGTGTGTGTGTGTGTGTGTGTGTAGCGGGAGACACTGGTGACAGAGCGAGACTCCGAGACTCCATCTCAAACACACACACACAAATATTATGATACAATGAATTTAGCTATAATGTGGCACATACTGGTTTTACTATTAAATCTCTTTGTTTCTAGAAACTAAATGGGCCTACAGGATAGTGTTTCTTGGGCCAAAAACCTAAAAGATATCTTCCTTTCCCCCTTGGATCCTACATCCACCAGCAAATCCTGTCAGTTCACCCTTCAAAATACCTCTCCCTTCTGACCACTTCTCAATCCCACCACCATGAGGCCACCACCAATTCTCGCCTGGATGGCTGCATTCTCCACACAGAATTCTGCCAAGAAGGTCTTCTAACAGTGAACATCTGATTCCATCATTCACCTGCTTTAAACCTCTCCATTCACTCCTTTCCCTAGCTGATGCCCACTTTCTATTTCTCCCACCTGTCTCCCTATACGGCCATACCGGCCTCAATGCCCTTCTGTCACTCCCAGCTTGTTACTGCCTCACAGCTCTTAAACTTGCTGTTCTCCAACTTAGAATACACCTTCCTCAGGTCTTCAATGTTGTAGGTCTCCAACCAAAAGTGTAGAGGGGTGTTTTCTGAATCCTTATGTAAATGAGCCTTACACTCCCTGCCATTCCCTACCTCTAATTTACTCATGTACTTTCTTTTTCTTTTCTTTTCTTTTTTTTTTTTTTTCGAGACAGTCTCTCCCTGTCACCCAGGCTGGAGTTCAGTGGCACAATCTCGGCTCACTGCAACCTCTGCCTCCCAGGTTCAAGTGATTCTCCTGCCTCAGCCTCCCGAGTAGCTGGGACTACAGGCATGTGCCACTTCGCCCGGCTAATTTTTTGTATTTTTAGTAAAGATGGGGTTTCACCATGTTGGCCAGGATGGTCTCGATCTCTTGACCTCGTGATCCGCCCGCCTCGGCCTCCAAAAGTGCTGGGATTACAGACGTGAGCCACTGCGCCCAGCCTATGTGTGTGTGTGGGTTTTGTTTTTTTTTTTTTTTTTTTTTTTTTTTTTTGGTAACTGCTTAGTTTCCTCATATCCTTAAAATGGAGTTGATATTTGCTATGCCTCCCTCATAAGATTTGGTGAGAACGAAATGAGATATTTGTGAAAATACTACTTATATGGTTAAGTCATCTAATAACCATCTTTTTTTTGTGTGTGGTACTTTCAAGGTAAAGTGTGGTATCTTATGCTTAAAGTAATTCAACACTGTGCTAAAAATCTGGTGGACTGGAACCCCTGTGACATTATTAAATTATGTTATTACGTTAAAATACTCACTGGCACTGCCAAAGGAGGTCTCTCTATTTCGGGCTGTCCCTCTGTGTCTCTGTCTCTATCTCTGTGGTGAGAGAGCTCATGCAAGCGAGAGTCGGCCAACTCGTGGTTTGCAAAGCAGAACACAGCGGAGGGTCGCTCTTTTTAGGTTAATTCCTCCGCACAGTCAACACACTGCAGGAATTCAGTCGGCCTCCAAGACTGCCTCTCGGTACCACCTACCGGGAGCTAGAACTGCAGGGCTCCTTCCATACCTGGTCTTCCTTAGTTTGGTAAAACCCAGTTTGTTCATTATCAAAACATAGTCATGTTCGGGCTGGGCACAGCGGCTCATGCCTGTAATTTCAATACTTTGGGAGGCCGAGGAGGTCAGATTACCTGAGGTCAGGAGTTTGAGACCAACCTGGCTGACATGGTGAAAACCCCGTCTCTACCAAAAATACAAAATTACCCAGGTGTGGTGGCATATGCCTGTAGTCCTAGCTACTCAGGAGGCAGACAGGAGAATCGCTTGAACCCAGCAGGTGGAGGCTGCAGTGAGCCAAGATCGCACCACTGCACTCCAGCCTGGGTGAGACAGGGTGAGACAGAGTGAGACTCTGCCTTAAAATACACACACACACACACACACACACACACACACACACCAGTCACTGTGGGTGTTTTATTTATTCGCCATTATTCATTCTTATGCCCTGTCGAGATTTTTGTCATTTACAATGCTTAGAAAATCAGATAGAAATATTTATCTGATATTCACTTTTCAGAAAATGTAACTGATATTTACCTTTATCTCAAAGATTTAAGATTTATTCTTTAACTCTTTAGGCAAGGAATATTTCAGAAGTGTTATGCTTTTGTTGCTATTAAATCCATGGCAGCATGCTATTTTGATAAGTTAAGTTTTACCTTGTTACAGATAAATGATAGAGTAAAATTACTTGGCATTTAGGATTTTTGTTAAATATTAATAAGTAGATTTTAGTCACTCTTGTCACATACAAGAAAGTCACAATGTGAGATGATAGGTAGTTAATTTGCTTTACTATAGTAATCATTTTAGTATCTATATGTGTCCTAAAACATCATAACATAAACCTCAAATATACACGATAAAATTCATTTTAAAGAATACACAAAATAAAATAAAAATATAAAGATAAACACCTGAAAGGAATGCACAAAATAAAAATGAAATAAAATGTATGACAATAATAAATATCAAGCCTCTTTCTCTTGTCTGTCAAGAAATATTTTGCTACTGTCCACCTAGTTTTTCCCGTCCCTCAGTCTCGGGCTTTATTAGTAGACCAGGGTGAAGAGTGCACAGGTGTATGTATGTGCATGCATGTGCATGTGTGTGTGTTGGAGGGCAGACAAGATCATACTGCAGAGAGCAGGAGGGAATTGCCAAATAAAGACTGATAAAATTAACTCAAAAAGAAAGCTTCGAGACCAGCCTGGCTAGGCCAACGTAGTGAAACTCCATCTCTACTGAAAAATACAAAAATTAGCCTGGCATGGTGGTGCGCACCTGTAGTCCCAGCTACTCGGGAGGCTGAGGCAGGAGAATCGCTTGAACCTGGGAGGTGGATGTTGCAGTGAGCTGAGCTCGCGCCACTGCACTCCAGCTTGGGTGATGGAGTGAGACCTTGTCTCAAAAAAAAAGAAAGCAAGTGACTGATGGAGGAAAATAGACTGAATCCCTGGATCCCAGGGAAGAAAGGAGGAAAGCATGAGAAGGGTACACGTTTTGGGGAGAATATTAACAGAGATTTTAAGGAATAGTTGCTATATGGGGGGAGATGTTGAAATGACAGGAAAATGCTGCTTTATAAGTTTTGCTCTACATGAAGAATGCATTTGCCCACCACACCCAACACATACACCCAGGGGCTTTCTAAAGTGAAGATTTGGGTTCCTTTCAGTATTTTAACAGGCTGTTTTTTTCAACTTTTACTTTTACATCATGCCAAGACTGGGCCATAAAGGGCTTGACTTAATTCAGATTACCAAGATACACGAGCACCAGAGGGCATTTTTTGTAGAAGTAAGTTAGTGACTTCCAATTTAAGGTTACTAAGAAGATTCCATAAAAACACACACAGAGAAATTGTAAGGGAAGATACATATTTGAGATTTTAATTACGTTCCAAAAAAGAAAAGTTCTACTACGAAGCATTTAACATTGCCACTCCCCTGAGATCTCCCTGAAATCAGGAAACTTTTTGGCAGTCTTTCATGTTTTTTATATCTCTGTTATTGAACTTAATTTATTCTGCCTAGCAAATTTTTTCTAAGAACATTTTTATTGTAGAAGTAATGTATGTTGGCCTGATTTATTCTTAATTGCATGTGGTAAGTTCACTGAAGACAGAGACTATACCTTATTAGTAAAACAACGTCAGAACACCTAACAGCACAGACCCTGGAGTGAGACACACCTGAATTTGAATCTTGGCTCTGTTGCTACTCCTCAGTTAAATATCAAGTAGTTTTTTTGTGGTGGTGGTTGTGTAATCTTGTTTAGACTCAGTACACTCATCTTTAAAATTTAGATTATGCCTGTTTCTCTTTGGGCAGTTGTGAACATTAAATGGGAAGATGTATGAAAGTGCTTAGCACACAGTGCCTGGCACCCACAAGTACTCATCCCACAGTAACTATTATTACCTGTGTGTCTAGTTTATTATTTGAATCTCTACCACGTAGCACAGAAGGTAGTGCTCGGATCTTTGCTGAACAAATAGCTAAGACGAGAGAAGAAAATCGTTAAGAGGAATCCAAGGGCTGGCATCCTTGGTTTATTTTACCCCCTTTTTTTTTCCCTCTGTGACCTTAAGATTTGGAGTCCTAGGGTCTGCTATGGATGATTGAGCTCTGCTTCCAGCCCCAAATGAGCCTTGTTGGAAGTGGGGTAGGAGGAAAGTGTTGTCTGTTTGTACCAGGGCCTCCCTGGGAGTTCTGAGCTTCTCAGGGGACTTCCATTCCAACCTCCAGCTCCTTTGCCCACTCACCTGCCCTCCCGCCCAATGCCTCTGGAAAGTTTCCTAGAGATGGGAACTTCCAGTGACTAACCTGTACCTTTGTAGGGTCAGTGGGAGTGAGGGACCCTCTAAAATACCATCTCCTGCAGTAAGCATTTCTTGTTTCCCTGGTTAAAAAGAGTATCTCCCGTAATCGCACATAGCATTTATTGCCCTAATCTAGCTGCTAGCTTTATGTTGTTTCCTGCTGTAAATTGTGGGTCTCTGAGAGCAAAGTCTAGGTCCGGTTCCTGTTTGATCAGTACAATGAGCTGCACATATGTTTCCAAGCAATGGCTGTTAAACTGAATTCCAAGGAAGCGAGACTCGGGGCTGTAGCCTAGAGCTGAGCCCTGAGCCCCTAAACTCCAAGGTGCTACCCCGATCACCAGACCTTTAAGTAAATACACTCTGCTCCCTATGGCAGAACACAGCCTCTGAGTAATTAGCAGCCTGAAGTTCATTGTTTAAGATTCACTGGAGGAAGTTCCCAGCAACAGATTTCAAAAAAGCTGGCAGGAATCCAGAAGAAAAGCTTTATTTAGGAAATAAGAAAGCTTTATTTAGGGAACATGAATTTACAAGATGTTAACATTACCCCTTTTCCACTCCACAATTTGAAGTTCGTTTTTTACACCACCCAGCTATTACATAGGAGCATGGTGGAAATTCAATACCTGTTACAGCTGGAAACAATCTGGAAGAATTCTGACTCTATTAGCAGACAGCTTACTAAAACTTTGTTCTAGTAGTCATATACAATTAATAATGTAGTAATTTATTTGGTCCCAAATGTGACTACTATATTCAAAGTCATCCAATGTGATAAAAATTTGTAGAACATTATACATTTTCATTCCCAGTGAGCATTGCCACAGTTTGCTAAAGTTTCTGGCTGAAAAAAAAATATTTTCTAGATATCATTCTAAGTTGTTTAACTAAATGTAAATGAAATAACATCTCAGGAAAAGTTTGTCATCTCAATAATTTGATTTCCTCATTTGGCATAGAAAAACAATTACCCTTCCAACTTCATCAGTGTCTCTGTTGAGACTTGGATTTTTCAGTCTCAGTTCTGCTTGAAGAATGCCAAAGTGTCTCCTCTTGATTTCATGTGGCTCTTCACAAATCCAGTTAATTTCCTGAACCCCTGGGCCAGCCCATCCCCTGTGAGGGCACAGCAGGGTTGCACATACCAGTTCCGGTCACTGCAAAGCTTCTTCACTTTGAACATTCTGGTGATGTCCTCAGCAGTCAGAGCTCCAGGCATGTCTTGTTTGTTGGCTAATAGAACAACAGGCACATTTTTAATGTGTTCATTCTTCAAAATGTGCTCAAACTGTCTCCGAGACTCTTCCAGTCGCTGTTTGTCTGTGCTGTCCACAACATACACCAACCCATCAGTGTTCTCACAGTAACAGCCCCAAACAGTTCTCATTTTTTCCTGTCCTCCAACATCCCAGACTGTGAGCGAAAGACTCCTTTCCAACTCGATCATCTCCACATTGAAACCTATTGTAGGGATGGTGATAATATCCTTAGCAAGCTTTAATTTATAAAGGAGAGTAGACTTCCCAGCTGAGTCAAGTCCCAAAAGAAGAATTTGGGCTTGTTTGGTTTGGGGATTTTTAGAACCCAGCAAACCCATTTTAGCTTTTCTCTTTCTCTCGCTCTCTCTCTCTCTCTCTTTAAATACCTTTTCTTACTTTCTTTCTTTGTTTCTTCGAATGGCCAGAGACAATGTGTCCTTTCTGGATCTCGCATGAAAATGTTAGGAAGAAAGAAGAAAGCAAATGCTTCATGCTGTATTCTAAGAACAAGAACCTAGATGTGTTTATGTTGTAGCTTATCAACTTGATTATGGGCAAACGGTATTTTATTTGCAGTCCCAGCCAATCCTGAGGTATCTGTGGTGTGAGTAACCAGCCAATGCCATGGTGACTCAAAGGGGAAATTCTCTGTAAATGAGTAAGATTAGGAGAGGCCTACCTGGCTGCAGTTTTGTTTTCTTTCAGGTGCTAGAAATCTAGAGGAAACTGAAGGTTCAACATGCAGAGGAGCATGGTTTAGCAGCAGAACAAAAACTTAACTTTTCATTTTAACTAACTTTTAACTTAAATTTAACTAAACTTTTTGTGTAACTTTTTGTAGAACTTCTCTAGGTATTCAACCATTTATCTTATCCCAATTGTAAATAAGGAACCAGGCTTCTTAAGTCGTGAAGAGAGAGTTATTCTCACACTCTGTCTGCAGTATCTTAAATCTCCCTTGTCCAGATTACTCACTAGGAAACCTTAAACCACCCAAGGTTATCTGAACCTTACTCACTAATCACATACAGAATCACTTTCTTTAAACTTCTAGGCAGAGAATTTACATGACTGCAGTCACAAAACCGAATATATGAGGGGGAATTTATAACACAAACACTTTTACATTAAGCAGTCCAATTAAAGATGGCAAATAAATACATGTATTTATTTCCTCTTCTTCCCACGACGCCACAGAATAATGGTAAAGGCATTAAAAGAACATATAGGCTGGGCATGGTGGCTCATGCCTGTAATCCCAGCACTTTGGGAGGCCGACGTGGGTGGATCACGAGGCCAGGAGATCAAGACCAACATGGTGAAACTCCATCTCTACTAAAAATACAAAAAAATTAGCTGGGCGTGGTGGCCCATGCCTATAATCCCAGCTACTCAGGAGGCTGAGACAGGAGAATCGCTTGAACCAGGGAGTTGGAGGTTGCAGTGAGCCCAGATTGCACCACTATACTCCAGCCTGGTGACACTGAGACTCCGTCTCAAAATAAACAAACAAACAAAAAATACCATGTAAATCTATAACAAAACAACAAGATAATTCATCACAGGGTGAGAGATTTTAACAAAATTCTGGAAAATGGAAACTAGATGGAAAAATGAGTGGTAACTGATATAGCAGGATAAAGCCAAGCCTTGGAGTGCTGATGCACAGGAGATAGACAAGGTGACAGGTATGGCAGAGAGAAGGGATGAAATAAAGGACTAAAAACAGAAGAAGGTTAACAAGAGGCCAAAATAAACAGAACACACACACACACACACACTCTGTCTCTCTCTCTCTCTCTCTCTCACACACACACACACACACACACACACACACCTCTGCTGGCTGTCTTCACCAACTAGATATTTATTCCCAGGCAAAATACTGAAGAGTTTTTTATTAAAGAAATTGAAAGATCTCAGAAAAAAGACCTCCATTTTTGACAGTTGGGAGTTTCTGACCATAATGCCTAAGTCAACATGTAATTAACCTATAGCCAACCTGGCAGTTGGCAAACTTGCTCACATACATAGAATTCCCAATCAGCTTTGCAGTGCACAGAAGTTTCTATACTTAATGCATAGCATGCCTTCAATATGAATAAGAGAGAGATCAAGATAAAAATAAGAACTTTTAAGAAAGCTTAAACAGAGCTAATGAAGGGAATAGAAGAACATTTTCATTAAATTCTAATTACTATTTTTGTACAGACTTGAGAAGACATTACATCCATAAGACAAAAAATGGATGGTATTAAACAGACCACTCAGAGAATAAAAATAAAACTCCTAAAAATAAAAAACACAAATTTCAAAAAATTTTAAAGAACAGTAATACCTGTAGGCTGGAAGACATGTTGAAGGAGTCTTTCAGAAAGTTGAAGATAGAAAATATGGAAGAAAAGATAAGAAATATAGTGGATGAACTCAGAAGTCTTAACTCAGAAGTCTGATTTGTAGGACTTATTCCAGAGAGAAAAAAAAATATGCACAAGAGGAAATTATAAAGAAATAATACAGGACCACTTTCCAAAGCTAAAGAATGAACTTGCCAGATTGAAAGACTTCCCTCAATGCTTACCAACATGATTTTTAAAAGAGCTATACAATGTGATATACATGTTTTTTATTAAAACTAAAAATTTATTTAGTTTTTATACAAAATAAGTAGACTATTTTAGATGCAGAAAGCACACGTATGAAGAAATTCTGTAACCCTTTTTAAAGAATTAAGTTCTTAACCAACTCACTATGTCTCAGAGGCCAAAGATACCATTTTCATTTGTTCATTGATTTATTCATCTAACCATTCAGGAAATAAACATATTGATTGCCTAGTCTGTGCTAGATGCCAGGGAGGTCACAAAGATAAACTAGGCTTGCCTTTAGTTGGCTTTCACCGGGGAGAAGGTAAAAGACATGTGACCTAATAAAAATAAATACAAAGCCAAAAAATTACACATGCTGCAAGAAAAGAAAGGCTAATGTATTCTGGATATTCATAGACTCCTTCAGAATGAAAGGCGTCAGAGAAATCTTCCTGGAGAAGGTTAAGTATTAAACCAGGCCTTGTAGAGACACGTGAGGGCATACGTGAAAGAAACATTCTGTGAGAGCAAAGTCTTAGAAATGGGAAAATATGGGAATGTATATGGAAAACCAACTGTATATGGATAAGTAGGGGTTTCTTCCATAAACATGTTGAACTATCATGAGAAAACCATAAGATAAATCTAGATTATAGGCCATGCTGCAAGACAACAGGCTTGGACTCTTCAAGATAGGTCCATGTCATGAAAGACAAAAGGAAAAAAAAGTATCAGGGGAAGAATGTTCTAAATAAAAGATATACGACTTCTAAATGTATTGTGTAAACTTTTATTGGATCCTGTGTCAATAATAGTGATTAAGGAAATTATCGTAACAATTATGACCATTCAAATTGGGGAAACTTGATTATGAACTATATATTAGATGGTATTATTTATCAATGATAAATTTCTTGAAGGCAATGATTCTATTGTTATGTAGGAAGATGATTTTGTTTCAAGGAGATACAGGCTAAAGTACTTAGAGGTGATATCAGCAAGTTAATTTCAACTGGCTCAGCAAACACATGCACACAAAGATATGTATATGAGAGGGAGGAAGTGTGTGTAAATATGGCAATAGTTGGTGGCTCTAGGTCAGAGGTATTGAGTGTTCATTTTGCTATTTTTTAACTTTCCTCTAGATTTGAAATTTTTGAAAACAACATGTTGAAAAAAAGAATATAATTGAAATAAGCTAATAAAATTAGACTACAGGCCATAGTAATACAGAAAAATAATTCAGCTTACTTAGGGGTAAGTCTATACTTCCAAAGGTGAATTTAGGGACTGTGACTGCACTACTACTTAAGCTCTTTCTCACCTCCATATTTTCAACAAATTAAAATTTTTCTCTTTTTTTTTTTTTTTTTGAGACGGAGTCTCGCTCTGTCGCCTGGGCTGGAGTGCAGTGGCCGGATCTCAGCTCACTGCAAGCTCCGCCTCCCGGGTTTATGCCATTCTCCTGCCTCAGCCTCCCGAGTAGCTGGGACTACAGGCGCCTGCCACCTCGCCCGGCTAATTTTTTTGTATTTTTTAGTAGAGACGGGGTTTCACCGTGTTAGCCAGGATGGTCTCGATCTCCTGACCTCGTGATCCGCCCGTCTTGGCCTCCCAAAGTGCTGGGATTACAGGCTTGAGCCACCGCGCCCAGTCAACAAATTAAAATTTTTAAAAGAAGTTAAACATTTATTTCATATTAAACTCAATGATTTGAGTGCTTTATGAGGTCTACTGTTGGTATTGGGGACATCCTTTAATACATTTTTGCTGTAATGAGCATGATCATACATATATGCCTTCACCATTTCCCATCTCACCAATTATATCTTGTTTTTGAGATAGCCAAACAAATGAGGGCTTAAATTCTGCATGAATATTATATCCATATAAGAATATTATTCTCTTCTATGAAAAGAAATAAAATAATTTCTTTGTCAATGCTAATTGTCATAAAAGAATCTACAAATGTTTCAATATCCTTTCTTACTGTCCCAAAACATTTATGGATTCACTTGTCCCAGCCAAACTTGAGGGAAGGCAAGGTATTTGTTTTCTGTAAATCATTCTAAGATTACGCAAATAAAGGTAGACTTGTGAGAGAGTTACTGGCAGACTCTGTGGTGTCACAGGAAATTTTTTTTTAAATATGGGAATGAAAGAAACATTTTCTTTAATTTCTTCTCATGGAGGTTGAGGCAAAAAGTCCTAAATTAGAAGCTCAACCATGTACTGACCAAGCAAAAATACAGAAGCTTATCTCTTGGAAGAAGGTGCAACATATTCCATTATCTTTATTTTTCACAGATAAAGAAGAAAGAATCAGGATGCAGCTGTGTAAATTGCTTAGCTTACAGAGACTTGGAACATCCCCTACCTTCCCTACAATAACTTTTTTTGGTCTTTTTAAAAATAAATGTTTGGAAAATTGAAGTATAACACATATATAGAAAAATACAAAAATCATAAATATATAGCTCAAAGAGTTACCAAAAGTTGAAAATACCCATGTAACCTCCACTAAGGCCAGGATTAATTTTTAACTTTCCTTTTTTTATTTTTTGCAAGTAAAAATGCAAGACCTCATGTATTTCTATACCCAGTAATGAGAAATATGCTCTGTTCCTGAACAACAGTCACTCTTTGTCCTAGTTGAGATTCTTTGAAGCTGCAAAGAATGATATATCCTAATCTATAAAGATTTCCCCAGAGCTGTTTCCATCAAACTGAACCAGCACTTTCACCCACATCACCAAAGGTTTTTTACTTTCACATTGGTAGATCATTGGATGTGAGTTCAAATCTAGCCTCTGGCACTCACTAAATATTAAATAGTTGTCATAATTATATAAAATAAATGTGAAAAAAAATTATCAAAGAGCCCCGCCCATGGTTGATACAAGTTTTCTCCCTCTTCTCTCACAATTTTTGTGTCTTAGCTAACATTTTTAAATACCTGTGATTCTTAACCTTTTCCAGATGAGAAACAATCTGATAATTCCCATAAAAGTATTCCATTGGGAGAACAAACCACCATGTGCTGGACCCCTTCCCCAACACCCCATTTTTATCCAGCCCACCCTCAATAAGATAAAGAAGAATAGAGAGACGACACACCAAAGGGGCAGTCTGAGGGCTATGTCTGGAACTTGGGAGCAATAGTTGCACCCCTTTGCCTTGGTGAAGATGGGGAATTTATTTAGGGATGGATGACTCAGATATCTTTGGCCCTAGCTACCTGCAAAGCTCTCAGTATCCTGGGTGCCTACCTAGTCAGCAGCAACGGGGCCCAAAAGAACTCAACTATGCAACCTGACTGCCATTGACCTAATTGGTTCCCTTTTCACTTCCGTGAAATAATGATCCAAATGGTTCTCACAGGTCTCTATTTTTTACAGCTGCTCATCTCTCTTCAAACTCAAGATAAATCTTTGATTATTCATTCAACATTTATTGAGTATACACTAAATGGCAGGCACTGTCTATCTTCTGTCTTCAGAATAACTGATGGTTCACCATTTAAGAAGTAACTAAAAGTTGAAACATTTAAAAATATTTTTTAAATGCTCTATACACAGCCTTCGAATTTTAGAAAAGAAATATTTTACTATAAAAGCATTTAAAACTATTTAAATAATCTAAAACATTTAAAACTTAATGTGATTATGAGTCTCACTTTTCTCTTTGTTCACATACATATGTAATTTTTACATGCTTCATTCATTCAATACACTTCTATTGAGCATGTAATATGTCTGTATATAATTCAAGACACTGGCAATTGTCTGTGTATAATCAAAGCAGTCTTCATTTTCAAGGAACTAACAATCTAATGAAAGAGACCAACACTTACTAACAGTATGAATGTTGCTATAAATAAGGTAACAGGACTTAGGAGGCTGCAAGTCAGTGTCAAGTCAACATGGCTCATTATGGGACGCTCACATCTTCTATCTGTCCAAACTGGGACTGTTTTGAAAGTGGAAGGGGTACTAGTAATGAGTACACCAGCAAACAGGTGTAAACAGGCTTAAGAAAATTAGGCTGTATGGTCATTTTAGAATAGGCCACTGAGACTTGCCTGGCTTCATGAAAGGAAGCTTGAGCTAATTTTAGGATGAAAGAGAACAAGGGTTGCATAGCTACTTTTCAAATGTGTCCACTGTCACTCACTGACATTCTCCTTTCTAGTCTTTCTAAAGGATAAACTAAGAAACCAAAGTGTTAAAAAGATATAATGGGATATAACGTGTACTTGACACAGTTGTCATGACTTCCTTCTGACTCCAAAGGGAACAGACAGCAAAAGTGAGGGTTGTTAGGGTTAAAGTTGTTTCACTTCTCTCTCTTCACCCTCCTACTCTCCTTCCGTCCCCCTGCTTTTCTCCTTTTGCCCCAACTCCTTTCAATTTGTTTCTTTCCCCTTTCCTATTTTCTGTCTGATTAGGTCAGGTCAGTAAAATGCTAGTGCTCAGGAATAATTAGTATTACATTTTAAAGGATTGCCCTATTATTACATATTACAGCCTAGATAAACATGTTTCTCACTTCACAAATTGGGTTTTGTTTTTGTTTGTGTTTTCGCTTTTTGATTTTCTATAACCTGAACCAACAGTAAATCTTTCCTTGAGGGCAATCAAGTTCCTTCCCACCAGCCTCTATTATCTCTGTCCCCAGCTCCAAACCACAAGGCTGTAGATGGAACTTGTAGCAACTTTCTCCTGTTTGCACTGATTGACTTTAAAAGTAAAATAATTCTGTACAAATTTGCAACATGGTCAAGGAGCATCAAAATATAAACCAAGAGCCTTCAGAGTTTCAACGTTTCTTCTTGAAATATAATGGTTGTCAATTTGATCATAATAGAAAAGTTAATCTCCTGCCATTTTTAATGTATTCCGATTAAATTTGTTAGGAGTATATAAGTAAAACTAATTCTATTTTAGTGAAAGCAAGAACTCATATAAACAGCAAAATTATTCCCTTACTCTTTGTTTTCTTATCTTTAAAAATATTCCTTCCTGTACGATAAGCATGAAAGTAAAAATAATAACCACAAAAATAGATTAATATGATTCAGTTCTCACTTCCATAAAGGATATGACAAAATACCATGACCAAGTTAAATACTTGTGTAAATAATTAACCAGGTGCTAATATACCTGGATGACAGGTTGTTATTTTGGATTTGGTTTTGTTTTTGAGATGGGGTCTCTCTGTCACCCAAGCTGGAATGCAGTGGTGTGATCATGGTTCACTGCAGCCTCCACTTCCTGGGCTCAAGCAATCCTCCTACCTCAGCCTCCCAAGTAGCTGGGACTACAGCTGTACCACTACAACTGGGGTTTTTTGTTTGTTTGTTTGTTTGGTAGAGACAGAGTTTTGTCATGTTGCCCAGTATGGTCTCAAACTCCTAAATTCAAGCGATTCTTCCACTTCTGCCTCCCAAAGTGCTGGGATTACAAGTGTTTTTGATAAGGAATTTCAAAGGGAAATTTTGAATAAGCAGAGATAAATGGAACGGTAGAGTGAGAGAGAAAAAGAAATGTTATGACATTTAAAGTGACAGCGACATACTAAGTCAGGCCGCCCAAGAGATGGAGAAGCCTTCCAGACTCCCAGGCCCTGTTCCATTGCTGCAGGATCTCAGGGTTGGCTTTCCAGAAATACCAATGAAGGGTCAGATGAGATAAAATTATTTTCATCAAATATTCTGCTCTTGCACTTTTATTCTCCGTTGGTCATCCCTCTTACCTCCAAAAGTGCAACCTGGACACACAATGATTTCAAATGCATAGCTAAAATTAATTCTAGCATGAGACATTTCAGAGTATGAATTAAATATTCCAAAAGTAAATCAGTGTCTCAAATTTAGCTTGGTATAGGTTTGAAGCATTAAACTTTCTAGGTTGAATTGGTCAAGCAAGACTCTGGAAGTCCTGGCTTCTGATCACAATTGTACTATTTTCTCTCTGTGTGAACCTGGGCAAGTTATTTAATATCTCAACTTCTTGGCAGGGTGCGGTGGCTCATGCCTGTCATCCTAGCACTTTGGGACGCTGAGGTGGGTGGATCACGAGGTCAGGAGTTTGAGACAAGCCTGGCCAACATAGTGAAACCCCATCTCTACTAAAAATACAAAAAATTAGCCGGATGTGGTGATGTGTGCCTGTATCCCAGCTACTCAGGAGGCAGAGCCAGGAGAATCACATTAACTGAGGAGGTGGGCGTTGCTGTGAGCAGATATTGTACCATTGCACTCCAGCCCAGGCAACAGTGTGAGACTCCATCAAAACAAAACAAAACAAAACAACCCTCAACTTCTTAATCTGTAAATTGGGAAATAATATTATCTATCTCTCAGGATTATTATAAGGAATAAATGAGATATAACACAGAGAAGTATACAGCATATGTTAGGCACTCAGTAAATGGCAGCTATTGTGATTTTATTATTGGTCAGATGAATGGCAGTAGGTTTATATTTGCAGGCCAAATCAGATTTATTATTAGTAACTGTTTTGAAAGTCTACAGGGAGTCTACAGTTGTTTCTTGGCTCCATAGAAAAGACTACTATGCTCAATTGACAACGTCTGCTATGAGTGTAGGAAGGAGCATAGTAACCATATTTGCCATTTTCAATTGCTAGTATCAGACACAGCATGGTTCCCAAGCCTATAATCCCTCCTCCCCATAGTTGAGGTCACCTGATCCTCTTTTAGAAGCTAAATGTAGTCTCAATCCTCACCTAAGACAACAAATACTTAAGCAGCTCCAATCCTCCTTTCTAAGATCCAGCCCAGAGTCATCCTAACCATGAATCCAATCACAACATGGTATCCTAATTTTAACAACTAGACGGTTGCCTTTTTTACTAAGTCCCAGTCCCTATTGTTAAACCTAGTTCTAGTAACTAGGCTTCTTCCACTCCAGCACCTTCCTAAAATAGGCACCCTGAATTCACATTAGCCATAGCCTCTCCAAAATTAGCATCTCTAACCCTCAAAATCTAACCTTCAGGATAAATCCATGTTAACCATTGAAAACTTCTTAGTTGTTGAGTATGGGCTTCTCATTATTGCTCACTCTGGTTTCTCCATCAGTTTTTTGTACACCAATCTTTAACTGAATACTTGCTAAGTCAAAAATATACATATAACTTTGCATGAAAATATCACAGAAATCTCAGTATAAAGTATAAATACCTAGAAGGAAGAAAGGTCTAAAGTTAACAGGATGATATCATGCAACTTTCTCTTGAATCCAGTATTGAAAAATTCTACCTTTTAATTCCATGGGTTGACAGAAATCAAATTTATCCACTCAGAAAATATCTTTATGCCATCAGCTAGGCAAATATTTATTAGCTGCCGTGAGCCAAGCCCTGTGCCAGGTACTAGGAGGGTAGTAGGCACTGGGAGGGTAGTAGGCTAATAAGAAAGTCCAGTGTAAGAATCTGACTCAGTCTCAGGTTGAGAGAGCCTTTCTAGGGAGGTTTTATTGGTGCTGATTCTGGGACTGGTGAGTCATGCTGATTGGGGGCGAGGGTTGACACCTTATCCTCCAGAAAGATTTAGACCATTTGGTGGGTCATGCTGATTGGGGGCAAAGGGTGACACATTATCCTCCAGGAAGATTGGACCTTTGTCAGAGTCCAGATTATGGGAGCCCTTCATGGAGACTGCAGCTTTCTTTTCCTTCAGAATATTCCTCATTGATGTGCTTCTTCCCTAGGAGTTTGGGCAGAAAAGACCCTGAAGAGTCTTGATACCTACTCTGTTTCAACTACAGAGTTCCCATCTCTGTCTGGAGGAGTTCCTTCATTCCCTAGATGATGTGCAGGAGCTACCTGGCCAACATCAGCCAATTTGATGACCTACCTAAGCTTCTCCCCAGCTTAAATTATTAGCTCCTTGCATTTCCCCAGATGTTTACTGATAATTTTAACCCCATCCACTTGCAAGTAGTCACCAAACTCCTATCATTACAGGTTCATAATAGCCTGATATCTGACATAGCCTACTAAAAGAATACACAATTTCCCCTAAGAAAAGAGGAGGGACTTAGCCTCTTAGCTGTAATCCAGAACAACAAATCAGTACATTTATAGTGTAACAATTTCACTAAATATTAATTTAAATAACATCCAGGGAGTTCAAAAATATAAGACAGTCATCCAAGAGTCCCAAGTCAGAGGGAAAGGCAAGAAAATGTACAGATGAGAAAC
Source organism: Macaca nemestrina (assembly GCF_043159975.1). Taxonomy (NCBI): domain Eukaryota; kingdom Metazoa; phylum Chordata; class Mammalia; order Primates; family Cercopithecidae; genus Macaca; species Macaca nemestrina. Next base: position 63,419,432 of record NC_092126.1, on the reverse strand, counting down.
CCAGAGAACAGGATGACAAACAGAATTTACACTGTGGCCATTTGCAAGGTCAACATACAAAGATAAGTAGTATTCCTCTTAGAGAACAATAACTGAGAAAGACCTCATTCTCAGTAGCAATAAAACTATAAAACATCTAGGAATAAACTCAATAATATATGCACAGTTTCTGTATGGAGAAAATAATAAAATTTTACTGCTGGTCTTAAAAAAATAACCCAATAAAGGAAGACATATAGCATTATAAAATGCCAATTCACTCCTAATTTAATCTATGAGTTAAATTCAGGGCCAATCAAAAGCAGTTGGTAAACAAATACTTATATAACTTTTAATTATGAGTCAGTTGCTGAACATTGGAGATATGATGGTGAAAAGCACAGAGTCCCTGCTCTCCACATTCTAATGCAAGGGAGGAGAGAGAAGATAAGTATATAAAAAAATAAACAAGATAATTTCAGAGGATCATGTGTTACGGAGAATAGATCATTGATGGAGACTGACAAAAGTACTGCAGTGCAGGGGAGAGGATGGGACCCTATTTTAACTAGAGCGAATCAGAGAACGCCTCCCAGAACAGGTGACAGGTAAGGTCAAATCTGAATTATGCAAATGGGTCAATCATGCAAATATCTGGGAAGCCCCAGCCTTCCAAGCAACAGGAGGAGCAAGGACCCTGAATCAACTATGATCATAGCCAGCTAAAGGGACAGAATAAAGGGACTATGGTTGGAACCTAGTTGAAAGGGAGAGTATTGGGGAAGATAAAGTAGATTAGCAGGGCTAAATGTGTAGAGATTCTAGGCCATGGGGAGGCATTTGATTCTAGATTTAATTGTGAAGCCCTTGGGCAGTCGTAAGCAGGGAAGTGACATCATCTGAGGACCATTTAGGCTGCTGTGTGGCAAATGGGCTGGTGGCAGAGAGGGTAGGAAATGTGGAGGCAGGGGGACTGGTTAGAAGACTCTCTCAGTAGTCCTATTGGGATGAGAGCAGCTTGAACTAGGGTAGCAGAGAAGGAGGAAGTCAGAATTGATCAGAGTCAAGATATAATTTGGAGGCAGCAGCCATAGGACTTGCTAATGGATTAGATGAAGGTGAGAGATAGAGCTCAAGATAACTCACAGGGTTTTTTGACTAAACAACGGGGAGGATGGTGGTGCCATTTGCTGAGAAGAGGGAGAAGAGGAATTCAAGGAAAAAAGCCATAGTTAAAATTAGTTCTCTCCTCGAGGATCTAGAACTAGAATTACCATTTGACCCAGTCATCCCATTACTGGGGATATACCCAAAGGATTCTAAGTCATGCTGCTATAAAGACACATGCACACGTATGTTTATTGAGGCACTATTCACAATAGCAAAGACTTGGAATCAACCCAAATACCCATCAGTGACAGACTGGATTAAGAAAATGTGGCACATATACACCATGGAATACTATGCAGCCATTAAAAAGGATGAGTTCGTGTCCTTTGTAGGGACGTGGATGCAGCTGGAAACCATCATTCTCAGCAAACTATTGCAAGAACAAAAAACCAAATACCGCATGTTCTCACTCATAGGTGGGAACAGAACAATGAGATCACCTGGACACAGGAAGGGGAGCATCACACACAGGTTCCTATTGTGGGGAGGGGGGAGGGGGGAGGGATAGCATTAGGAGATACACCTAATGTAAATGACGAGTTAATGGGTGCAGCACACCAACATGGCAAATATATACATATGTAACAAACCTGCAGGTTGTGCGCATGTACTCTAGATCTTAAAGTATAACAATAAAAAAAAAATTAGTTCTCTAATAAAACTTGACAAGCTGTTTGAAATTTGACACAAAAACAAAATGGAAAAAGAAAACTAAAAACAATCATGAAAAATAAGCAATAAGAAAATAGAACAGAGTAGGAAGTGCAGAAACAAGCACATACACATACATACATACACAATTACACATACAAATATTTTCTGGTAATGGCAATATGTCCTTTTTTATTTTTATCTTTTTAAGAAGCCCCATCTCTCCAGCTCCCCCTTGTAGGTAGAGACAGCCATGTCTTAAAGATGGCTGAGCAACAAGTCAAGGGAAGGCTGGGTTTTAATGATATCATAGCACCATACCCAGACTGTGTCCCCTTAGATTCTTCATGTAAGAACAAATAAAACCCCTAATTTGTTTAATCCACTGGGGATTTTTTGTCTTTATTGCTTAAAAACAAACACAATTCTCAACAAATAGGGAGCTTTTAAATCAATACTGTTGGGAAAATTTACTATGCATTTGGAACCAGACATACCGTTCATTAAAAAATTCTGGAGAAATTAAAGGCCTAAACCTAAGGAAAACAAAAAGGAAAAAAAAGACCAGACCATCAGCAGGGTGAGGTAGTCATCAGTACTACTTACCAAATAGATCTGGCTTGCTCCTTTCCTAGGCACACAGTGGGACGGCATTTCCTACCTCCTTGTGGTTAGATGGTGCCCTGCAACTGGTTCTGGCCAATGAGTTGTGAGTGGAAGTGGTAGATGTACTTGTAACACAGAGCATTTAACTGCCCGTGTAAGATGTTTCAAAGCTCTTTTTCCTTTACACCACGGTGACCAGCAATGTTTGCTGTAGTGACTGCTCCATCAGCCTGGGTCCCAAGAGTAAGGAAATATGAGGTAGAGCTTTCAGTCAACTCACAGTGGATAGGTAGCATGAGCATAAAAATAAATAGCTCTTGTTATAAGTTACCAAAATTCTAAGTTTGCTTGTTACCATTGCACAGCCCCGAGTAGGGTAAAATAACAAATGTCCCCAAATCATGTAATACTGTGCAGCAGATAAAACTTATGAGCTGGATATCCATGTACTCATGTGTAAAGCTTGCTAAGAGGTATTATTATTAAGGAGAAAAAAAGCAAATTCTAAAATAAGACTGTTGGTCTAATACCATTTACGTTAACTCCCATCTCACAAAACAAACTATATACTTCTACAGATATATGTATGTTTTGTTTTGTTTTTGAGATGGAGTTTCATTCTTGTTGCCCAGGCTGGAGTGCAGTGGCGTGCTCTCGGCTCACTGAAACCTCCACCTCCCGGGTTCAAGTGATTCTCCTTCCTCAGCCTCCCGAGTAGCTAGGATAACAGGCGTCCACCACCATGCTGGGCCAATTTTTGTATTTTTAGTAGAGATGGGGCTTCATCATGTTGGCCAGGCTGGTCTCGAACTCCTGACCTTAGGTGATCAGCCCACCTCGACCTCCCAAAGCGCTGAGATTACAGGCATGAGCCACCACGCCTGGCCAGATATAGGTATGTTAGTAAATAGAGCAAATTTAGAAAGGTAACACATAAAACTAGTAAGAGTGGTTACCACTAGGGGAGGCTTGGTTAAAAGGAGATTTTTTTACTTATCTATATTCTTTGAATTTTTTAACTTAGGAAAAGCAAAATATTACACATATGAAAGAAATTATACAAAGTATATGTACATTTTAAAGAAGAAAAATAAATCTTTAAATGATCACAATTGTATATCTACCACACAGATTAAAAAAATAGAACATCACCAGTACCACTGACAATCTCTGCATGGCCTTAAATGATGGCATCCCTTTCTTTTTCCCTGAGAGATAACCACTGACCTGAAGCTAGTGTTACCTATTTGTTGCTCTTGGTTTTAGTGTTTTTGTATAGAAAATATACACACACATACACACACATCCTTATGCAATGTATTACTTGACTGTTTTTTAATTCACATAAGTGAATTCATTTACAATTCCTTTTTTGATTCAAAATTGCATTTCTAATAATAATCCATAATATTGCATGTAGATTTATTCGTTTTCACTCTAGAATATTATTTCATTATTTAGTCATCCTACCGTTAATGAATATTTAGTGTCTTTCTAGATTTTTTGCTGTTCTGAATAATGCCATTCTGAATATTCTTGTACACATACCCTACTGTACATTTTCAAATTTCTTTATTATATACACACATCCAGGAGTTGATGCTGAGTCAGAGGGTATATACTTACTCAATTTTCCTGGGTAATCCCAACTGTCTTCCAAAAAGGTTGTACCAGTTTATGTTCTGAAGCAATGTATAAGTGTTTCCTTGCTTCATATCTTCATCAACACATGGTATTGTCAAACTTTTAAATTGTTGCCATCGTAATGGATGTGAAATTATGTGAAATCTTTTGGTTTTAGTTTGCATTTTCCTGATTACTAATTGTAAGGCGGAGAATTTTTAAAATATTTATTGGCCACTCATATTTCCCATTCTGTGAAATACCTATTCATGTCTTTAGCCCATTTTTCTGTTAGATTCTTAGTTGTTTATTATTGATGTATGTGAGCTGTCAATGTGTGTATGTGTTAAATACTAATCCGTTGTTGGCTGTGTTTCAGATATCTCCTTACAATTTGTAATTTGTCATTTCACCACGTTTATGGTATCTTTGAAAATGAAATTATTAATTTTAATGAATTCAAATTTATCCAACCTTCTTTTGTGATTTTCTTTATAGAAATCCTCCCCTACCCTGAGGCCATAACAATATTCTCCTGGTTTTTCTTCTGAAAGTTTTTAAAATTTGCTTTCACATTTAAACCAAGCTAATTTTGTGCATGGTGTGTGTGAAGTTGGAATTGATTTTGAATTTTTCTGTGGAAAATCAATTTTATTAGTATCTTTCTCCATTCATCTGCCATTTCTGTTCTATATCAAATTCCCTTGCATGCATGAATCTATGTCTGTAAGTCTCTTCTGTGAGTCTGTCTATCCCTGTATGAATACCATAGTGTATTAATTGGGGCTAAGTTTATATGATTCTTGAAATCTGCATTACAAGACTAGCTACCTTTGTTTTTCTGTAGTAGTATCTTCTTCTCAGGCTTTCACTTGTTCATAAAAATTTTAGAGCAAAATAGTCAATTTCTACTAAAACAAAACAAAAACTGTTAGGATTTGGATTAACTTTCCATGGAATCCATAGATTAATTGAGAAGAATTGATATCTTTATAATATTGATGATTCCTATATGTGATATGTTTCTCCACTTACTTTGTTATATTCTTCTTAAAATATGAACCGTTTTATAATATAACTATTTGTATTTAATATATTGTGATAGTTTTAAAATTTTTCCCTAAATGCCTTTCAAATCTTTTTTAAATTTCTGAGAATCTTTACATTTTCCTTGCATTGTGCATCTGTAGTAGTCAGCCTCCAAATTAGCTCCCAGTGATCCTTGCCTCCTGATATTGACACTGGTAACTCTCCTCTCACACTGAATAGGGCTGACACACTGAATAGGGCTGACCTGTGTAACCATGAAAATGACAGAGTGTGACTGCTAAGCCTAAGCCGTAAAAGAAACTGTGGTTTCTGCTTTATTCTCTATTGGATCCCTTGCTCTGGGGGAAGCCAGTTGCCACATTATAAGGACACTCAGGCTTCCCTACAAAGAAGTCCATGAGGGGAGGAACTGAGGCCTCCCACAAACAGCCAGGATTAATTTGCCAGCCAGGTAGAGATGATCTATCTTAGAGGCTGATCTAGTCTCAGTCAAGCCATCAGATGACTGCAGCCTCAGCTGACATCCTGTAAGAGACCCTGAACCAGACAAGCCAGCTAAGCCATTCCTGAATTCCTGACCCTGTATGAGATGATGACTTGTTATCATCGTTTTATACAACTAACTTTTAGGGTAATTTGTTATGAAGCAATAGCAAACAAATACAATATCATACATTTTTCTTAAATTAAAATTTCTTACTGTTCAGTTGCCTAAAAAAGCAAAAGTCTTTTGAATATTGATCTTATACCCAGTAACCTTAGTGTCTTAGTCAATTCAGGCTGCTATAACAAAATACCATAGACTGGATGGCTTACAAACAACATAAATTTATTTCTTTCAGTTTTGGAGCTGGAAATCTGATATCAGGGTACCAGAATCGTCAAGTCAACCCATAGAATTAATAATCATACTCACTGAAAGGGCCACCCTTCAAGGCACCCTATATGACCTTCTGTCTTGCTTGAGGCCCCGGCTTTATCTTCATCCCTGCTGCGATGGGCCCAGTAAAACACAGGCCAGCAGCCATTAAGGAGCTCATAAACCTAATCAGGGCTCCACCTAACATATTTTACTTTTATTTTTTTCCTGGCCGCTGAAAAATTCCCTTAATCTACCACCAGCTCAGCCTCAGTCCAACATGAAAAAAAGTTGTATTGGGTTTTTGTGTGTTTGTTTACCTTAATATTCTATAACACATTTTGAAAGTGTACTGTACTGGGAAGAGTTTTATTTAAGGCCTAGTTCATCACATTACAAAAAACTTTGAATTTTTAGTGAGAATATATGCATATATTAGAATTTTTTATTAAAATACACTTAAAATATAATAAAATGTTAGAAAAATGAAGAATATATTAATAACTTCGGTTATAGAAGGCCTTCTTAAGCTAAAATTACAAAATCTATGAAGAATTAATATTGATTAATATATTTAGCTACACAAGTTTTTAAAATTTTTGTATGAAAACAACACCTCAAATGAAATTAAAAGACCACAAAGCAACCAGAAGCAAATATTAACAATATATAATGAAAGATTATATAATATGTCATTAACTCATACAAGTCAATATAGAAAACACATAAAATGAATTAGAAAATGAGCAAAGGATATGGAGACAGTCCATAGAAGAGGATACAAATGGCCAAGAATTATATTAAAAATATGTATAATGTCACTGGTTACCAGGGAAATGCATATTAAAATGGTAAAATATCATCTTTCACCCAACAGATGGGAATTCAAAAGACTGATAATATGTTAGATATTAATTATTAGTGGGAGTAAAAATTGATGTAGTCTTTTTGGAGGGCAGTTTAGCAATATATTTATTAAAATTTACAACATATTTAAGAAGTTTTGAACAATGCTTGGAGGATGTACCATTCTCTTTCCAAATCCCCAGTAATTAGTAGTTTATTTCTATGAAACAGTGAGTGACAGGGATCTGAACTCAAAAAGGCCAATATCAACCAGAAAGATTTTTAAGAAAGTTTTCACGTGTCTTATTTCATTTCTGCTGCTATAACAGAATACCTGAGACTGGGTAATTTACTTATTAATTAATTAATTAATTTTATTTCATTTTTTTGAGACATAGTTTCACTCTTGTCGCCCAGGCTGGAGTGCAGCGGCGCGATCTCAGCTCACTGCAACCTCCACCTCCTGGGTTCAAGTGATTCTCCTGTCTCAGTCTCCCAAGTAGCTGGGATTACAGGCACCCACCACCATGCCCGGCTAATTTTTGTATTTTTAGTAAAGACAGGGTTTCACCATGTTGACCAGGCTGGTCTTGAATTCCTGACCTCAGGTGATCCAGAAACTGGGTAATTTATAAAGAACAGAAATTTATTGGCTCATGGTCTAGAGGCTGGAAAGTCTAAGAGCATGGTGCTGATGTCTAGCAAGGGTCTTCTTACTGCATCACTTCATGGTAGAAGGTAGAAAGGCCAGAGAAAGTGAGAGTAAGACAGCAAGAGAGCAAAATACTGTACTCGTAGCCTCAAACCTTTTATAATTGGCATTAATTCATTCATGATGGTGAGCCCTCATGACATGAATGCCTCCCATCAGACCCCACCTCCCAACAATGTTGCATTGGGGATTAATTTGTTAACACATGAACCTGGGGGGACTCATTCAAACTATATTATCAAGATAACATTAAGTTTTCAGATATTACCCCCTCTGGTTCCTTAGCACTTGGATAATGAGGTGATTCTCCTCTTTAACTGGTGAACTGAGTCCGTGGAACAGATGGATGTCTGTCCTGAGGTCTATCACCTTGAATATGACACGGCCACTGATTCTTTTGACATGATCCGCCTCTCCTTTTTTGAACAAGATGATAGACAGTAATGGCATCTACTAACAATATTTTCTTTCTCATTTGGGGTACTGGAGGTGGCCTCTTCTTATCTACTGACAGAGGTATTACAAAGTAGCAGGCATGCAAAAATCCTTAAGACATAATACAAATACATGGAAAAGGGCGTGGAATTCTATTCTGCCATCCAGTGGGAAAAGATTGCTAGAGATGTTAGAGGAGGTCATATGTTCATCTTATGGTCATAAAATATATAAATTATCCCCTTGAACTTGAACAATCTTAGTCTTGCTGTGCCAGTCTTCCCTAGTACAGTTTAGTAAATCCATTTGGTTTACAAATAAGAAGAGATTGTGTGACAAATGACCAAGAAAGCCCCTTCCTCAAGATTTTCCCCAGTACCTTTATGTACCTTTTAACGCAATAAGTCAACCTCTAAGAGTGTATCATAAAAAAAATTATGTATGTCCAAAAGAAGCACACACAAAGATGGACATTCATGCTTTATTGTTTCTAACATTAAAATTCCAAAACAACCTGTGTAACCATCAACCAAGGAGAAGTTACATATGTTTGAAATGTATTTTCATTCCTCTGTGCTATGGAATACTTTGCAGCAACTAAAAAGAGTATGAGAGAGATGCATGCATAGTGACATAAAAAGGGTACAAGTTAAATGTAGGACCTCAAACTATAAAAATCCTAGAAGAAAACCTAGGAAATACCATTCTGTACATAAGCCTTGGGGAAGAATTTATTACTAAGTCCTTAAAAGCAATTTCAACAACAAAAAAAATTGACAAGTGGGACCTAATTAAGCTAAAGAGCTTCTGCACAGCAAAAGGAACTATCATCAGAGTAAACACACAACTTACAGAATGGAAGAAATTGTTCACAAACTATGCATCTGGCAAAGGCCTGATATTTAGAATCTAAAAGGAACTTAAACAATTCAACAAGCAAAAATCAAATAACCCCATTGCAAAATGAGCAAAAGGCAAGAACAGACATTTCTCCAAAAAAAAAGATACACAAGCAGCCAACAAACATATGAAAAAAACGTTCTTCATCAATAATCAACAAAGAAATGCAAATCAAAACTACAAATCAAAAATGTAAATGGGGGACTATCTCACATAATCAGAATGACTATTATTAAAAAGTCAAAAACAACAGATATTGGTCAGGCTGTGGAGAAAAGGGAATATACGTACACTATTGGTGGGAATGTACATTAGTTCAACCACTGTGAAAAGAAGTTTGAAGATTTCTTAAAGAATGTAAGACAGAGCTAACATTTGACCCAGCAATCCCATTGCTGGGTATATACTCAAAAGAAAACAATTGTTCTACCAAAAAGACACATGTACTGGCATGTTCATCACAGCACGATTCACAATAGCAAAGACATGGTATCAACCCAGGTATTCATCAGTGGTGGATTAGATAAAGAAAATATAGTACATACACAGCATGGAATATTACACAGCCCATAAAAAGAACAAAATCATGACCTTTACAGCAACATAGATATTCTTTGCAGCAACATAGATGCAGCAAATTAACACAGGAAGAGAAAAACAAATACGGAATGTTCTCACTTATAAATGGAGCTAAACATCAGGTACTCATGGACATAAAGATGGCAACAATAGACACTGGGGACTACTACACGGGGGAGAATGGAAGGGGGATAAGTTGAATAACTGACTGTTGAGTACTATGCTCAGTATCTGGGTGATGGGATCATTAGTACCCCAAACCTCAGCATCATGTAATATACCCAGGTAACAAACCTGCACATGTACCCCCTGAATCTAAAATAAAAGTTGAAAAAAGGAAAAAAAGGGGGTATCTGATTAAGTTTTTTTAAAAAAGCAAGTTGCAGAACGGTACACAACAGCATGAAATTATTTAGGTTGAATATATGTACATGATTAACCTAAATGATATTTCCTTTGTGTGTCTATCATGCACACACACACACACACACACATATCTATTTTAACAGATATATGATAAATATATGAAATTGCATGAAGAAGGAGGGCTTGGAAGGCTATTCTCATACTATGCAAAGGTAGAGATTGCCATGAAATGGTAACAGGGGTTTAAAATTTTTTTGTATCATTTCATGTTACAATGAGAACATCTTCATATAGAACTTGGGTAATTAAACAATTTTTTCTTTATTTTAATTTTTTTTTTTTTTTTTGAGACCGAGTTTCACTTATGTCACCCAAGCTAGAGTGCAATGGCACTATCTCAGCTCACTGCAACCTCCGCCTTCCTGGTCCAAGCAATTCTCCTGCCTCAGCCTCCCAAGTAGCTGGGATTACAGGTGCCCACCACCATGCCCAGCTATTTTCTTTTTCTTTTTCTTTTTTTTTTTGGTATTTTTAGTAGAGACAGGGTTTCACCATGTTGGCCAGGCTGGTCTCAAACTCCTGACCTCAGGTGATCTTCCCAGCTCAGTCTCTCAAAGTGCTGAGATTACAGGTGTGAGCCACCACTCCAGGCCAAATTTAAATTTTTTATTTTAAATTTTTGTGGATACATAGTAAGTGCATATATTTATGGGATACATGAGATATTTTGCTATAAGTATGCAATACATAATCACATCATGGAAAACTGGGTATCTATCCCTTCAAGAGTTTATCCTTTATGTTACAAACAATCCAATTATACTTTTTAAGTTATTTTTAATTGTACAATTAAATTATTATTGATGATAGTCCCCCTATTGAGCTATCAGATACTAGGTCTTATTCACTCTTTTGATTTTTTTGTACACATTAACCATCCCCTTCCCAGTCTCTGGTAACCATCCTCCTATTCTCTATCTCTATGAGTTTATTGTTTTGATTTTCTCTGGTGGTACACTTTAATTTCTTGCTTTTTATTTTTTTGTGTATCTGTTGGCATGTTTTATGATTTGAAGTTACCATAAGGCTTACAAATGCTATCTTATAATCCATTATTTTAAACTGATAACAACTTAACACTGATTGTATAAACAAACAAGCAAACAAACATGTAAAAAGAAAACTAATAAAACTCTATACTTTAACTTTGTCCCCCGCCCCCCACCCCTGCTTTTTAACTTTTTGTTGTTACTGTTTACATCTTATTGTACTGTTTGGAAAAATTATTGTAGCTATTATTTTTTATTTGTTCATCATTTAGTCTTTCTACTTCAGTCAAAAGAGGTTAACACACTACAATTACAGTGTTACAATTTTCTGTATACTATTACCAGTGACTTTTGCACCTTCAGATGATTTCTTCTTGCTCATTAACATCCTTTTCTTTCAGATTCAAAACTCCCTTTAGTATGTCTTGTGGGACAGGTCTAGTTTTGATAAAATCCCCCAGTTTTTGTTTGTCTGGGAAGGTCTTTATTTCTTCTTCATCTTTGAAGAATATTTTCACCAAATATACAATTCTAGTGCATTCTACTACAAGTTTTTTTTTTTATCATTCAACGTTTTAAATATGTCATGCCACTCTCTCCTGGCCTGTGGGGCTTCCACTGAAAACTCTGCTGTCAAACATATTAGAGCTCCATTATATGTTATTTGTTTCTTTTATCTTGCTGATTTTAGGATCCTTTCTTTATCCTTGACCTTAGAGAGTTTGATTATTAAATGTCTCGAAATAGTCTTCTTTGGGTTAAATCTGCTTGGTGTTCTATAACCTTCCTGTACTTGAATGTTCATGTATTTCCCTAGGTTTGGGAAGTTCTCTGGTATCATCCCTTTGAATATACTTTCTACCCCTATCTCTTTCTCTACCTCCTCTTTAAGTCCAACCACTCGTAGATTTGCCCTTTTGAGGCTATTTCCTAAATCCTGTAGGTGTGCTTCAATGTTTTTTATTATTTTTTTCTTTTGTCTTCTCTGTGTATTTTCAAATAGCCTGTCTTCAAGTTCAATAATTCCTTCTTCTGCTTGATCAGTTCTGCTATTAACAGACTGATACTTTCTTCAGCATGTTGATTGCATTTTTCAACTTCAGGATTTGTGCTTGATTCTTTTTAATTATTTCAATCTTTTTGTTAAATATGTCTGATATAATTCTGAGTTTCTTCTCTGTGTTATCTTGAATGTCTTTTGAGTTTCCCCAAAACAGCTATTTTAAATTATCTGTCTGAAAGGTCATATATCTCTATTTCTCTAGGACTGATCCCTGATGCCTTATTTAGTTCATTTGGTGAGGTTATGTTTTCCTGGATGGTACTGATGCTTGTAGATGTTCATTAGTGTCTGGACTTTGAGGAATTAGGTATTTATTGTAGTCTTCACAGTGTGGGCTTGTTTGTGCCTATCCTTCTTGAAAAGGTTTTCCAGGTATTCAAAAGGACTTGGGCCCCAAGCTTGATAACACTATGGTTTTGCAGACTTGTAGAGGAACGGCTTTGGTGGTCTTGGATAAGATCCGGAAGATTTATCTGGATTACCAAGCAGAGGCTCTTGTTCTTTCTCCTTACTTTCTCCCAAACATACAAAGTCTCTCTCTGTGCTGAGCCACTGGGAACAGGAGGTGTCATGATGCAAGCACCCCAGAGGCCACCACCACTGGGGCTGTACTAGGTCAGACCTGGAGCCAGCACAGCACTGGGCCTTGTCCAAGGCCTTTCCCTTCCGGCTGACATGTTCCCCCAGGCCCTGGGCATGTGCAGAGATGCTGTCTGGGAGCCAGGGATTGGAGTCTAAAACCTCAGCAGTTTACCTGATGTTCTATTCTACTGTGGCTAAGCTGGCATTCAAACCACGATACAAAGTTCCTGCCCTTCCCTCCCCTTTCCACAAGCAGAGGAGCCTCTCCCTGTGGCCCTCACCACAGTCCATGGGGATTTCTGCCCGGCTGTTACTGATGTTCACTTAAAGCCCAAGGGCCCTTCCGTCAGCTTGTGGCGAATGCTGCTGGCCCTGGGACTCACATTTCACGGCAGTGGGCACCCGCATCCCCACCCAGGGCAGGTCCAGAAATGCTGTCCAAAAGCCTAGACCTGGACTCAGTGACCCCCAAGAGCTTGCTTGTTGTTCTACCCCACGGTGGCCGAGCTGATACCTGATCCATGATTTTTGGTTCTTGTGATGGTGCTTTTCTGTGTGCAGATAGTTGTTGAGATTTGGTGTTCCAGCCAGGTTTGGGAGATAAATGGTCTAGGCTTCTATTCCCCCATCTTGCTCTTCCCCTCCTAAACACGTTTTAAGAAGAATTTGTATAAATAAGAGAATACATTGGTTAGGATTAAAGGAGCTGGAGAAACTGCGTGACCTGGAGGAGGTCAAGAACCCAGTACTTCACCCCATGCCTCCCAGAACTTAGATGCCAGCTAGGCAGACAAAGGAGAAAGGGGAAATTCTGAATTCATAGAGTTTATCAGAAATGATTTTTAAGAGAACAGAAGTAAGATTATCTGAAATACCCAGGCCAACAGAGATAAGTGGTAGGAGAACATCTGAAGTAAGGATTTGAGAGCAGAAGTTGTTGGATTCATGCATTCATTTTATAAAATTCCAAACACTTTTATCATGCATTTACTATATGCTAGGTATTGTGCAAAGGAATATTTAGAGATGAAAGCTGTATTTACCTGCCCTCTAGAGGTTCACAGAAAAGTAAACCAACATGCATAATGCAGTGAGGTCAGCAACAGACCCAGTTATACCTAGTGCATCAGAGAAGTACAAAGGATGAGATGAGCTGGTCATGTTCTTCTAAGTGCAAGACTTGCCTTTCTGGCCCTCTGCTGTCCCCCAGGGTCCACCATGTATACTTCTAGGCTGGAAGCCAAGACTGACTCTGTGTGTGCCATATGCATTACATCAGGAACAATAGGACTTCTAGCAAAACAGAATCTGTGCTGAGGGTGGGCAACAAGGTCTCTTCCATAGTTAACAAAACTTTCTGAACTATAATGATACAAACAACAGGATTTTAGTACCTTCAACCACCTCTCTACCACTACCACAGTTTCTATGATACCTTCAATTCCTTTCACAGAAAAATATCTTTCATTACAAAATTAAAGACCTGAAATTTTCGGACATGCAAATGCTGTCCGAAGGCTATTCACAGTAAAGTACACAAAATCAATCTGTAGGCAATAAATATATAACAAATTGATGATGACAAATGAAATCAGATCCTCCTGATTTTTTGATAGCATGAGGTAAGGCAAAGTGTACTGCTATCGCTGAGGGATATTTTGATATTAGCCAATGTGTTTTTCATTCTCCATATTTCCCTTTTGCTATGTGACTCCTCCCTCAACTTCAGACAGCAGAGGGTAGCTGCTTCTATGGCCTTGGGAAAGGAAGGTCACAACAGACAACAGAGAACAATAGAGTCCATTTTCACTCTGCTTTGGAATTTCAAAATAGATTTTTTTTAATTCCTGGCACAGACAATAGACTAAGAATGGGTTTTTGAGGAACACAAGCTAAAATTAATGCTATAAACATTTAATTTTGGGAGAATGCATATTACCAGAGTGAGTTTTCCTACCTGTATTAGTCTGCTAGGGCTGCCACAACAGAATACCAGAGACTAGGTGGCTTCAGCAACAGAAATTTACTCTCTCACCGTTCTGAAGCCTGGCAGTCCAAGGTTAAGGTGTTGGCAGGGTTGGTTTCTGGTGAGGCTTCTCTTCCTGGCTTGCAGACAGATGTCTCATTGCTGCATCCTCATGTGGGTTTTCCTATATACACCATAAGCTCCTGGTATCTCTTCCTCTTCTCATAAGGACAACAGTCCTATGGATTAGGATCCCACCTTTGCAAGCTCAGTTAACTTTAATTACCTCCTCACAGGTCCGGTCTCCAAATACAGTCACATGGGGGGTTAGGATTTCAACATATGAATTGGGTGGGTGGGGGGAGACACAATCCAGTCCATAACACTTCCTTATACTTGTTAGATCAGCTCTGTCCAAAAGCAAAACAGTGCAATTTAAATTTTTCTAGTGACCACATTTTTAAAAAAGTAAAATAAATAAGTGAAATTAATTGGAATGCTATACTTTGTTTAATTCAACATTTTCAAAATATTATCTCAACATGAAAGCTATACTAAAATTATCAATATTTCAAAATCTATTCTTCATACTAAGTCTTTGAAATTGGTGTGCATTCTCACTCTCAGTACATCTCAATCTGGACTAACCACATTTCAATAGCTCAGTAGCCACATGTGACTAGTGGCTGCTATATTAAACAGTGAAGTGTTAGATAATTCTGCATGCTGAAGAGAGGGAAGGGTCAAATGAGAGAGTGACTCCAAGATTTGGCTGAGGCCCCAGGGGTGGGCAGTTGAGGGAAGAGTCACCACTTCTCAGGTAGGACCAGGATAAACAAGAAGGAAGAGAAGAAGGGGCAACCAGGTGTGTCTAAGACAACCCCCTAAGTCTCCACAGCTTCAGAGGGGCACAAGAGAACACCCAACAGCTTCCCATTTTCCTAAGAGGGGTGAGGATGTGGCTCAGGGAGAACCACCACAGTCAGGATAAGGGAGCTACAGGCACTAGGGCTGATGACTGGACAATGGGGACATTAGCAGCAAATGCCAGCCTGGAGGGGAATTGGGGGTCAGGAACCCAACACTTCACCCCACATCTCCTGGAACTTAGATGCCACCTAGGGAGATGAGGGGAAGGGGGAAATGCTGAATTGATGGAGTTTATCCGAAGTTATTTTTTAAAAAACAGATGATTACCTGCAATCTACTGATCTATATTTCTGTTATCAGACAGAATGGAAGCTTGAAATAGAGATTGCAAGTTCAGTAATAGAGATTTTAAGTTCAGTTTTGTGAATTGAAAACACAGGTCTGGCTACCAGGATCTGTGCAAAGGGAGTAGCAACTACCAAGAGCATGAAAGGGTTCCTCCAAGAACAGAGGCTTTAAAGTCACCTGGCAGGATGGACTCCTTCAAGGACCCACGTCCAAGCAACCAGAGAAATTCCTGACCTAGGAGGAACCCAGGGCCAAGCCTCTGTGTACACTATTCATTCTGACCTACTTTTTTCCCGTATCCCTCAATTCTTCTCTGCTGTCTCCATGTTAACCCCTAGAATTTTCCTTCCCTCTTCATGGGTGCCCTGAGAGAGTGGGAGATAATGGGAGGCCATTCGGGCTGTGAAGATGCTGGACTTTAGTGCTCCAAGGCCAGAAACAGTACACAGCAAAAAACAAAGAACTCCACCTAGCTCTTCATTTGATTTGATTGGCTTCTCCAACTCACACTCACTGCTTCAAAATTCCTAGATTGTGGGAGGTTGCCTACTCCCTGGCACAAGCCTTGTTAAGACTTTTCCCAAGGCTGAGGCTTCTGGGGAACAAAGTTTAAGGGGGCACTCACTCTCAAGCTGACCCCAAGAGTGACTGTCTCCTTTAATTTTGCACCCAAGGTGCCTCACTTGCCTCACCCTAGCTTAGGCCTCTCCCACCTGGAAATAAAAATTCTTCCAGCCCTTGAGCCCTCCTGTGATCTGTCATTGTTCCCCAGCATCCCAGGGCTCTCCTCAATGCACGTGTCCTGGCAGAACACTGCAGATACCGTAATGCTGCAGAGCAACTGTGGTTATTATCCACCAGTGCCGGGAGCAGAGGAAACTACCAGGAGTGGTTTTTTTTTTTTTTTTTTTCCCAACTTTCAATTGTAGAATTACAGCACTTTGGACCTAGAAAGAACTTTAATGATTATATAATTTTATGAGCCTACTAATATTGAAGAGTTTGAGGTTTTGTGTTAGTCCTTTTGTTTGTTTTACTTTGGAGATTCTTAGAGGACTATTAAAGAAAGTGCCTCTGTAACCGTGTTTTAGAGAGGAAAAGTCATTAACAGGACTGTCACCTGTTGGGGAAAAATGGTAAAATCCATGTAACCAGGTCAACTAAAAACCTAGAGTTCCCAACAATGAGTGATGCAATAATCACAGCATTGGTAATAAAAGATACATCATTAAAACAATATGTAATGAAACCATTCACATTTCTGTGATTGGGTTTAAGCAAATATTTCCCTGCCCTTAAAGACTAGACAGTACCAAGGTAATATTAAAATAAATACGTTGAAGTTAAAATAATTTGAAGTTTATAATTTGATCATGAAATCTCCAGAAGACCAAAATAAATGAAGTCTAGTAGGGCATATAAGTCTATATGCAAGCTTCATTAGAGACTGACACACTATTGCTCAGTGAGTCCAACATAGCAGTTTTTCCTCCAAACCCCAGCAACTGGGCTCTATATTTAGCTAAGTAAGTTTCCTAATACTGAGAAATCCATTCATATATGATGGTAATGAGAAAGCAGCTTTTTAATATTCTATCTACCCTGAATATTGTGTCATTCAGGATTTGTAGTCTTCAAAGCGTTTTATAAGCACTTGATAAAATATCCTTCACAATCTGCCTAAGTCTGAAAATATCATTATAACATTTTATGGGTGGGATCTGATGCACAGACATGAAGTAACTCATCATCAACAGAGCCAGGGTTTGGACCTAGACATTCTAGGTCCCAGTCCAGTGACTACTTCTTGTGGGCAGCCTCACTTCCTCTGCCAAGAAATGAGTCAACTGACTAATCTAGTGGCAGAAACATCATTTTACTAATTCAATTTCTTTCCCAATTAATTCCATAAAGACTAAAGTCTATCACCCTAGAGCAGTCAAACAGAAGTGTTTGAATTCATATTTGTTTATGATATATATCTATACATACATATAACATATATGTTAAACTTCTCAGCTGCATAAATTTATTTCCATTTAATCTGAATTTTCCAAGAAACCTGGCCTTATGTAAATATTTTTAAAGAGGTAATTTAATTTAAAATATTAAATTAAACTAATTAAGTAACACATCCTAATTAATTTTCAGAAATCATCCTTAAAGGACAGTTTGGAGAAAAATTAATTACAAAGGTGGCTGTCAATAATTGCTAAGTAATGTTAATTATCTATCTTCCAAAATTTCTAAATTATACTTCATAAAAATTAGTACATACCCCATCTGTAAAATTACCATTGAATCAATCTGGAGACTATGAGTCAGATTTTACCTAATAAAACATACGAGTTCTTCTGTTCCTGGAGTTTTATTTTTCTGATTCTGAGTGTACAGGATGACACACCTTCTGAAATAGATTCTTCTGGTGTTTCATTTCCTTTGTTGCTATTCAAAATTATTGTCAAATTATCATATGACCTAACATAAAATTTTAAATAAAGTTGGCATTTTATTTATAATATGATGCTGGAGAGTCTGCTTATTAACTCTAAATTTGAAGCATCAAGAAATCAAATATAAAATACCACAGTGTTATTTATTAGCCATATAGCAGAGATTTACTATCTTCACTAAGCTATATAATTATTCATCCGAACCAAAGACACATACAGCTTAGTCATCAGAAAGGTTAAAAGACGGAAGTCCTCTTGCCAAGAGAGAACAGTAAAGTGAATCAGAAAATATTGATTTAATAGCAGGGACCTATGTTCAGGTGGATCTGGCTAGAAGTCAAATACAGGAGGACATCCATTTATAGGGAGAGCTGCCACTTCTCTCTCATACTTCAGATTTAGCATCAAGCTTCATGTTAATGTAAGAATTAAAAAAGCAAGATAAAATGGTGTCTAGGAAGCCTATTGTACACAAAATAGCATTATGTCTATCATTTTTAAATCAATACAAAAATTGAAAAGAAGAGTGAAGAGCAAAAGCAGACTTTTATCATTTACTTAAGGGCAAACACTTGAAAATCACTGGAAAATCAGGAGAATCCATTCTGGGTAGCAAATTGAGAACTCTCTGTTTTTTTCTTAAGACACCTCTATCACTGGCTCATTTGCAAAGTGAAGTGGGCTGTTCTGCAATTATAAAACCAGCACAACATTAAATGTTACCATTCCAGGAGCAGAATTTCTGTCTTAATAATCCAAGACTGCTCCAGCTGTCCCTTGGCTATGTCTGTGGAAAGGCACTGTTTCACTCTGGCCAAATAAATTAATATATCTACATCTCATTTTGCTTTTTTGTAAAATGTTGGTCTCCCTAGAAACTGCTGGAAGAATGTATTGGATAATAATTACAAAAGGCTTTACAAGCCTGATGTTCTAGTTGCATGCTAAATAATAATGATTAAAAATGGGATATCTGGCTGTAGGTAGTGGCTGACATCTGTAATCCCAGGACTTTGGTGGGCAAAGCCAGGAGGATTGCTTGAGGCCAGGAGTTCATGACAAGCTTGGCCAACATAGCAAGACCCCATCTTTACATAAATAAATAGAAAGGGATATCCTTCAAAAGAAACCTGGAAGAAAAAAAAAAAGGAAACTACTTTAGAATATATCTGAGAATGACTGAGACTCAGAAAGAAATTTTGGCTTAGATGTTCTTGAGCAACTAGGGGATGGTGGGAAAGCTCTTCTTTTCCTCATTTTAGAAAGAAATGTGGGAAGTACTAGAATATGTAGGAAATTATTTATGACTGAAATAATGATGCTCTCTATATATTTGCATATATATGTGTATATGCATATATATGTATTTTTAATAGGCAAGATTACTATTTTTACTAGCAGTTTAGGTTTTTTTTTTTAAGTTTGCCCAAAATAGCCACATAATTTAATTGAGAAGATATTTTAAGTTTTTATTTATTTTGAGTCAGGTACTTGCTCTGTTGCCTAGCCGGAGTGCAATGGTGCACACAGGGCTCACTGAAACCTCGAACTCCTGGGCTCAAGAGATCATCCCACCTCAGCCTCCCAAGTAGCTGGGACCAAAGGTGTGTACTGCTATGCCCAGCTGACTTTTTAAAATCTTTTGTAGAGTCAGGGTCTCACCATATTGCCCAGCCTGGTCTCAAACTCCTGGGCTCAAGCAACTCTCCTTAATACATGGCCTCCCAAAGTGCTGGGATTACAGGTTTAAGCCACCACGCTCGGCCTAAACTTTAATGATTTTGAAAATCACCTGGGTTCCCTTCACGATTTGCTGGGTTCAGTCGCACCCAAAAATAATGACCAGGATATGAGAAATTAGTTCAAATAAAATATGATTATCATAATAAGAGGAAAATCAACATTAAATTCAGAGAAAAATCTACAAAACAGATCCCAAAGTGCTGTGATTACAGATTTAAGCCACCATGCCTGGCCTAAACTTTAATTATTTTGAAAATCAACTGGGTTCCCTGCATGATTTGCTGGGTTCAGGCATACCCAAAAATAATGATCAGGATATGAGAAATTAGTTCAAATAAGGTATGATTGTTATAATAAGAG
This sequence comes from Macaca nemestrina, assembly GCF_043159975.1. Taxonomy (NCBI): domain Eukaryota; kingdom Metazoa; phylum Chordata; class Mammalia; order Primates; family Cercopithecidae; genus Macaca; species Macaca nemestrina. The sequence goes on along the minus strand of NC_092126.1, from coordinate 63,399,222 downwards.
GAAAATCAATATTAATTAAATTCAGAGAAAGATCTACAAAACAGGTTGTGATGGAAAGCATTGAACTCTGGATACAGACAGACCTGGGTTGGAAAACTGGCTCTGCCACTTGCAAGCTATATGGCTTTTGACAAATTACTTAACCCTTAAGTTTCCATTTCCTCACCCATAAAACAAGATAATACCGTCTTCATTGGGTTGCTACAAGGATTAAATGAGATTATATTTGAAGAGTGCTTTGTTCAGAACCTGGTTGTCCATTAAGCCCTTAAAAATAGTAACTGCCCTCTTTTAGCTGGGTCTATTACCTAATTGTAAGACTAAATGATCCTATTTGGAAAAAATCGTGTCCAGTGGTTCATTAACACTTTGAAAGACTCTAAGCAGATGAAGACTACAAGTGTTACAGATCACTCTTAAGGAATAATTGTTCTTTTCGTCATAGTTTGTAAGGTGATATTAGTATTTCATGAATTTTATATAGGATACCCACTTTACACGTTTTCTCAGTGCAAATATCATTTGTGTGTGTTTGTGTGTTTATTATTCTTTTTTGACATAGAAACACTGACAGACAACCTGTGGGATATTTTCATGTATTTTTAGGATGTTCAAGATGAAAAACCTGAGCTCTCACCTAGTCTAATAACTTCTCCTTACTCATTAGGAAATGGAGGCCAAGAGAGTTTGGGTAACTTGTTCAAAATAACACAGTGCTAGAATTGTGAATAAAAGTCTCTTGACTACCAATTCAATATTCTTTTAGTACCTTTAAATATTAACTCTTAAAAGGCAGTCCAACATACTGCTGCTTTTAAAAAAAAATCCTGATAAGAGAATTTAAATGTCTCTTCCTTGGGAGAATCATATGTTATACATCTTTGTGTTCACACAAGGCCTGGCATTCTTGGACACTGTGAGTGCTCAATACATATATTTCAAACAAATGAATAGATTTCTCCTAAGGTTATAGTTTGTGTGACTCTTTTTTTCTTTTTTTGGTATAACTTAACACAGAATTTTGCTCTGTGTAATTATTAGGAACTACTTTAAGTTTATGATGACATAGGTAAATGAATCTGGAATTTTAAAAAATTATCTGACATTATATAAAGGAAGGCTAACTGCCAGCATGGGTGATACATACTAAATTTCCTTTTACTGAAGAATGAAGGCTTTTTTTAGCTTTCCTTTTTTTCTGCTATGACTTCTTCATTTAAATTTTTTATTTTGGTAAAATATAAATAACTTAAAATTTACCACTTTAACCACTTCTAAGTGTAGAGTTCAGTGGCATTAAGTACATTCACAATGTTGTGCAGCCATTACCACCATCCATCTTCAGAACTTTTTCATCCTCCCAAAAAAAACTCTGTACCCATTAAACAATAACTGTCCATTCCTCTTTCCTCCCCCAGCCTCTAGCAACCACTACTTTCTACTTTCTGTCTCCATGAATTTGACTATCCTGAGTGTCTCAAATGAGTGGAATCGGATTATGTTTTGGTACTTATAAAACAATTGTCTGAAATTTTCACATTCTTTTCCTTATGTAGATTATGTTGAACTGTGTCTCTGGAAGGTCACACATCCTGACAAAAACTGGAAAATAAGGTAACAAGATGTCGGCTTAATTGTAGCACAGTTGAAAGAATAAACACACAATTTTAATCAGAGAAGTTATACCCGTTGACTTGCATCACATTATTATAATTACAAAAATCACCATTCCGACTGTGACAATATTGTACAAATACTAAAATTTATTATTTTAAACATAATGTAATAACATGGGGGAAAGTTTATATTCCAATATCTCACTAGAAATCAATATTTATTGTCATGTGATTTTATCTACTATTTAATAAAAGAATTCTGCAAGAAAAAGGGCAAAAAGGAAAAATACCAAAACAATAATAGTAGCCTGGTTAGGGTGGTAGCAGTGTGAGTACTTCTTTCTTATCTTTAGTTATATTACTTCTGCAACAGAAAAAAAATTTTTTTTTGAGTAAAATCAGTTGTATAAAAGAAAATCTAGTGAACATCTATTATTCATGGCAGCAGCCCAAATCTTTCGAGAAACCACCCCACATTTTGATAATTCCCCACATTGTGTATCCTGTCTTCCCAAAGTAAATTCTAAAAACTTAACATTTCTTAATCTTTCTAGCCTCTAGAGTCAAGAATTAGGTCCTATAACTTAGTTTCTGGCTCTAGTTGCACCTGGTGAAAAACTACCTGAAAAACAGGCAGATTCCAGACATCTATTCTGCTGGCCCAGGCTGTTCCAAGGTCATGGTTCTGGGGTCAGCAGTGGGAGCAGTAGCTTCCCCATTGCGTTTGTTGCAAGTTTGGTTCTGGCTCAGTCTAGGACCTGTTCTTTTAACCTTTCCAATGATTATCAGGCTTTCTAGTCTCCATTAATAAGTTCCTTCCCATTTAAATGAGCTAGAGTTGAGTTTTCTGTCTCTAACTAAAAATGCTGACAGATAGAAAGGCTAACAACACTGGGATTTGCCTAAGAAAAGGTGAACGAAGGATGACATTATTAAAGAGAAGATCATTCAACCAGGAGATTCTGGATTAAGTGAATGTTGAGACTTTATCTTAACTGCAAAGGGACATTTTGGGAATAAAAGATCTTTTAGTGAGCAAGTGCATGAGTGTCACGTCCAGACCAAAGCATTTAAGAGTATGACTTTGTAGCTCTCACTTCTGCTGCTGCAGCCACCATGGAGCCTCCTGTTCCAGATGATGCAGCTATAAAGTGTCAGAGTCTCCATCAGCCCTGGTCCTTGAAAAACTGTGTGGAAGACAGCTCCCTACTGATCCAAATAAAACATAACATGAACAAGAAATAAGTCTCGGTTATGTTAGGCCACCGAGATTAGAGGGTCAATTTGTTATATGGCATAGTCTAGCATGGCCTGATTAATACACAATAGTATCTAAAACCGAATGTTTTTTAAACAATCTAAATAAATAAATATTTATTTATTTAAAGTGTAAAGCCTTGTATGTCTTAGAAAAACATTTTATTCCATAAGAGTAAATGCCAGGCACAGTAGCTAATGCCTATAATCTCAGCACTTTGGGGGGCCAAGGCAGGAGGATCGCTCGAGCCCAGGAGTTTGAGACCAAGATGGGCAACATAGCAAGACCCTGTCTCTCCAAAAAAAATTTAAAACTTAGACAGGCATGTTGGCATGTGCCTGTAGTCCTAGCTACTCTGGAAGTCAAAACAGGAGGATCTCTTGAGCCCAGAAGTTTGAGGTTACAATGAGCTGTGACTGTGCCACTGCACTCCAGCCTGGACAACAGAGTAACACCCTATCTCTAACAACACCACCACCACCACCAAAAGTAAGTTATATAAAACATGAATTAAGGATTTATTGTCATTTGACATTAAGCAAAGTTATCTAGTTTACTTGAGGCAACAGCAACAACCAAAAAAATGTGGCACATTATGAAAAACCCTAAATATTGAGTGATGTCAAACAACAAAAAGTTTATGCTTTTCAATTCTCACACACACAAAAAGAATTCATAATGCATATTAGTTTCCTTAAAACTACCCTCCAAAAAGAAGTATGCAATAATACAAAAAGTAAACCATTTTTATTTAGTGTGAAATTGTTGTCTGCAGAGAGAAGTATGAGAAAATTGCTAACACAATTTGTTGAAATTGCTTCTAGCAAAACTAAAGGAGAGGTGAATGCAACACTCATTTGAACAGATTCACCAATGTCTGTTTACTTTTGTAGCCCTTGTCCTTTTTGAATGTCTATTTTGGCCTGCACGACAGTGAGTTTTTTTGCTTAGTAGGAAATGAACTTTCCTTTAAATGTATGAGACTTTTTTCACCTGGAATAGCCACTGACAAAGTTATTTTCTATTTGTCCATTATAATCTGCACCACCCTGTCTGCACGGCATGATGTGGAATACTGGGCCAACACTGGCAGAGGAAAACATCATTACAAGTCTGTTGTGTGGCTATTCCAAGTGTTCAAACATCCTAATAAATGACACTCTACTATATCTGAATGACTATAAAATGTCCTTCAAAAAGATGGTTTGGTTTAGTTTTGTCTATATCACATATCGAATAAGAGAAAATGAAAGTAAAGTAGGTGAAATTTCTATTGGATGTAAAGAAGAGCTCCCAGGCTGCCAGAGTGAAAATATCAGAATGGATTATTGAAATAGAATGTCTGATCTTTTGTTAGGCATATCATTAAGAAAGACTAACTTTTCTAAAGGCATAAGACTAGGTCAGATACTCTCTTACAGTCCTTTGCAGTTCTGTAATTGTATAATTGTGTATCAAATCCAAATTTTCTCAGCTTCTCTTGTTTTCATTTATATCATTCAGTGTCTCTGGTTATTAACTGGTGGGGCCAGGGGTCTAAGCCCCTTCTCGGGCCAAGTGAACACATGCAAACACACTAGGGTCAAACAGTTCTTAAGAATTCTGAGACAAATTCCAATCTCTATAAATCTGATAGTGGAAAGAAGTTCGCCATTGCCCTCCTTATTGAATTGCTTCATCTCTGAGCATGATCTGTGAGCATAGGCCTCACTGATCAGACCTTGATGATATTCCTCCATGAATGTTTCCTTGGCAATGGAAAGTGTTCTTCCAGACCCCTTGTCTCTCATCACACCACCCTCTTCTCCCCTGCCCTCAGTGCTTTCCCTTCTTCTCCCTTCCCCTATGTTATCCTACCCTCCCTTTTCAGAAGTGGCCCTTCCCCAGTATTAGCAAGTCTTTGGCCTCCTCCTGTGATCTGGAAATCCTGTCAGTCCCTAGGCGAGGAATCACAACCATTCTTCCACCTGTTCTGCTGCTGGATGGGAGGAGAGGGAAGGTTTATATCCTGAAGATAGAGATGTGGTCAGAAAAACACTACCTGGATAAATTTGTTTTCTTTTTTCTTCTCCCTCTCTTCTTTGTCCAGCCCATTAAAAAAAGTCATGCATCTTGCACTGGAGAGTTAATCTCCTGCCAACAGCTTTCAACAGGTCCATGTATGGGAGTCATATTCCCCTTGCTGCTGTAACTCATCAATCAAAAGAGCACCACTTCCCTCCCAACCTTGTATAACATTGCAAGGCCTCCTTTTATTAACTAGTCTTTGGACTAGCCATTGCCTTCTAGTAAGGGTTGAGGGAAAGGCAACCTCATCACTCATATAAGGTATTGTTATGAAGGTTATTAGCAAACTGGTTATGGCCTGTAAGCCAAATCCAGCCCACTGACTGTTTTATGAGAAAAGTTTCATTGGAATACAGTTATGCCCATATATTACCCTGTTGTCTATGACTGCTTTTGCACTAAAATAACAAAGTACATTAGTTGTAATAGTGACCACATTCCACAAAGCCTAAGATATTTACTATCTGGTTCCTTACAGAAAAAGTTTACCAATCCCTGATATAGTGTATCATGTCTATTAATAAAATCAAGGCCACCACAACCAAAAGATCCACTTTAGCTGCTGCTTTCAAAAGTTTTGAATAGTTGTGGGACTTTTGTTTTTGTTTTTTTTTTGTTTTTGTTTTTGTTTTTTTTTTGAACAAAAGACTTAGGCTCTAGAGAAGTTTATCCTTCCATATTCCTTTCTCTATACCCTGCATGTTTTTATTGTGGCTGAAAGAGTTGTCATATTCAAAATGGCAGTATCTATCAAATGAACAGCTTTATGTAACTACTTAATGTTTAAGTTAGGTGAGAAAGTGCATAAACTTGAAACCTTGGATTCTCTCTCAACTCCCTCTTCACATCCCTCTATCCATATCCAACAGGTCACCAAGTTCCATTAATTCTACCTCCTAAATGTCTCCAACCTTAAATCCCCTTTCTCTATTTCTAGTACCCTACTTAAAGCCCTTATCTCTTATGTGGAACTAAATCAATGGCCTCCGGCTCATTCTCCCTGCCCCCAAGCCATCTCATCCTTACTAAGCCATTGTCCCTGTATTTATACCCTCCTCCCCAAAAATCACTCACCACATATATACCCTCCCCTGACACAAGCATATAATTCTCACCACATGTACACCTCTCACCTCAGAATTAGGGCCTTTATATCATTAAATAGAACCACTATTTACTTAGTGACTTAAGCCAAAAACCTCAAAATCATCTTCGATTTGTCATTTTTCTTCACAACCCACACTGAATTAGCTGTTATTAATTTTAATTAACTAGCTCAAATTAATTCTAACTTGGCAAGCCCTATCAGGTCTATCTCAAAAAATTTATGGTAATCCTAATAGAGTTAAAGAGGGCCTAAAAATTAACACTTATATTCCCATCTCCAGTTAAGAACCAACTGAAAATAGACACAAAAGTCAGACAAATGGAGACAAATGGAGGTCAAAATATTACCTTTATCAGTATTACAGCTAATATTGACAGCTCATTCTTCTGTCTGCAGGTAAGAAGGCATCCTAATAGTGAACTCACAGCTAGACAGGCTTCCTACCTAGCCCCAGGTGGCATGAGACCACCACAGACTTCACTGTGCAGGGCAGACAGTGCCTGCTTCTGTAGTACTTGCAGCAGAGGTATAGGGAAGACTACACATTTTGGATGGAAGCAGACAGATCTTGAGGAGGCAGGTTGTAGGAGGAGCATGCTGGCATTGTCCAGTACTGCCGGTATGGGCTGAAAGTCTGACAAGTTCTGCGAGGAGTGAGTGATGAAGAGTAAAGAGGCAGGGAAGTTATAAGCAAGTTATAGGAAAGAAGTTTTCCCTCCTCTAAAATTCCCCCAATTTTTGTTCTCTTACCCTATTTGGCTTAACCATTAACTGGTGGAGTGGCTTCCCTCCATGGGGTACAAGATTAAAAATTTACTCGGGCCGTCTTCATCCCATCTTCAAAAAATTATTCCTCCAACACCAACCATGGCTGTTCTGGGATGCTGGTGGCAGTGTTTTGTGTTTAACCCCATGGACTCTAAAATGGGCCAGAATAGCACATTGATTAAATTAATTCTAAAACCTGCACCCAAAACTGAAAATTCTTTCTTTATTTTATTTCCTTTCCCAAACTATGTCCCGTCACATTGTCTAATATAAGGTTTGGCAATGATTAAAATAACAATATAAAAATACTCCAATAATAAAACTGCCAACAACAAACAAAGTCCCAGATTTGAATATTAATTGCCTTCTCAGATGGATTTTCCTGGGAGGAAATTAAAGTTAAAAATTAAATCTCCATGTAAATTAGTCCAAGGATTTTAGAGGTCAAAAGAATTAACGTCCAAAATCACATTCTCATGCACTTGGGAGTTAAAAACCCAAAGAAACGGAAGTTTAAACTTTATCCTCCTCAATTTCTTATTAATAATTTGCCTAGTCTCAGCTAGGAGGGTCTGGGGTAGGGGGTGGGGAGTAGGCAGCTGCAACCTGGCTATCTTCCATGGAATGGATGTAGGTCCTTTAGGACTTTAGAAGTTGAATGCATCTCTACTATGTCCTGTGTTTAAAGGCTCCAAGCCTTAATCGAATACAGAAGACTATCCCAGCATGGGCCCCTGACCCACCAAATCCAGAAAACAAGCCAATCTTGCTATCATAGAATATAAAATTCCATAGCCCTGAGTTAGTATTGTCAAAGGCCCTAGCAGAGATTCATTGGTATTGGATGGAAGCAGGTCAGACCAAAAACAAATAACTTGGTTTAACCTCTCAGTGATGCGAGTCAGTCTGGGATAGTTATCTGAAGTTCACAGTCTCTGAATTTACAGTGAATCTCAGGATCAACCTCCCATTTAGTAGTTAATTCTGACACCCTTTATCTACATATCTGAGGGTGAGGCTGGAGGAAGGTGGTGGTGATCTGCAAATAGCCTTGTTTCCAAGATAGTAGCATTTGAGACATCACAATCTTCTTGCGAAGTTAGAAACTTGAACCGGTGTCAGCCCAAATCACCCAGCTTTATTTGAGGCGTGTATTAGTTAGGGTTCTCTAGGGGCACAGAACTAATAGGATAGATATACATATCAAGGGGAGTTTATTAAGGAGTGTTAAACACACACGATCAAAAGGTCCTACAGTAGGCCATCTGCAAGCTGAGGAGCAAAGAAGCCAGTCGGAGTCCTAAAGTTGAAGAACTCGAAGTCCAATGTTCGAGGGCAGGAAGCATCCAGCATGGGAGAACGATGTAGGCTAGGGGGCTAAGCCAGTCTAGCCTTTTCATGTTTTTCTCCCTGCTTTATATTCTAGCCACGCTGGCAGCTGATTAGATGGTGCCCATTCAGATTAAGGGTGGGTCTGCCTTTCCCAGTCCACAGACTCAAATGTTAATCTCCTTCAGCAACACCCTCACAGACACACCCAGGATCAATACTTTGCATACTTCATTCCAATCAAGTTGACACTCAGTATTAATCAACACAGGCACCCCCACCTTTCTACTTATTCATAATCTAATTTTCCATTTTCTCTTTGTTTCTGGCACCCCAGAGCAAAACTGAATGTGAGTCTCATTAACAACCTGTGAGCAGACCTTTTCAGGCCTGAGCCACAAAGGGTGCTTCCTTTTCCACTTGCCATGAAATTGCATAGGCCTACAAAATCTGTTTCGGGAAGGGATTTTTGCCTAGTCATCACATTTGATTCAGTTGAAGAATCAACCTTAGCAGATTTCCAAACTGAGTGACTCTTGATGCTTCAGAGTTTCTTTCTAGTGGTTTATGAGAATCAATTCCTCTCCAATGGGCTCCTGGATTTACCATCTTTCCTCCATTTTTTAATATTCCAAGCCTTAAGTAGCATGCCGCCTGGTGTATCTTTAAGTGAAGTACTAGCATATGCCTCTGGTGCTTCATTCCCTCTGCTGTTACCCTTTCCTTTCCAGAAAGACCCAGTTGAATTTCTAAAAATTTAAACTACTTCTTAATTGGGTTGATTCCTTTTCTAACACATGTAGGGCTGGGATTAAGGCCCTTCCTTCCTTCCTGTCTATTTTCTCTTTGCCTTCTGGCTCAGAAAATGGTTTTCCTAACATATTCCTCTAAGTTTAATGTGTAGGGCTCCACCTTAGTGGGAGATATGAAATCAATAAAGTCTAGGGCTACCAAAAGCTACACTGTTCAAACAAATCTTAGCAACTTTCTCCCACCTTTGTTAGAAAGACTCACCTGGGAGATATGATCCCATCAAACCACCACCCAATCTAGGCCTAGATTTGGCTGATTATTGTTCTGTCTCGCTCTCCATTTATATTTTTCATATCTACTGCGCCTTCCCTTAAAATGCCAACTTCATAAATTTCTCTGACGGGTGCCCTCATAGAACAGGCACCATCTGCATTGACTGTCTGTCTCTGAATCTAACCGTTTGGCAACTATTTGAATATTTTATGCTTATCTACCTGGTCTTCCCCACTCAAATCCCCCTAAATTATTTGTTACCACTTGGTACAACCACACCAGTAGTCAAAAAGTTGTTCCAATTGCTCTTATTTTGGATTCTTCATCTGCGCTTTTCAGGAGAGCCTCTCAGTTTGTTTCTGGATCTGGCTTCTTGCAAGCAAAGGGATTCACCCAAAGATCTTATCTCTTTCCATTTGTTTTCACTGGGCACAGTTACTACTCCTGCGCTAATAATGGTTAACACATCTTCACCTTTTCTAAATTCCTTTTTAAGAACAATTAGATGTTTACACTTCCTACTGCTTTTGGGTGGGATATCCATTCTGACCTCCAAGAGCTCATATTGACCTTCCTAGATGATTCATCTCCAACTAAGCACTCACTCTGTTTCCTAAGAAAAGTATATTCTCCCTCCAGTTAATCATCTTGTCTTCTTTTATTTTGTTTTTATTTTCCCATTTCCTCTGCTCTTATAGTCAGACTGAAGTATAAGTTTCAAATCAACCCAATTCCTCCTCGATTTCCTGAAGAAACTTCATTACTTGGGATCAATGGTCCAGACCCAGGCCTTTGAGTTGTTTTTCTACCTCAACCCAAGAAAGTGGCGTATTCTCTTTACCTTAAGAGTTTCCATTTCTGCCCATTCCATTCCATTCATTTATTAATAAAATTTCTCATCTTTTGTGGGTGGGATTTGCTATTTGGTTCTCTAATCTAAAGCCATGGTCAGAATTTATACAACAAGTCCAGAGCCACTTGAGACCACATGATAGGACTGACCCCTGATTCTATATAAGCCTCACAAATAGTTGTGCCACAATTTTCTCTCTTGGACTCAAAACAATAAAAAGTGGAATAAAGTTTCAGATAGCTGATTTAACACTGCCTACCTAGAGCAGGTAATAATAATTTAAAGCCAGAACCTTGGCTGCCATCCAAGCCATTATCTTCTTGTCTGGATTACCACGATAGCTTCTAATTTGTCTCCCTGTTCCTCTTCTTGTCTCAACAGTCCATCTTCTACATAGCTGCTACATAGTAATCTTTTAAAAACTTACCTAAGGTGAAAGGATGCTAACAAGAAAGTGAAAAGGCAACTCACAGAATGGGAGAAAATTTTTATAAATCATATATCTCTTAAGGGCCAAGTATGCTGAATATAAAAGAATTCTTACAACTTAACAATAAAAAGAAATTCCATTTTAAAGTGGGGAAAGGACTTGGATAGAAATATCTCCAAAGAAGACATACATAAAACTACAAGCACATGAAATAATTCTCAACACCATTAGTCATTAGGGAAATGCAAATAAAAACTACAATGAGATAACACTTCACACCTACCAGGATGGCTATAAACACAAAAACAGAAAATAACAAATGTTGCCCATGATGTGCAGAAACTGGAACCATCATGCATTGCTAGTGGGAATATAAAATGGTACAGCCACTTTGGAAAAGAGTTTGGCAGTTCCTCAAAAAGTTAAACATAAAGTTACCATATAACAGAGCAATTCCAGAGCTAGTTATATACCCAAGAGAAATGAAAGCATATGTTTATGTAAAAACTTAGATATGAATATTTATTCAAGTATTATTCATAATAGCCAAAAAGTGGAACAGCCCAAATCCTCATTAACTGATGAATGGATAAACAAAATGTGGTATATACACACAATGAAATATTATTCTGCCGTAGAAAAGGAACAAAGTACTGTTACATGCTGCAACATGAATAAACCTTGAAAACATTATGACAAATGAAAGAAAACAGACACAATAGGCTGTATGAGTCTATTCATGAAATGTTCAGAATAGGCAAATCCATAGAGACCAAGAGTAAATTAGTGGTTGCCAGGGGTTGAGGGGAAGGTAGAATGGAGAGTAATGGTTAAGAGGTACAGGGTTTTTGTGGGGGAATGATGAAAATGTTCTGGAATTTGTGATGATGGATACATGAATTGTGAAATGCTAAGTACCAATGAAATGTACACTTTAAAACAATAAAATGTGTGTTATGTGAATTATACCTCACTTTTTTAAAAGACTTAAATCAGATCATGGCTTCTTGTAGTACTCAAATAAAATCCAACCTCCTTACCTTACAAGGCCCTAGGTAATATGACCTTTACCTCTCTTACCCCACCTCTCATCATTCCCCTCACTCCCCACCCCCCCATTTACATTACATTCCAGGCTCACTGGTGCTCCTGCTTCCAACTCTTCCAAGGCTCACTGTCACTCTTTCTTCCAACTCTTCCAAGGTCTTTACACTTAATCTTTCTCCTGCTTGGAGTATTCTCTGCCTAGGACGTCTCCTGATTGCCTCTCTCTTATCATGGAGGTCTCCGGTAAAACCTCTTCAAGGAGGTCTCCTTCACCATCCTTATCACTGTCTATCATATTAGCTTGCATTATTTTCTTCACAGTACTTATTACTCTCTGAAATTATTTGTTAACTCTGTCTCTTCTGTGAAAACATATATTTTCTGAGAGCAGAGATTTTTGTCTGTCCTGTTTACTGCTATAATCCAAGTGCTGAGAACAATGCCTGGCACAGAGAAGATGCTAAAAATATAATTTTGAATGAATGAATGAATGAGAGCTAATGTTTGTACATTGGACATTTGGATATTTTGATAGTATTCAGGTGCTGACAGAGCTGGTGGTTTTGATTCCTGGACACATTGAGACCGTAAGGATTGCATCTAGGGAGGGTATAAGAAATAGGAAGGTTGGGGAAATGTTTTCAAATTTCTCAAAGATAGGGTTAGATAGTAGAAACTATCTAAAAATGTCCAAAGCTTATGGAATAACTATCTGAATCACTCAAAGTAATTCATGATTCCGTTTGTTCCCTGAGATGAGAGTTAAGGTGCACATGCTTAATCTGGGTGCATTGGAAGGAGGTACCCAAAGTATACATTCCTCTGGGCCGTGAGGCAGCGTGGTGAGGCAGCACAGTGAAGTGTCCCTATGACTGCTGCTCAGCCCAGCCTTGGGACTCCTGCTTTCTTCCTGGAAAAGGGCAATAAAGAACAGAGGCCCTGTAAACCAGAGCACAAGGAACATGTGCTTTAGGGCTCAGGAAGAGGGCAAGCTGGGAGAGAAGGGTGTCAAGAAAGTCATTGAGAATGCAATTAAGAAGCAACCATGCATGTGCCATGAGGATGCAGGGGGATGTCAGGGCAGGGGGAATCACACGACTGACATCAGGAGAGATAATCAGGAGGCCAGGAGCTAGGAAGACACCCTCCGAAGCAGATACCCTAAGGGTTCTGTGAAGGGTCTGAGGTCTGGGGTCCCCATATTTTACCAATAAAGACTGAGCCTGGGGTCCCCATATTTTACTAATAAAGACTGAGTCACACATTGCTGTTTTGTCATGATGGCCCAGGGAAATGTGAGTTAGTCATATAACATAAAGAACAATGCTTGTATTCTCTTATTTGAATAAAGAAAATATCCTGTTTTAATTCAGAGATGATCTATGAATCATAGATGACATAAATTAAGTGGAAACAACATTGGGAAGAAAAAAAATCATCTGGCGCTGTATACTTTAGTGAGTTTGATGATCAGGCAATAGAAATGCTTACCTCTAAACTAAGCCAGGTAGAAAAAGAACGTAAAGATAGTATATGTTTAGACAATTAAATGAGGAGAAAAGTTATTGAGGCAGGAAAAAAAAAAGAAAAAGCTTGGAGAGATGAGAAAGTAAGGTGGTATACAGAAATTAAAGGCTAATTCAGAAGTAATAGCCAATTTTTGTGAAATGGAAAGTAAAATTTTGAGCTTGAAAGGATAAGATACATATATGTATTTGAGATACTTACATGTGTACCAGTTTGAACAACGAATGACATGCAATACTGCAGGTGAAAGTGATGTTTAGAAAGTTTAAGAAAATGAACAGAACACGATGTGGCCCAGCTTACCCAGACACACTGAGGAAATCATATCTAGGGATGTCATGGATCAGACACATTTCAGGTGGTTGAGAAGGAGACCAGTGCTGGCTCGTACAGGTTGAATTTCCAGAACAGCCTGCTAGGTAGCTTCCACTGTCAAGCCACCCTGTCACTCCATTGCCTAACTAATCTGCTTGAAACAGGCCTTTAATCACCATAAAACCTTCCACGCCTTTCCATGTCTTACTAAGTCAACTCTGAACACTGCCTGGCTCTCCAGCCCCATCCTTCCTATTCAAACTTCCGTCTTAGTACTCCCCAGTACCTCTCTTTTCAGGCCTGCCTCTCCACTGTCCCGCCCAAGATGCTGTCTTCTATCTGATTAGTAAAATGACATGTATGCTGTCTTCTATCTGATTAGTAAAATGTCATCCTTCTATCAAGGAGCTTATAGTTTAATTCCACCATGAGTCTTTCCTAATTGTTTCTTTCTGTGAACTCCTAAAACCTAATTGCTCGATTCGATTGTCATGTATTATTCACAATTGCTTTACGTGTATTAGTGCCAGGAAATGAAAGAAAGAGAAGAGTGAAAGTCAAGAGGTAACTCCCACTTCAGATTCCAATTTGGAGGTAGGTGCTGCTGGAAGGATGGAGGAAGCACAGCAGAGTGGTCCTGGGAGCCTTGGGTGCGGGAAAGGAAGTAGGGTCGGTTGTAATGAGCACCCTGCTTCCCGTGTCACTTAGCGATACATCTTTCCTTTTTAACAGATTTTTTTTAATGCCAGTTTTAGGTTCATAGCAAAATTGAGTGGAAAGTACAGGGAGCTCTCACATACCTATTTCCCTGACACATGCACAACCTCCTCCACTATCCCGTACCAGCTGCACTGTGTCTACACTTCTGATCTACAGAAAACTGTGAGATAATAAATAGGTGTTTCTTTCATGCTACATTGTGGATGAACCCGGAGGACATTAGACTAAGTGAAATAAGCCAATCACAAAAAAAGGCAAATACTGTACTATCTCACTTACATGAAGTAGCTACAGTAGTCAAATTTATAAAGACAGAAAGTAGAAGGGTGGTTACCCCAGACTCTGGTAACTACCACTTTGTCACTTCTATAAGTTCAGTTGTTTTAGATGCCACGTAAAGTAAGAACATGAGATAGTTATCTTTCTGTGCCTGGCTTATCTCACTTAGCATAATGTTCTCTAATTCCAGACAAATGAATAATGCTACAATAAACATGAGAGTGCAGATATTTCTTTGACAAACCGACTTTAAATTTTGGGGGTAAATACTTGGAAGTGAGGTTACTGGATCATACGGTAATTCTGTTTTGAGTGTTTCAAGTAGCCTCCATTCAGTTTTTTACAGTGGCTGTACTAATTTATGTTCTCACCGACAGTGTACAGGGGTTCCCTTTTCTCCGCATCCTTGCCAACACTTGTTATCTTTCATCTTTTTGACAGTAGCCATTGTTACAGGTGTGAGGTGATATTTCATTGTGGTTTCTCTAATGATTAGTGATTTTGAGTATATTTTTCATACATCTGTATGTCTTCTTATAGAAATGTCTATTCAGGTCATTTTTAAAAATTTTTATTGTTTTATTTTTTCTTTAAAGTTCCAGGATATGCGTGCAGGGCAGGGGGAACCACATGGCGAGGAAAAATGAGGATGCCTAGAACTATGAAGACACCCTCTGAAGCAGACACCCTAAGGGTTCTGTGAAGGGTCTGAAGCCTGGGGTCCCCATATGCAGGTTTCTTACATAGGTAAACATATGCCATGGTGGTTTGCTGCACCTGTCAACCCATCACCTAGGTATTAAGCCCCATCACCTAGGTATTAGCTATTTATTCTGATGCTCTCCCTACCCCTGTGCCCCCACAACAGTTCCCAGTGTGTGTTGTTCCCCTCCCTGTGTCCATGTGTTTTCACTGTTCAGCTCCCACTTATAAGTGAGAACATGTGGTGTTTGGTTTTCTGTTCCTGTGTTAGTTTGCTGAGGATGATAGCTTTGAGCTCCATCCATGTCTCTGCAAGGGACGTGATCTCGTTCCTTTTTATGGCTGCATAGTATTCTATGCTGTATATGAACCACATTTTCTTTATCCAGCCTATCATTGATGGGCATTTGGGTTGATTCCATGTCTTTGCTATTGCGAATAGTGCTGCAATGAATATATATGTGCATGTATCTTTATAATAGAATGATTTATTTATATTCCTTTGGGTTTATACCCAATAATGGGATTGCTGGATCTAATGGTATTTCTGAAAGCACCTTTGCAAAATTATAATTGAGGAAATTATGCCAGTGAAGGAAATCAGACCTAACCAACTCCGTCTTGCTTCTAACCTTTTAGCTGTCCTTGTTTATTCCTGGGCATAGGCCAAACTAACTTTGGGAAGGAATTCAGTTCATGATTTGACTCTGAAACAAAATGGATGACAGTCCTTTCCCAAAAAGACCCCCTTCTTGCCTGGGGACCAGTCTGCCTTTGCAGGACTAACAAATTAGCTACAGGATTAGAAATTACAGTTCAGGGGTTATGCAAACTCTGGCTCCAAGAGTCTGAACCTCCCCAAATTGTTCCTGGGGAGAACATCACTATTGTAAAACCTAAGGTCAGTGCTTGAGATATTTTGCAGACCCTGTACTTGATGGATCAGCTGAGACGACCCAGACCGGTAATCTAGGTCAACTAGTTCTGCCGTCCCACCCAGAAACAGAAGACAGCAAGAAAAACTCATTATGATTCCATCTCCAACCTGACCAATCAGCACTCCCCACTTCCAAAGCCCCTACCTGCCAAATTATCTTTAAAAACTCTGTCCCCAAATCCTCGGGGAGACTGATTTGAGTAATAATAAAACTCTGGTCTCCTGCACAGCGGCTCTGCGTGAATTACTCTTTCTCCACTGCAATTCCCCTGTCTTTATAAATCGGCTCTGTCTAGGCAGCGGGCAAGGTGAACCCATTGGGTGGTTACCTTTCTGGTTCTAGGTCTTTGAGGAATCGTCACACTGTCTTCCACAATGGTTGAACTAATTTACATTCCCACCAACAGTATAAAAGCGTTCCTATTTCTCCACAGCCTCACCAGCATCTGTCGTTTCTTTACTTTTTCGTAATTGCCATTCTGACTGGTGTGAGATGGTATCTCATTGTGGTTTTGATTTGTATTTCTTTAATAATCAGTGACATTGAGCTTTTTTTTCATGTGTTTGTTGGCCACATCAATGTCTTCTTTTGAGAAGTGCCTGTTTATGTCTTTTGCTCACTTTTTAATGGGGTTGTTTTTTTCTTGTAAATTTGTTTAAGTTCCTGTCAATGGTAGTTTGATGGGCATAGGACTGAATCTGTAGATTACTTGGGGCAATATGGCTTTTTCACGATATTGATTCTTCCTATCCATATGCATGGAATGTTTTTCCATTTGTTTTGTCCTCTCCAATTTCCTTGAGCTGTGGTTTATAGTTCTCCTTAAAGAGGTCCTTCACTTCCATTGTTAACTGTATTCCTAGGTATTTCATTCTCTTTGTAGCAACTGTGAATGGGAGTTCATTCATGATTTGGCTCCCTAATTGTCTGTTGTTGGTGCACAGGAATGCTTGTGATTTTTCCACATTGATTTTGTATCCTGAGACTATGCTGAAGTTTCTTTATCAGTTTAAGGAGCTTTTGGGCTGAGATGAGGGGGTTTTCTAGATATAGGATCATGTCGTCTGCAAACAGAGACAGCTCGACTTCTCTTCCTATTTGAATACCCTTTATTTATTTCTCTTCCCTGATTGCCCTGGCCAGAGCTTCCAATACTATGTTGAATAGGAGTGGTGAGAGAGGGTGTCCTTGTCTTGTGCTGGTTTTCAAGGGGAATGCTTCCAGTCTTTTAGCAATATATCTTAAGTGTTCAGAATCATGAAAAATAAGACACCACGTGATGTTCCAGACAATAGAAGCATGCAACTTCTCAGGTCCCCACGCCAGACCTACTGAATCAGAAAGTCTGGATGGAACCCAGCAATCTGTTTTAACAGCACTCCAAGTGATTAAGATTACAGTAATGTTAGAGAGCTACTGCTTTACAGCACTGGAACTTTTCTTAAAAAGTACTCATTATATGACACTATTTCTATAATAAATTACATAATTCCTTCCCTTCTGGAACAGAATGTACTAAACATAAAGTGATATTTTCTCATGGGGCCAGTCACCATGATGGACATCATTTCTTGCCCAGTGCCGTTTTAACAACCAGCACCCCAGACAGAACACACAGGCGCCATGCTGCCAGGGCCACAGTCCACCTGGGCAACCGACTGCAACCGTCAATGTGGGCCCACTCAGCGCTGATTGTTATCTATAACAATGTTGGAGGAGTTCTTCAGTTGGAGCTTTATAAAAACAATTCAAGGACCAATTGAAACTGGCCAAACCACAGTATAAAAGAAGATTCCCCTTGAAAACCAGCACAAGACAAGGATGCCCTCTCTCACCACTCCTATTCAATGTAGTATTGGAAGTTCTGGCCAGGGCAATCAGGGCAAGCAGTTCACAAATTATACACACACCTAATACTGCAACAAACACTGCGCAGAGGCATTCCGGTGTCACATTCCATTGTCTCTTCAGAAAAGAAGTGGTGGAAATTCTCAGTAATTTTTAGGAAATGTTTCTGTTCTTAACTGGATTTCACTTCCTAGATTATCCAGGCTTTACCGACCCTCCTCAAAGTAACACACTCTTGTTCTTGTCACATATCAGTTTGCCCAAGAATGACTGCTTTCTTACAGCCCATTTAAAAGAATTCTCAAAATCAGCAGCTACAGCTGCTCAAAAGTTCAGATTTTTAGCAAGACATCTCCATGGTTCATAGGTTTAGCTTTTCTTGAATACATTGTGCTGAACCTGCAACCAGCTTCCTAGGCCTTGAGATCAGCGCTGTTTTCCACATTCACAGCTCTTTGTCTATCAGGGCTTTTGTGTTCTCCTGTACTGAGGCTTTCAGTGAGATTTATATTCAGTTTCTTTTAGGAAGAAATAGCTTCCAGATTGAGTCCAACCTGAACAGGATTTCCATAGATCCATAGATCTGAGGGTAGATGCATACGAAAATTTCACAGATATTGCCAAAATGCCTCTCAGAGGAGTTGCACTGATGTTTCCCAGAAATGTAGAGGGTGCCTGTTTTCCTGTAGCCTCACTGACAGAGACGGAAATTTCTTTGTACTGTAGCTATCTTAGGGTCTGATGACACCCTCACATGACAGTCGCCGTTAGAACAATTTCAAGTCTCTCTCTTTAGATGTTGACCCTTTCTCTCTGGCACAGTTTTCTTTTTCAATTTAATTCAAAGAATTGAATTGAGAACTTACTTTGAAACTAGTTCTCAAAAGTGTAAAATCAAAGAACTTGCAACCTTGCTATGATATTTGTGTTCTTTTTTTTACTTTGAAGAAAAGAGTTTTAAAACTGAGATTTTCAGAAGGAAAATCTCACCCATATCTGACTTACATGACATTGAAATGACAGGTTCGAATTTGAGTTTAAACATTATTGTTCATGCTGGAATTAGTTAAGACTTTTGAGGTTTGGGGGATGGGATGAATATATTTTACATGTGAGGACATGGGTTTGGGGGGGCCAGAGGTGGAATGTTTTGGCTGAGTGTATGCCCCCCCAAATTCATATGTTGAAACCCTACCACTTAATATGATGGTATTTGGAGGCCATATCTCTGGTGATTGTTAGGATTAGATGACATCATGAAGATGGAGGACTCGTAATTGGGGCTTGTTTCCTAATATGAGTCCCTAGAGAGCTAGCCTTGCTCTCCACCATGAGAGGACACAGTGAGAAGAAAGGCTTCTTTGAATTAGGAAGCAGACCCTCACCAGACACAGACTCTACCAGTTCTTTGATATTGGACTTCCCAGCCTCCCAAACCATAAGAAATAAATGTTTGTTGATTAAGCAAAATAAAGCAAACAAAAATCAGAAGGAAAAGAAAATTCTAAGTGATCCCACTTCTATTTGTTTACAGAATTTGGAGTCCTGTGGTATCTATCCCCATATTCCAGGACAACTCTTTGTTTCCATTCACAGAAAAACACTGTTATTTATTGGGAGTCAAGAGGCTCCCTACCATGCAGCACAATCTTATTGTTCATTTCTAAGACAGCTGATGTTCAAAAGTCAACTATCTAACCTCTATATGACCTGGAAATTTATTTGATTTAAAAATTACCTGTCATTCAAATATTTCTTTGAAAGTCCACATCAACTGGACTCCCTTAATTATCAGGTTGAGTTCAGTTTCAAGGCTCTCAGAGTAGTATATCGATTGAAAGTCCTTCTCTTTATAATGATTAATAAAGTAAATTTGGGGTTTTTGTTTTCCATCATTTTACTTCTTAGACAGGAAGGGACTATTTAACTTATCTTAATTTCTGCAAACATTTATTAATTCAGATTATTACTGGTTAACTTGTATTTACTTTTTAGAAATAAAAAAAATTACCCTATTATTGCAGTGGCCTCTTATATCAGAATTTAAAATACAATAAATTGGTCCTGGCACAGTGGCTCACACCTGTAATCCCAGCATTTTGAGATGCCAAAGCAGGTGGATCACTTGAGCCTAAGATTTCCAGACCTGCCAGGGCAACATGGCAAAAACCTTGTCTCTACGAAAATACAAAAATTAGCCAGGCACAGTGGGGCACACCTGTAGTCCCAGCTACTCGGGAGGATGAGGTGAGAAGATCGCTTGAGCCCACGAGGCAGAGGTTGCAATGAGCCAAGAGTGTGCCACTGGACTCCAGCCTGGGTGACAGAGTAAGACTTTGTCTCAAAAAACAAAATAAAGTATAATAAATCAATGATTATTTGAGAAATACAAATTTAAGTAACAGTGGGATCTTTTACAACTATTAGACTGGCAAAAATCAGAAAGCTAGATAATGCAGGAGTGCAGAATGGTACAGCCATGCTGGTGAGCACCCTGCCACTTCTTGGTTTGATTAAGTATGCTCCATAACTCAGTAATTCCAATCTTGAGCATGAATCTAAAGAATTTTCATATAGATCCATAAGGGGACATGTATGAAGATATTTGCTTTAGCATTATTTGTGGTGACAAGAAGTTGCAGGCAAACTAGCGGTCTGTCACAGGGAAGTGGACAGATGAACTTGCAGATGCACACCATGGAGGTCTATACAACAATTAAACCACAGATTAAATGTATACATAGGAAAATAGGTAGATCCTAAAAACACAATACCTTACTACTTCATAAAAACCTTAAGGAATATAATAGATCATAGATCTAAATGTAAAACACAAGCTATAAAAACTGGGTGAGAGGAAGTGGGGATGGTTAATAGGTACAAAAATATAGTTAGATAAAATAAATAAGATCTGGCATTTGATAGCACAAGAGGATGAATACAGCCAACAATAATTTATTGTACATTTAAAAACAACTAAAAGTATAATTGAATTGTTTGTAACACAAAGAAAGGATAAATGCTTAAGGTGACGGAGATGTAAGCTTAAGATAAATGCTTACTCACCCTAATGTGATTATTATGCATTGCATGCCTATATGAAAATATCTCACGTATCTCATAAATATATACATCTACTGTGTACCCACGAAAATTGAAAATTAAAATAAATACATAATTAGAAGCTCTTTTTTGTTTTTTATTTGTTTGTTTGTTTTTTAGAGATGGATTCTCGCTGTGTTGCCCAGGCTGCTCTTGAATTCCTGGGCTCAAGCAATTCTCCCACCTCAACCTCCCAAAGTGCTGGGATTACAGGCATGAGCCACCCTGCCCAGCCAACTTTTTTTGTTTTTTAACTGCTAAAAGATAACATAGGCAAGGACTGGACACGGTGGCTGACACCTATAATCCCATTTCAGGAGGACAAGGCAGGAGCATTGCATGAAGCCTGGAGTTTAAGACCAGCCCAGGCAACATATTGAGACCCCATATCTACAAAAAAAAAAAAAAAAAAAAAAAATTAATTAGCCACGTGTGGTGGCACAAGCCTCTAGTCCCAGCTACTTGAGAGACTGAAGTGAGAGGATTGCTTGTGCCCAGAAGTTGGAGGCACCTCTACACTGCAACCTTGGCAACAGACTGAGACCCTATATCTATAAAAAATAAAATAAAAATTACGATAACAGGCGAAAATCTACTCAATCTTCAGTTTGCAATGACTTTTAGATATAACAACAAAAGTAGAATCCATTAAAAAAATTGATAGGTAAGACTTGGTTAAAATACAAAATTCTCTTCTCTGTGAAAATACTGTTAAAACAATGAAAAAACAAGCCACAGACTGTGAGAAAATATTTGCAAAACACATATCTGATACAGGACTTGTGCTCAAAATGTACAAAGGACTCTTAAATTCAACAATAAAAAACAAGCGATTCAATTGAAAAATGGACACACGATCTGAACAGATATCTCACCAAAGAATATATACAGATAGCAAATAAGCATATGAAAAGATTCTCAGCAGTCTATGTTATTAGGGAAATACAGATTAAAACAACAATGAGATACCACTACATACCTATTAGAATGGCTAAAATCCAAAACACTAACAACACCAAATGGTAGCAAGAGTGTAGAGCAACAGAAACTCTCTTTCATTGCTAGTGCAAATGCAAAATGGTGCAGCAATTTTGGAAAACAGTTTAGAATTTCTTACAAAGGTAAATATACTCTTACCGTACAATCCAGCAATAGCACTCCTTGGTATTTACCCAACTTAGTGGAAAACTTGTGTTCCTACAAAAAAACCTGCACACAAATGTTTGTAGTAACTTTATTTATAATTGCCAAAACTTGGAAGCAATGGAAATATCCTTGAATAGCTGAATGGATAAACAAATTGTGGTACATCCACACAATAATATATTATTCAGTAATAAAAAGAAATGAGCTAACAAGCTATGCAAATATATGGAAGAATCTTAAATGTACACTGCTAAGTGAAAGAAGCCAATCTAAAAGAATGACATACGATATGATTCCAATTACAGCAGGTCCTCTAATAATGTCATTTCAATCAAAGACATTTGGTTACAATGTTGATGAGAAAAAAAAAATGATTCCTGGCCTAGGCCACTGTCCATGTGGAGTTTGCAAGGCCTCCCCATGTCTGAGTGGCTTTTCTCCATGTACTCTGGTCTCCTCTCATATTCCAAAGACATGTACATTAGGTAATATGGTGTGTCTAAATGGTCCCAATCTGAGTGAGTGTGGATATGAGTGTGAGTGTGCCCTGTGATGGGATAGAGTCCTGTCCAGCATGGGCTCCTGCCTTGTGCCCTGAGCTGCTGGGATAGGTCCTGGCTACCTGCAACCCTGAACTGGAATGAGTGGGCTGGAAAGTAAATGAATGAATGAATGAATGAATGCAAATTATTGCCAAACAAAAATATGTAAAGTATACAATAATTTCACAAATGCACAACAATAAATGTTTCAAGACAAAAGCTCTCAGCGAGCCATCATATTTGCTGTTGTTTGTTTTTGAACTGTGTGATGGCAGGAGCTGCTCCTTACAATTTTTGCTCTGCAAAATTATTTGATTTAGCCCATGACCACTCTGACTGTCATCACTCACTGATTCACCAAAAACTGGATAAATAATTATCTTATGTGTTTTTATTACTCTTTCTTCAGTGTGTGTGTAGCTCACATTTATTTCTATATTTAATATTAGAAGTGTTTGGAGTCTTTATTTAGAAGTTTAGTGATTTTTTTGTGTGACCAGAAATATGCCTTAGGAACTTAACTCTTGTAAATATCCACTACCCTATGTAAAATTGGTTTTGGTATAGGTCATTTTGCTTAAAGTCACAGTTTCGAAGAGCCTCTTGACAACATTAAGTGAGGACTTACTGTATACAACGTTCTGGAAAAGGCAAAACTATGGAAACAATAAAAAGGTTGGTGATTGTCAGGGCTTTAGACAGCGGGGAAAGAGATGACTAAGTGGAACAACAGGGGAATTTTAGGGCTGTAAAACTACTCTGTATAATATTGTGATGGTAAATACAAGATATACATTTATCAAAACCCATAGAACTAAATAACACAGTGAGTCCTAATGTAAACTATGGACTTTAGTTAATAATAATTTATCAATATAGGTTCATCAACTATAACAAATTCACCATACTAAAGCAAGATGTTAACAATAAGGCAAATTGCCAGAGAGCCAGGGTGGTGTATTATTGGATCCTTCTGTGCTTTCTGCTCAATTTTTCTGTAAACTTAAAACTGCACTTAAATATAAATATTAATTTTTTAAAGTAAAAAACAGAATGAGCTATACTGCTGTTTTTATAACTGAGAAAGACATGCACAGAAAACAACAAAACACATTTTACAAAAACACACAAAAAAGAAGTTATTCATTAAATATACTAGAATTGTGGTCTTTAGGGAAGTGGAGTATGGCAATAAAATGTAGTTGGCAAAATAAGAGAGGAATGTTGACATTGCGTGAACCAATAATGATAACATACCATAAACTGAATATGACCAAATTTGTCCTGTGAATTTGAAATCCAAAAAGGAAAAAAAAAAAAAAAAAAAAAACAGGCAATGGTTCTCATTTTGAGCTGGGATATAGAGCTTAGAGAAGCTTAAAAAGAATGCACATGCTTCAGCTACATTTCATTTCATACCTATCACATCAGAAACTCCAGACTTGGACCCCAAGCTTGTGCATTTTGCAAAAGTTCCTGTATTAGCCAGGACACTTTTAGCTACAGAAACCCAACTTGAATAAGTATAAGCAGTGGAAGTCCAGGACTATATTGGTTTTTTCAACTTGGAAGTCTGGGGCGTAGTCCAGCTTCAGGGGCAGAAGAATCCAGGAGCTCAGGCCATCTCAAGCTCTCTCTCTCACAGCTGTCTGTCTCAGTCTGTTCTACTGAAGGCAGGTTTTCTTCCATGTAGAGAAGAAAATGTTTACTAACATTTCCGGTCATGTGGTCATCTCTGTTCTCTGAGGGGAAAGAGAGGAGTGAAATGGAGTGTTGTAACTGACAACCCTCAAGGGCCAAGGGAATGCAGTAGGAGTTCCCCAAAAGAAAAGATAGATTAAGCACACCAAACTAGACATAATCATCATATCTTCCCAATTTCATTCAGAATGACTCAAACATTCACTTGTAGGACACACTGGATCTTCATGATGATAAAAAAAAAAGAAAGAAAGAGAAAGAAGAAAGAAAGAAAGAAAGAAAGAAAGAAAGAAAGAAAGAAAGAAAGAAAGAAAGAAAGAAAGAAAGAAAGAAAGAAAGAAAGAGAGAGAGAGAGAGAAAGAAAGAAAGAAAGAGAGAGAGAGAGAGAAAGAAAGAAAGAAGGAAGGAAGGAAGGAAAGAAAGAGAAAGAAAGAAAGAAAGAAAGAAAAAGAAAGAAAGAAAGAAAGAAAGAAAGAAAGAAAGAAAGAAAGAAAGAAAGAAAGAAAGAAAGAAAGAAAGAAGGAAAAACTGCTGGAAACATTTTTGTTTCCCACATTCCTCTCTTGCTCAACCTAGGCTCTGCTGTCATGTTCTGTCTGGGAACTCACACCGTCCCCTGTTCTAGGAATGTAAAACAAACATCTGTTTAAACTTGCTCTGTGTCTGGCTTACAGTTTCCTTTAGTAGGCTTGGAATTTTAAAAATGAAGGTATTTAGGACACCTGGGTGTGCTGTGCTTTTCCATATATATTATCTCATTTAATTATCACAACAATACAGATAATGGTCTAAGAAAAAGACAAGATAAGTTAATTATCCAAGGTCAGAGAATATAAAAGTGAGAAATGGAATTTGAACCAAAGCTTTAAATCTCCAAATCTCAAGTTTTGTCCAATGTGCAACACCTTCACAGATAGCATTAATAATAAAAATAATTATTATAATAAAAGTTGCTAATAGTTTTTAAGTCCTTTATATGTACCAGGCAATGTGTTACAAATATTATCTCACAAATCCTCGCAATAGGCTATGAAGAAGATATTATTTCCCCCATTTTATAGATGGAAAGACCGAAGCTCAGATATTATCCTAATCGCATAGCTACTAGTGGTGAAGCAAGGATGTAAAACTAAGTGCATCTTAGAAAAAGGCCAATTTCAAAAGGTCACATGTTGTATGAGTTCATTTATATGGTATTCTTGAAATAACAAAATTATTGAGATAGAGAACAAGATAGCAGTTGCCAGGAGTTAGGGATGGTAGAGGTGGAGGAGGAAGAGTGACTATACGGGGATGGCACAAGGGAGATCTTTGTGGTGATGGAATAGTCCCATGTTTTGACTGTGGTAGTGGTTAGAGAAGTCTACATGTGATGAAACGATATAGAATCCTGCACCTGCATGGCACCAATGTCAGTTCCCTGGCTTCGATATTGTATTACAAATACAAAAGATGTAATCAATGGCAATGAGGAAAACAAGATGGGATCGCCCAACACCAGACCTCTCTATACTAACTTTGCAGCTTCCTGTGAATCTATACTTATTTCATTATTTGAAGCTGAGACCAATAGTTGAGCCAGATATAATCCCTTGGAAACTGACATGCCTATACAAAAGTAAGGAATTATTATTATTGGTAGTACTAATAGGGAAGTGTCAGTTCTCTAAGAAGATAATTCCAAATATATTTTGCTTCCAGCTATTTATTTATTTGTTTGTTTGTTTGTTTATTTATTTAGAGAGACATGGTCTCACTCTGTCACCCAGGCGAGTGAGTGCAGTGGCACAATTATACATCACTGTAACCTCTAACTCCCAGGCTCAAGCAATCCTCAGACTCAGTCTCCCAAATAGGACTACAGGCGTGTTCCACCACACCCAGCTAATTATTTATTTATTTATTTTTTATTTCTATAGAGGGAAAATCTTGCTATATTTCTCTGGCTGGTCTTGAACTCCTGAGCTTAAGCAATCCTCCCACCTTGGCCTCCCAAGGTGCTGAGATTGTAGGCATAAGCCATCACGTCTGGCTGCTTCCAGTTTTTTAATGCATAATAAATGTAGGCAACTTGCTTTGCTCCATGTATGTATACTAGACTCACCTATGCACCTCCATAAATTTGTATATCCCCACCTTCTACCCCCTGCTTCTGCTACTTGAACTACCATCACCTATCTCCTAACACCACTTACTCAGCCTTCCTTAGGAATGAGGATTGAACTGCAGCACAGTCTCCATTAGAAGGAGCCAACAGATAAATTTCTTCTCCTGCCATGGTTTATCCTGGCCCCAAGGATTTTGTATGTCTTCTCCAGAGAAGTTCCATGTAACTGAGCAAGTTGTGTTCTTTGAGAGTTTGTGGCCAGCTTGATAACACACCACATTGTATTTTCTTTCCCTCCTTCTTTGACTCATTTCCATTTTCTTTCACCTTTCCTACCCTGGGATTTTATTTTCCATAAACTTTTAGCAGGTAAAGTTTGCCTCAGGTTTTGTTTTCTAGGGAAGCTCGGCTAAAACAGTGTGTGTTACTGGAAAGGTATGCTCAGATTAAATTTTGTTAAATTGAATTATATTTTAAGTGCACATAAAGAGATTTTCTGCTCAAAATTTATTAATGGAACGAGAAGATTTTTGTTCATATAAATTATCCTGTCATATTTACTTTGCAAGGCTATATTTTTTTAAATCTCAACTTGCTATGTTATCTACCTCAGTTAGTTTTTCTTTTAAATGGGAAATTCATTTAACAGATAAATACTACACAGATTAACAGTGTAATCTACACAGATTTTAACCCATAGAGTAAAATATATGGGATTCCATCAAGTTTATAGGTGACTGGCAAATGGCTGGTACTGAAACAAACACAATTTCTATATATATTTTAAATGCTCTTCCCAGTAAC
Source organism: Macaca nemestrina (assembly GCF_043159975.1). Taxonomy (NCBI): domain Eukaryota; kingdom Metazoa; phylum Chordata; class Mammalia; order Primates; family Cercopithecidae; genus Macaca; species Macaca nemestrina. The sequence continues at coordinate 63,371,989 of NC_092126.1, read as the reverse complement.
AACGAGCACACTCAATGCTCAAATTTTGAATCCTAATACCATTCTCTAGTAAATGGAATCTGGGCTCCTTAGAGAAATGGCTGATTCTAGGGCTGGGGCAGGGACAATGCAAAGTAGAGCATCCTATAACTCTCAAAAAACAAATGTATGAGGGCATTCAAAGAGATATGGGAGCAAATGTGAAAGTGCTCCCAAAACAAACCTGAAAAGATTTGAGGGCAAGACCAGCCTGACCAACATGATGAAACCCCGTCTCTACTAAAAATACAAAAATTAGCTGGGCGTGGTGGCATGCACCTGTAATCCCAGCTACTCAGGAGGTTGAGGCAGGAAACTCACTTGAACCCAGGAGGCAGAGGTTGTAGTGAGCCAGATCGTGCCACTGCACTCCAGCATAGGTAACAGAGCGAGATTCCATCTCAAAAACAAACAAACAAACAAACGAAAAACATAGTGTTGAATTATAACCCAAAGTATAGAATAAATGTTCAGGAGTTCATGCCGATTTAGAACCTGATTAAATAAATAAATAAACAAGGGAGAAGAGATAAATCTTCCTTCTATTGCAATCCCAAACAATTTTTGTAGATGCTTTTCTTCTAGGAGGCGAAGTTGAATCCCCTTTTCCCACCTTGAGTATGGGCTGAATTTAGTAACTTGCTTCTAAAGAATGGAGTATGGACAAGGAAAGAGAGTTACTTTACAGTGGAGAAATTGGACAGACACTACCTTAACCAAGTGATCAAAGTTAACACAACCAGTGTTGAGTCAAATTGGTAATATTTATTCACGCTATGATATGGTAAGGATGGTACTTCACCTCTGTGGTCATCCTCCCCAAAACCTATCTCCCTGGTCTAACCAGGAAAAAAAATCAAATTGAGGGACATTCTACAAAATATCTCACTATTACTCCTCAAAACTGTCAAGGTCATGAAAAATAAGAAAAACTCAGATAAAAGCAGGCTAAGGAGGCATGACTACCAAATGTAATGCGATATCCTAGACAGGGTCCAGAACAGAAACAACACACTTGTAGAAAAACTAGTGAAATCCAAATAAAGTTTGTGGTTAATAACAACGTACAAATGTTGGTTTCTTAGTTGTGACAAATGTACTTTGGTAATGTAAGATGCTAACATTACCCAAGAGGGAAAACTGGGTTAAAGTTATATAGGAACTCTTGGTATTTTCTTGCAACTTTCTTGTAAATCTAAAACTACTATAAAATAAAAAGTTAAAAAAACAAAAAGGCTCAAACTTACCAGGTTCTTGTATCATTAAAAAAACAGAAACTAGGAAGGAGAAATGTTTCAACAGGTTCAGTAGGAGAGAAGGAAATATATATTGCTTCTTTTTCACTTTAATTATTGTAAACTTCCTTTTTAAGAATAGTTCTATGATGGCGTTACTTAAATATTGTAAATGAATAAAGAAGATAGAGAGGTAAAAGAGGATAAAAGGCACAGCCAGAGATTAAGGTGAAGGCTGAAGACGCCAGCATGAAGTGAATCAGGGCTGCCGAGCAGGCATAGCAAGCTCAGGGAGCCCACAGTGGGGCTGAGCAAGCAACCTGCTCAGCCTCCTTCTCTGTCAACACCAACCTTGCCCAACACTGTAACCCAGTTGGCATGAGCTTAGTGATCCAGAAAGAGACATTTTTATGTAGCAGGGAAGTCATTAAAATCTGGAAATGTGGTGTCTGCTTCCTCTCCATATCCCAGATCACCCAAAGCTGCCCAGGTGAAAATCTAGCCATTGGTGAGTGGGGAGAAGCTAAGCCACTCAGGGAAAAGTTCTGGCAAGATTCTATTTGCCCTTTCCTCCTTCAGGGGCTCACCGTGGTGCTGTCCAATTTTCTCAGATGAAAGATAATTAGAAATATACAAATTGCAGCATAATTTTCCCTTCATGGATAGTGGTACTGATTCATATCCAAAACCTACCTGGGAAAAATAATGATTCCCACTGTTAACACTGATTTTAATAGATCCCTGTGGCTTGAGTGACTACAAATTCTGCTCTAAAGGCAAACATTAAATAAAAATTAAAAACATCGCTCACATTTACTTCCACATTAGAAACCAGTAATTATATAAAGCCTTAATTTAAATATATGTTAGCTGATTTAATTATATCAAGCCAGTGAGACAGATAGAATAGATATTATTTCCATTTTACAAATGAGAAGAAGTGAAGAACTGAGTAATTCAGTAAATGGTTAAAGAGCATAGAACTAGATAACCCAGGTTATCTAGCCTCAGTTCTTGACACTACCTGCCACTCCACCTGGCTTTCATGCTGGTCACTTCATACTTTCAGCCTGCCCTGCACGGTCAGGTCCCTTTATAAGCTCAAAGTCCAGCTTGAATGGGATGAAAGTAGATTGTGGGAATAAGTTGTGCCTTTCCCTCCAGCAGACGAACTTAACCTTACAGCTCTCACTGTCCTCATCATGTGTTGTCAAGCAATGGGAATTGGCCTTTTTTGCAACTTTACAAAAAACACTTTATTTACAAAAAGCACTGAGTTCCAGGTGCTGGAATTCCTCCAGGTGGAGGAGGTTTCTTACATGACATTTAAAACTTTCCCCTCAAAATGATATGATGTTTGAGATTGTGAGATTTGCTCTGAAATAATCCATGAGGGAACAGAGGAGCACAGGGATGGCTGTATATATGTAGATATGGCATATATACATAGGATATGGGAAATGACCTTATAACATAAATGCCAAAGCCAAGCGATAGGTACATCAGACTTCCTCTACTATGATATCCTCTACTTTTGTATCACTGAAAATTTACAGAATAAAAAGTTAATAAATTAACAAACAAATAAATAAATAAATAACACCAAGACTAGACTCTGAAGAGAAAAAAATCAAGTATCTAAACTTTGAAGAGCATAACTGCAATCAGTTAAGGCAGGCTAACCCATTTTAATAAACAGACCTTTAAAAATGATCACTCAAATGGAATAGAGGCTTATTTCTCTCTAACGAAATGGTACGGAGTAGGTGTTCCAAACAAGAGGTGGAAAGACTGTGCTCCCTGAAGTCGTTCAGGGACACAATCAGACAGGGGTTATGCCATCTCAATATGTGGCTTCCGAGGTCACTCTGTTACCATCCTGGACCGTGAGGAGGAAAGGAGCACAATGCCCAGTCTCCTGAAAGCACGGTTTAGAAGGGCATGTATTATTTCTGTTCACATTCCATTAGCAAGAGCTGAGTCACATGAAACATTTAGCTGCAAAGCAAGCTAGCCAATGTGGCTCATGGCTTGACAGACTAGTTACAGCTGCAGTGGAAAAAAGCACAAATTTTGGTGGAGAACTAACTGTCTCTGCTACAACAATCTAATAAATTTGGCTATTAACATAGGCATAAATCAATTTATTGTAAAGCTTATGAAACTTAAATTTTAGGGCCTTTCACTTATATGGGTCTCTTCCAAGGCCTGTGAGGGATCTGTATTAGTTACCAATTTGTGTATAACAAATTACTCTAAACATACCAGCTTCAAATAATAAATTATCTCACACTGTTTCTGAGAGTCAGTAATC